>NC_140987.1:165247666-165584976 GCF_052327205.1 Somniosus microcephalus
AGATAGACTAGCTGGAGTGCCCAGCGGGGCTGAGGCTTTTTTGAGGGCATGTTGTTGTTGGAAGAGAGAGAGAGAGAGACTGGGGGGAGAAGAGAGAGAGAGAGAGAGAGACTGGGAGTGTGAGAGAGTGAGAGAGAGAGAGAGAGAGAGACTGGGAGTGTGAGAGAGCGAGAGAGAGAGAGAGAGAGAGACTGGGAGTGTGAGAGAGTGAGAGAGAGGAAAGGAGAGAAAGAGAGAGAGGCCTTGAACCCACAACCTTCTGGGCTCTTCTCTTACAAATGTATGGCATGTAAACTCTAAGCTTGCCACTTACCAGCGCCTTCAGGAAAGATGGTGAGAAATCCCCTGTGTGGAGAGTGAGAATAAAATAACTCAGACAATGATTGTCTCTCCTGGGCACCAGGACCCGATTGGGAGCAGACACTGAAGCCCCACCCACTCTATGTTCCCGTACTAAGATGGCCGTGCATGCACTCTGTTACACACTGAATAAAAATGGCGTCGCACTGAAACTTTTCGCCCTCCTTGACAAAGATGGCTGCCGTTAACCTGGGCCTGTCAGCAGAAGAAATCCCCTCAGCTGGGGGGGAGAGAGAGGCTGGGGGGAAGAGAGAGAGACTGGGGGGGAGAGTGTGAGCGACTGGGGAGAAGAGAGAGCGACTGGGGGGAAGAGAGAGAGCGACTGGGGGGAAGAGAGAGAGTGACTGGGGGGAAGAGAGAGAGCGACTGGGGGGAAGAGAGAGAGCGACTGGGGGAAGAGAGAGAGCGACTGGGGAGAAGAGAGAGAGCGACTGGAGGGAAGAGAGAGAGCGACAGGGGGGAAGAGAGAGAGCGACTGGGGGAAGAGAGAGAGCGACTGGGGGGAAGAGAGAGAGCGACGGGGGGAAGAGAGAGAGCGACTGGGGGGAAGAGAGAGAGCGACTGGGGAAGAGAGAGAGAGCAACTGGGGGGAAGAGAGAACGTGACGGGGGAAGCGAGAGCGACGGGGGGAAGAGAGAGAGCGACGGGGGGAAGAGAGAGAGCGACGGGGGGAAGAGAGAGAGCGACTGGGGGGAAGAGAGAGCGCGACTGGGGGGGAAGAGAGAGAGCGACTGGGGGGACGAGAGAGAGAGACTGGGGGAGAGAGAGAGAGAGACTGGGGGAGAGAGAGAGAGAGAGAGAGTGCAGGGAGAGAGAGAGAGACTGGGGGAGAGAGAGAGAGAGAGAGGGAAGGAGAGAGAGACGGAGAAAGGGAAGGAGAGAGAGACAGAGAGAGAGGGAAGGAGAGAGAGAGAGAGAGGGAAGGAGAGAGAGGGATGTGTGCCAGCATCCAGGGGGACAGGCTACAGGGCCTCCACAATGGCCTCTGCCACCCGGGGGTCACCCGGCTATTCCACTTTATAAAATCCCATAACCTGCCCTATTCCATCGAGGAGGTCCGGTCTATGACCAGGGACTGCCGCACTTGTGCGGAATGCAAGCCCCATTTTTTCAGGCCCGACTGAGCCCACCTGATCAAAGCTACACGGCCATTCGAGCGCCTGAGCTTAGATTTCAAGGGACCACTCCCCTCCACCGACCGTAATGTGTACTTCCTCAACATTGTGGACGAGTACTCCCGCTTCCCATTCGCCTACCCCTGCCCAGATATGACCAGTGCCACGGTCATCAAGTGCCTCGGCAACCAAAAAAGAGCAATATATTAAGAATACACTCAGCTCCATTGAGGAATCCATTGATTCCAATTGTTTCTGGGACAACTGGAATACACTACACAAAAAACAACACGACGAATTGGCCATTCAAAATGGAGACACATGGGAAAACCACTTTGAAAAATTATACCAGAAAAACACACTAAGGCCAGAGCAACACCAAATATGTAAAAAACTGGAAAAGCTCGAAATGGCCATAAAAGATAACCAAAACCCGCTAGACTCCATAATAACAGGAAAATAACTTTTTGAAAAACTCAAGGACCTGCGACCAGGAAAAGCTTGCGGGGCAGACGGCATACTAAGCGAGATGATTAAACACACAGACGATAAAATGAAACTGGCTATCCTAAAACTCTTCAACTTGGTTCTGAGTGTCGGTTACTTCCCTGATATCTGGAACAAAGGACTCATAACGCCTATATACAAAAGTGGGGACAAAGCCGACCCAAATAACTATCGAGGCATCTGTGTAAACAGTAACCTGGGGAAGGTATTCTGTAGTATCATAAACAAAAGACTTATAAACTTCCTTGAGGAGCACAATGTCCTGAGTAAAAGCCAAATTGGATTCATGCCAAACTAGAGAACATCAGATCATATCTTCACCCTACAGACCCTAATTGACAAACACGTTCATCAAAACAAAAGCAAAATCTACGCATGCTTTATAGATTTCCAGAAGGCTTTCGATTCCATCTGGCATGACGGTTTATTCCTGAAATTTATCGAAAGCGGGGTAGGGGGAAAAACATATGATGTAATTAAATCAATGTATACAAACAACAAATGTGCAGTTAAAATTGGAGACAAACAAACAAAATACTTCCCACAGGGGCGGGGGGTGACGCAGGGGTCGCCAATCTCACCGACACTCTTTAATATTTACATAAATGAATTGGCAAAACTACTTGAACAATCTACAGCACCCGGCCTCACCCTATATGAATCCAAGGTTAAATTCCTACTCTATGCAGACGACCTGATTCTGCTGTCACCAACTAAGGAGGGTCGACAGCAGAACCTAGATCTGCTGGAGTCGTACTGCCAGACTTGGGCCCTGACAATAAATCCCCAAAAAACCAAAATTCTTGTGTTCCAGCAAAGATCCAGACATCAGGGACCCAAAATAAATTTCACACTAGGAACAACCAAAATTGAACAAACCACTAACTACACATACATGGGCTTTAAAATCAGTTCTACGGGAAATTTCAAACTGGCTATGAATGAACTGAAAGAGAAAGCAAGAAGGGCTTTCTATGCCATTAAAAAATCAATCCAAATAGAAATCCCAATTAGCATTTGGCTCAAAATTTTCAAATCAGTAATTGAACCAATTGCACTCTATGGCAGTGAGGTGTGGGGACCGCTAACACAACAAGAATTTGCAAAATGGGACAAACACCCAATTGAGATCCTACATGCAGAATTCTGTAAAAGTATCCTCCGGACTCAAAGGAAAACCGTAAACAATGCATGCAGGGCAGAACTAGGCCAATATCCATTAATAATCACTATCCAAAAAAGAGCCACCAAATTTTGGAAACACCTAGAAATGAGCAACCCCCAATGCTATCATTACGAAGCCCTGAAATGCCAAGAGAAGACCATAAAGAAGAATACCCTCAGTCAACTAGTCCTGGGACTCAGTGAAGTAACTACTAACAATAACCAGTCCCAGGACATTGACAGCGTAACACAAAGAATTCGACCCAACACAATCGTCGCTAAGCAAAAAGAAAAATATCTGTCATATTGGGCAGAAACAACAAAAACCCAAAGCAAACTCAATTGTTACTTGGCCCTAAACAAACAATACAACATGGCTGATTACCTGACCATGGTAAAGGATAGCAAACTGAGAAAAACTTTGACAATGTACAGGCTTAGTGAACATAACCTGGCGATCGAAAAAGGTAGACACAGGCAGGCCTGGCTACCAAGAGAGGACAGGATATGCTCTCACTGCAGTCAGGGAGTGGTGGAGACAGAGATGCACTTCCTCACAGCTTGTAGAAAATATCAGGGCATAAGGGAGAATTTCTACCCAAAATTCACAAAAATATGCCCAGATTTCAGAAATTTGAATGACGACCAAAAACTCCCATACCTACTAGGGGAAGAGAGAAATTGTATAACACTAGCGGCACACTATGATACAGCTTGCCATAAACAGAGGGACAACCACTAAATATAAGAAAAGAGTATATATAAATTATATGAAAGCATATTTATACACTCAGGGATATATCTGTTTATACACTGTATGGATAGATCTGTATTTTTGAGAACAAACATGAATGTTTTTCGATGCTTTGGCAACATAAGATGTAACTTGTCATGCCAATAAAGCGATTTGAATTGAATTGAATTGAGAGGGAAGGAGAGAGAGAGAGGGAAGGAGAGAGAGAGAGGGAAGGAGAGAGAGAGAGGGAAGGAGAGAGAGAGAGAGAGGGAAGGAGAGAGAGAGATGGAAGGAGAGAGAGATGGAAGGAGAGAGGGAGAGAGATGGAAGGAGAGAGAGAGATGGAAGGAGAGAGAGAGAGAGAGGGAAGGAGAGAGAGAGATGGAAGGAGAGAGAGAGAGAGAGGGAAGGAGAGAGAGAGAGGGAAGGAGAGAGAGAGAGAGAGAGGGGGAAGGAGAGAGAGAGAGAGATGAAAGGAGATAGAGAGAGAGGGGGAAGGAGACAGAGAAAGAGAGAGAGGGAAGGAGAGAGAGAGAGAGATGCAAGGAGAGAGAGATGGAAGGAGAGAGAGAGAACGAAGGAGAGAGAGAGAGATATGGAAGGAGAGAGAGAGAGAGAGAAAGGGAAGGAGAGAGAGAGAGAAAGGGAAGGAGAGAGAGAGAGAGAGAGTAAAAAAGGGAAGTAGAGAGAGAGAGAGGAAAGGAGACAGAGAGAGAGGGGGAAGGAGAGAGTGAGGGAAGGAGATAGGTGATTGCCCGGGAGCGGGGAGGAAGGAGGGAATGGCGCCGAGTCTCTCTCACACACCCCGAGCCCCCTGGAGCTGGAATAGAGCTGGCTTCCCTCTCCCCCGGGCTCTCGGGCCACACAGTTGAGAACGCGGGGAAGGGGTAGGACTCAGAGCCCGGCCTTGTTGACCCGGAGCCACCGTGCGCAGCGGCTCCCGCTCTGGACCGCCGCCACCGCTCACCTTGCTTTCGGTTGGGCTGACCCCTGATAAGCTCCTGCTCCGGGCCCCCGACAACGGCGGGCTGACCCCTGATGAGCTCCTGCTCCGGGCCCCCGACGACGGTCCCCTGCTCTATGTATTTCTGGCTGTCAGGCCTATGAAATTTTTTTTAAATAATCTATTTAAAAAGTTAATAAAAAAAAATAAGAAACTCCTTACTGCAACACACAAATTTTTTTTTTTTTTTTAAAGATAAAACCCCGAGAGAAATAAGGAGCTATTAACGGAGAGTTTATTTATTTTTTAAGGAAAAGACTGAAGTAAAATTTTTTAAAAACGGTAACTAAAGCGGCGAGAAATCCGTTAAACCTTCTCCCCCTTGTCTGAAAGTGCTCCCGGGTTGAGCCTCTTGTAACACCGGCCTCAGACCGCCGATTGCATCTTTCTGGCTGTCAGGCCTACGGAAAAAAATTAAAATAATCTATTCAAAAAGTTTTTGAAAAAATAACCGTAACTCTTAACTACAACACCCGAAATTTTTAAAAAAAAAAGATAAAACCCTGAGAGAAATAATGAGCTATTAACGGAGAGTTTATTTATATTTTTAGGAAAAAACTGAAGTAAAATATTTAAAAATCGGTAACGAAAGCGGCAAAAAATCCATTAAATGTTCTCCCCCTTGTCGGCCTCCGAATGAAAACCGCGGCGTCTTTGTCGGAAAGCGCTCCCGGATGGAGCCTCTCGTGCCACCGGCTTCAGACCGCCAATTGCGTCTTTCCTGCTGTCAGGCCTACGAAAAAAAATTAAAAATAATCTATTTAAAAAGTTTTTCAAAAAGTAACCATAACTCTTAACTACAACACCCGAAACATTTTATTTAAAAGATTAAACCCCGAGAGAAATAATGAGCTATTAACGGAGAGTTTATTTACTTTTTTAGGGAAAGACTAAAGTAAAATCTATATACAGGTAGACTATCCTTTATCCGAAAGCCTCGGGACCAGCCGCATTTCTGTTTTCGGAGAATTTCGGAAGGTGTGTCGGCAGGGGTCCGCGGGGGGGTCGGCAGGGGGTCGTGCGCACGGCTTACGCTGACGCGCAGCGTAAGTCATGCGCACGACCCCCCGCCGACCCCCCCGCGGACCCCCGCCGGCCCCGACCCCCGCCGACCACCCCGCGGACCCCCGCCGACCCCCCTGCCGACCCCCCCGTGGACCCCCGCCGGCCCTGACCCATGCCGACCCCCCCGCCGACCCCCCCGCGAACCCCCGCCGGCCCCGACACCCCTGCCGGCCCCGACCCCCGCTGACCCACCCGCCGACCCCCCCGCCGACCCCCACCGGCGCCGACCCCCCCGCGGACCCCCGCCGACCCCGACCCCCGCCGACTTATGGTCGGGGTCGGCGGGGGTCCGCGGGGGGGTCGGCGGGGGTCGGGGCCGGCGGGGGTCCGCGGGGGGGTCCGCGGGGGGGGTCGGCGGGGGTCGGGGCCGGCGGGGGTCCGCGGGGGGGTCGGCGGGGGTCGGGGCCGGCGGGGGTCCGCGTGGGGGTTGGCGGGGGGTAGTGCGCACGACGTACGCTGACGCTCAGCGTAAGTCGGCGGGGGTCGGGGTCGGCGGGGGTCCGCGGTGGGGTCGGCGGGGGTCGGGGCCGGCGGGGGTCCGCGGGGGGGTCGGCGGGGGGGTCGGCGGGGGTCGGGGCCGGCGGGGGTCCGCGGGGGGCTCCGTGGGGGGTCGTACGCACGACTTACGCTGGACTTACGCTGACCAAAAAAACCTTCGGTTTTTAGAGGGTTTCAGTTTTCGGAAGTCCGGATAAAGGGTAGTCTACCTGTATAAAGAAGAGATAATAACACACCGTGCGTTACTGGGTATAACGCACCTGTATTATGTATCTTCTGTCTATATATATAAAAGGATCTGTCCGTCTGTCTGTCTGTGTGGGAAGGAGAGAGAGAGAGAGAGAGGGGGAAGGGGAGAGAGAGAGAGAGGGAAGGAGAGAGAGAGGGAAGGAGAGAGAGACTGAGAGAGGGAAGGAGAGAGAGAGAGAGAGGGAAGGAGATAGAGAGAGAGGGAAGGAGAGAGAGAGAGAGGGAAGGAGAGAGAGACAGAGAGAGAGAGGAAAGAGGAGAGAGAGGGAAGGGGAGAGAGAGGAAAGGGGAGAGAGACAGAGAGAGAGAGAGAGGGAAGGGGAGAGAGAGAGAGAGAGAGGGAAGGAGAGAGAGACAGAGAGGCCTTGGTGACCTGGAGCCTCCGTGCGCCGCCGCTCACCTGCTCGCTTCCCTGTCCCCTGGGATCTCGGGTGTTTGATGGGACATTAGAGAGAGATTAACTCGGTATCTAACCAGTGCTGTCACTGCACTGGTAGTGTTTGATGGGGCAATGCAGAGGGAGCTTTACTCTGTATCTAACCCAGACCCCGCCCACACACGCCAGGAAACGCCCCCCGTGATGCACCGCGCTTCCCCCGTAGGATTGGTCAACCATCACGTCACTCAACGCTAATGAGCGTTCGGATTCGTCAACGGCTAATGAGCGGATTTAGTCAGTTTTTTGAACATTTTTTAAAAGTAAACACGCCTATGACACTCCCCTGATTGCTCAACCCCCTAATGAGCAGATTTTGAACGTTTTTCAAAAGTAAAGACACCTATGACACTCCCCCTTCAATCGCCGGACCAATCGGCCGGGCACAGCCCCGCCCCTGCTCCACTCGAGCCCCAGGACCGGGCCGAACGGAAGACAACTGAGTTCCTTCATACTTGAAATGGATCACTTCATTTCTAACTGTTCCTAAATACTATTTAAAACTGAATTAATTTGTTCTTTTCCTTAGTTCCCTGTATTAAAGTTCAGGTTTTTAAGCACCCCATAGCTAAGAAGACAACTGCACTACATGACCTGGCAGTAACCACACGGTTGATACCGCGGGGAAGGGGTAGGCAGTTTATCTTGCGCTCACCTGCTCGCTTCCCTCTCCCCTGGGATCTCGGGTGTTTGATGGGACAGTAGAGAAAGCTTTACTCGGTATCTAACCAGTGCTGTCGCTGCACTGGCAGTGTTTGATGGGGCAATGCAGAGGGAGCTTTACTCTATATCTAACCCAGGCCCCGCCCACACACACCATGAAATGCCCCCCGTGACGCACCGCGCTTCCCCCGTAGGATTGGTCAACCATCACGTCACTCAACGCTAATGAGCGTTAGGATTGGTCAACGGCTAATGAGCGGATTTAGTCAGTTTTTCTGAACATTTAAAAAAACTAAACACACCTATGACACTCCCCTGATTGGTCAACCGCCTAATGAGCAGATTATGAACGTTTTTTAAAAGTAAAGATGCCTATGACACACCCCTGATTGGTCAACCGCTAATGAGGTTGGCAATTCACCTCACTGTTTCTCTCAACAACAACAAAACCCCCTAACACGCCTATGACACTCCCCTGATTGGTCAACTGCTAATGAGCGGATTTTTGAGGATTTTTGAATGTTTTTTGTATACTGTCCGAACAATTTTTGTCTGACCAAAAAGTAAATACACCTATGACACTCCCCTGATCATCAGCTTTCTTTTAATTATAACATATGTGTAGGTACGCTCTATAACTTTTGAGTGTATAGCGGACAGACGGACAGACAGACGGATGGACCGTTTTATATATATAGATAGACCAGCTGGAGTGCCTGGCGGTGCTGAGGCTTTTTTGAGGGCATGTTGTTGTTGGAAGAGAGAGAGAGAGAGAGACTGGGGGGAGAAGAGAGAGAGAGACTGGGAGTGTGAGAGACTGGGAGTGTGTGAGAGAGAGAGAGAGACTGGGAGTGTGAGAGAGAGAGAGAGAGAGAGAGAGAGAGAGAGAGGCTGCGAGTGTGAGAGAGCGAGAGAGAGGGAAGGAGAGAAAGTGAGAGAGGCCTTGAACCCACAACCTTCTGGGGCTCTTCTCTTACAAATGTATGGCATGTAAACTCTAAGCTTGCCACTTACCAGTGCCTTCAGGAAAGATGGTGAGAAATCCCCTGTGTGGAGAGTGAGAATAAAATAACTCAGACAATGATTGTCTCTCCTGGGCACCAGGACCCGATTGGGAGCAGACACTGAAGCCCCACCCACTCTATGTTCCCGTACTAAGATGGCCGCGCATGCACTCTGTTACACACTGAATAAAAATGGCGTCGCACTGAAACTTTTCGCCCTCCTTGACAAAGATGGCTGCCGTTAACCTGGGCCTGTCAGCAGAAGAAATCCCCTCAGCTGGGGGGAAGAGAGAGAGAGAGAGACTGGGGGGGAGAGTGTGAGCGACTGGGGAGAAGAGAGAGAGCGACTGGGGGGAAGAGAGAGAGCGACTGGGGGGAAGAGAGAGAGCGACTGGGGGGAAGAGAGAGGGCGACTGGGGGGAAGAGAGAGGGCGACTGGGGGGAAGAGAGAGAGCGACTGGGGAGAAGAGAGAGAGCGACTGGGGGGAAGAGAGAGAGCGACTGGGGGAAGAGAGAGAGCGACTGGGGGGAAGAGAGAGAGCGACTGGGGGAAGAGAGACAGCGACTGGGGGGAAGAGAGAGAGCGACGGGGGAAGAGAGAGAGCGACTGGGGGGAAGAGAGAGAGCAACTGGGGGGAAGAGAGAGAGCGACAGGGGGGAAGAGAGAGAGCGACTGGGGGGAAGAGAGAGAGTGACTGGGGGAAGAGAGAGAGCGACTGGGGGGAAGAGAGAGAGTGACGGGGGAAGAGAGAGAGCGACTGGGGGGAAGAGAGCGAGCGACTGGGGAAGAGAGAGAGCGACTGGAGGAAGAGTGAGAGCGACTGGGGGAAGAGAGAGAGCGACTGGGGGAAGAGAGAGCGACTGGGGGGAAGAGAGAGAGCGACTGGGGGGAATAGAGAGAGCGACTGGGGGGAAGAGAGAGATCGACTGGGGGGAAGAGAGAACGTGACTGGGGGAAGAGAGAACGACGGGGGGAAGAAAGAGAGCGACTGAGGGGAAGAGAGAGAGCGACTGTGGGGAAGAGAGAGAGCGACTGGGGGGAAGAGAGAGAGCGACTGGGGGGAAGAGAGAGAGCGACTGGGGGGAAGAGAGAGAGCAACTGGGGGGACGAGAAAGAGAGACTGGGGGAGAGAGAGAGAGAGAGCCTGGGGGAGAGAGAGAGAGAGAGACTGGGGGAGGGAGGGAGAGAGAGAGAGAGAGAGTGGGGGGAGAGAGAGAGAGAGGGAAGGAGAGAGAGACAGAGAGAGAGGGAAGGAGAGAGAGAGAGGGAAGGAGAGAGAGAGAGAGGGAGTTGGAAGGAGAGAGAGATGGAAGGAGAGAGAGAGAGAGATGGAAGGAGAGAGAGAGATGGAAGGAGAGAGAGAGAGAGCGGGAAGGAGAGAGAGAGAGAGAGGGAAGGAGACAGAGAGAGAGGGGGAAGGAGACAGAGAAAGAGAGAGCGGGAAGGAGAGAGAGAGAGAGAGATGGAAGGAAGGAGAGAGAGAGAGAAAGGGAAGGAGAGAGAGAGAGAGAGAGAAAGGGAAGTAGAGAGAGAGAGAGGAAAGGAGACAGAGAGAGAGGGGGAAGGAGAGAGTGAGGGAAGGAGATAGGTGATTGCCCGGGAGCGGGGAGGAAGGAGGGAATGGCGCCGAGTCTCTCTCACACACCCCGAGCCCCCTGGAGCTGGAATAGAGCTGGCTTCCCTCTCCCCCGGGCTCTCGGGCCACACAGTTGAGAACGCGGGGAAGGGGTAGGACTCAGAGCCCGGCCTTGTTGACCCGGAGCCACCGTGCGCAGCGGCTCCCGCTCTGGACCGCCGCCACCGCTCACCTTGCTTTCGGTTGGGCTGACCCCTGATAAGCTCCTGCTCCGGGCCCCCGACAACGGCGGGCTGACCCCTGATGAGCTCCTGCTCCGGGCCCCCGACGACGGTCCCCTGCTCTATGTATTTCTGGCTGTCAGGCCTATGAATTTTTTTTTAAATAATCTATTTAAAAAGTTAATAAAAAAAAATAAGAAACTCCTTACTGCAACACACAAATTTTTTATTTTTATTTAAAGATAAAACCCCGAGAGAAATAAGGAGCGATTAACGGAGTGTTTATTTATTTTTTAAGGAAAAGACTGAAGTAAAATTTTTTTTAAACGGTAACTAAAGCGGCGAGAAATCCGTTAAACCTTCTCCCCCTTGTCTGAAAGCGCTCCCGGGTTGAGCCTCTCGTGGCACCGGCTTCAGACCGCCAATTGCGTCTTTCCTGCTGTCAGGCCTATGAAAAAAAATTAAAAATAATCTATTTAAAAAGTTTTTCAAAAAGTAACCATAACTCTTAACTACAACACCCGAAACATTTTATTTAAAAGATTAAACCCCGAGAGAAATAATGAGCTATTAACGGAGAGTTTATTTTTTTTTTAGGGAAAGGCTGAAGTAAAATCTATATATAAAGAAGAGATAATAACACACCGTGCGTTACTGGGTATAACTGTATCTTCTATCTGTATTATGTATCTTCTATCTATATATATAAAAGGATCCGTCCGTCTGTCTGTCTGTGTGGGAAGGAGAGAGAGAGAGAGAGGGAAGGGGAGAGAGAGAGAGAGGGAAGGAGAGAGAGAGGGAAGGAGAGAGAGAGAGAGGGAAGGAGAGAGAGACAGAGATTACAGCAACAACTAGACCTACTCGACAAATACTGCCAAAATTGGGCTCTAACAGTAAATCTAAAGAAAACCAACATCATGATTTTTCAAAAAAGGCCCAGATGTCAGGAAAACAAATACCAGTTTACCCTCAGTGATATCACTATAGGACACACTATGAGCTACACCTACCTTGGTCTAACTATTACAGCATCAGGGAGCTTCAGCATAGCAGTGAATGCACTAAAAGAAAAAGCCCGAAGAGCCCTATATGCAATAAAAAGAAAATTCTACAACATCCAAATCCCAATCAAAATCTGGCTCAAAATATTTGACAGCATAATCCTGCCCATTGCACTGTACGGTAGTGAAGTATGGGGCCCGCTAAATCACCAAAGCTACACTAAATGGGAAAAACATACAATAGAAGCCCTACATGCAGAATTCTGCCGAAGCATCCTTCGCACCCAAAGGAAAACGCCAACAAATGCATGCAGAGCCGAACTAGGCAGATACCCACTGATAATAAACATCCAAAAACGAGCACTAAACTTCCTAAATCACCTCAAATCTAGCTCCCCAGACACCCTTCATTTCAAAGCCTTTCAGACCCAAGAGCTAAACCCAGAAAAGAGTCCCCTGAGTCAGCTGCTACGGAAACTAAGTACTCAGCCGGACCCTGACCAGCCCCAGACCAACACAGCCGCCCAAACACCAATCCGAGTGAACCAAATCATTAAAAAATGCAAAGAAACCTACCTGGAACATTGGAACAAAATAACCGAAAGCCAAAGCAGATTAGAATGTTACCGGGCCCTAAAAAGAGAATATAAACTGGCAGACTACCTCACGACCATCAGAGACACAAAACAGAGACAGACCCTCACCAGGTACAGACTAAGCGACCACCAACTGGAAATTGAAAAAGGCAGATACAAGAAATCCTGGCAGCCTAGAGAGAATAGAATATGCGATCAATGTCTGGCTGGCGAGGTTGAAACAGAAATGCATTTCCTCCTAAAATGCGAAAAATTCAACACATCAAGAAACATATTATTCAACAAGCTAAGCCAAACAACCCCAGATTTCAAGGAATTGGATGATCTGTCAAAATTGAGATTAGTCCTAGGAGAAGGAGACAGACCATACCTTGGGGCCAAATATGTAACAACATGTCACAACCTGAGGACTGTTTAAAATTAAGACTGTTTAAAATTAATATTGAACGTACCAAATGAAGTACAAAGACTGTTTAAAATTAATATTGTTTAAAAGTAATATTGTATGTACCCAACAAATGTCAAATCGATTGACACCTACAGAATGTTGGAAAACTGTACCTTTTTGCTATGTAAGCTTTGGCAATATGGTTCTCTGTAAACTTTCATGCCAATAAAGCATTTTAATTGGAATTGGAATTGGAATTGGAGAGAGAGGGAAGGGGAGAGAGAGGGAAGGGGAGAGAGAGGGAAGGGGAGAGAGACAGAGAGAGAGGGAAGGGGAGAGAGAGAGAGAGAGAGAGAGGGAAGGAGAGAGAGACAGAGTGGCCTTGGTGACCTGGAGCCTCCGTGCGCCGCCACTCACCTGCTCGCTTCCCTGTCCCCTGGGATCTCGGGTGTTTGATGGGACATTAGAGAGAGCTTAACTCGGTATCTAACCAGTGCTGTCACCGCACTGGTAGTGTTTGATGGGGCAATGCAGAGGGAGCTTTACTCTGTATCTAACCCAGACCCCGCCCACACACGCCAGGAAACGCCCCCCGTGATGCACCGCGCTTCCCCCGTAGGATTGGTCAACCATCACGTCACTCAACGCTAATGAGCGTTAGGATTCGTCAACGGCTAATGAGCGGATTTAGTCAGTTTTTTGAACATTTTTTAAAAGTAAACACGCCTATGACACTCCCCTGATTGGTCAACCGCCTAATGAGCAGATTTTGAACGTTTTTTAAAAGTAAAGACACCTATGACACTCCCCCTTCAATCGCCGGACCAACCGGCCGGGCCCAGCCCCGCCCCTGCTCCACTCGAGCCCCAGGACCGGGCCAAACGGAAGACAACTGAGTTCCTTCATACTTGAAATGGATCACTTCATTTCTAACTGTTCCGAAATACTATTTAAAACTGAATTAATTTGTTCTTTAAATGGATCACATCATTTCTAACTGTTCCTAAATACTATTTAAAACTGAATTAATTTGTTCTTTTCCTTAGTTCCCTGTATTAAAGTTCAGGTTTTTAAGCACCTCATAGCTAAGAAGACAACTGCACTACATGACCTGGCAGTAACCACACGGTTGATACCGCGGGGAAGGGGTAGGCAGTTTATCTTGCGCTCACCTGCTCGCTTCCCTCTCCCCTGGGACCTCGGGTGTTTGATGGGACAGTAGAGAAAGCTTTACTCGGTATCTAACCAGTGCTGTCGCTGCACTGGCAGTGTTTGATGGGGCAATGCAGAGGGAGCTTTACTCTATATCTAACCCAGGCCCCGCCCACACACACCATGAAATGCCCCCCGTGACGCACCGCCCTTCCCCCGTAGGATTGGTCAACCATCACGTCACTCAACGCTAATGAGCGTTAGGATTGGTCAACGGCTAATGAGCGGATTTAGTCAGTTTTTCTGAACATTTTAAAAAACTAAACACACCTATGACACTCCCCTGATTGGTCAACCGCCTAATGAGCAGATTATGAACGTTTTTTAAAAGTAAAGATGCCTATGACACTCCCCTGATTGGTCAACCGCTAATGAGGTTGGCAATTCACCTCACTGTTTCTCTCAACAACAACAAAACCCCCTAACACGCCTATGACACTCCCCTGATTGGTCAACTGCTAATGAGCGGATTTTTGAATGTTTTTTGGATACTGTCCGAACAATTCTTGTCTGACCAAAAAGTAAATACACCTATGACACTCCCCTGATCATCAGCTTTCTTTTAATTATAACATATGTGTAGGTACGTGTTGTGTATGTAATATGTGTGCTACTTTGAACCTATGGACAGGACTGCACTACTTGTTGGGCGTAGTGATACGCAGTACCACTCCTGGCCATAGGGGTATAAATAGTACTGTGGGTACTGATCCCCCTCAGTTCCCGCCTGTGGGCATGAAGTAAAGACCTATGTGCAGTCCCTACCTCCAACCAGTAAAGGCCTGTTTGAGTTATACGTTTAAGTCTTTGTGTTAATTGTTCAATACAATACACATACTTAACACTGGCGACGAGTCAGGCTCTTACCCTGCGGCAGTTATTCCAGGCGGCTTCGTCCAAAGACAGGACGTTGAAGAGAGGTTTCAATCCTCAACACCCCACTCAAAACTGAAGGGCAGCAGAAATCCTGACAGCTTCCAGCGACTGGAAGAGACAGGCATTAGGACCCTGAAGCCTCCATCAGCTTGTGAACCGGAGTAAAGACAGGACTGGGGAAGAGAGAGAGGTAGGGCGATAGCGATCGGCAGATAAGGGCCGGGCCGCTTTGAAGTGAGGGGCGCAGCCGGGCCAGCGATCGGGACCAAAGATAAGAGCCGCACTCGGACTGAAAGGCGCGGCGGCTGCAGAAGCTCAAGGTGCGAGAGTCGCGGTGCACAGCGCGGGCTATCGATCGCGGCGAAGATAAGGGCCGCACTCGAGGGCTGAAGGGAGACGGCGTCGGGGGACGGGTGAAGACCGCCAAGCGTGGGAAAACCGCCATTTTGTGGGCGGAGGACGACGGCAAGAGCGGGAAGCCGCCATCTTTGATAACAAGTAAAGAAAATAAAATCTGAGAAATTGCAAATCTACAATGCCTAAACACGGGAATATTAGCACCTTTGATAGTGACCTCGAAGATTGGGCCATATATGTTGAAAGAGTAAAAAATTATTGTAAGGCCAATAAAATTCGTGACCAAGATAAAGCTCTAACATTATTAAATTTAATGGGTGCGAAGACATACGGGCAATTGAAACACCTGTTATCACCAGATGAACCGGCGGATAAGACGTTCGATGAGATTGTTACTGTCCTGAAAGATCATCTAAACCCCACGCCGCTGATGCTAGCGGAACGATTTAAATTTTACGACAGAAGGCAGCTACAGCATGAAAGCAATGCTGAATATTTGCTGGAATTGCGTAAATTAGCGAAATATTGCCAGTTTGGAACGGGATTGACAGATGCACTACGAGACAAATTTGTGTGTGGTTTATTTAAACAGGATACACAAAAGCGACTGCTCGAGGAGAATGAGCTGACGCTTGAGAAGGCGGTCACTATGGCAGCAGCACACGAAGCCGCAGCGAGAGGCACGGCAGTAATGCAGCTACGGTCACCGGAGCTCAGTGCACACAAATTGGGTGTGAGTTCTGGCAAATGTTATCGTTGTGGAAAGACAACGCATGATCAGAACCAGTGTTGGTTTAAAAACCAAGAATGTAGAACTTGTGGTAGGCTTGGACATATAGCTAGAGTATGCAGGTCAGGGAAGAAGACCAGCAACAAGAAGTCACCGCAAGGAAAATACGCAAAGGTACACAAGGTGACCGAACAGGAGTCCGATTCAGACGCTAGCAGTAATGAACTGGCTAGCTTAAGCTGTAATGAACTGGCTAGCTTAAGAGTACTCAACGCTGGTAAGGGTGCAGACCTCCAGACAATTTGGGTCACTCTTCAGATAGAAGGAGTCCAAGTAAAACTGGAATTGGACACTGGATCGGCATTGACGGTCATAAATAAGAAAGATTACGGAAAGTTATTCCAACATATTCCCCTACAGGATACGGGGATTATATTGAAAACATACACGGGGCAAAGAGTGTACCCCATCGGGAAAATAGAGGTTGCAGTGGCCCACAAGGGCGAAGACAGTCAAATAATGGACTTATATGTGATATCTGAAGGAGGTCCTCCACTACTAGGACGGGAGTGGATTAGGAAAATGAATATGGACTGGCATTTCCTACAAACAATAACGAGTGAGAACTCGGTGAAGATAGTCGGCCCAGACTCTGGAACGGATGATGGTAAGCCCAACTCAGGTGCAAAAGACAAAGTTTCAGCACAGAATTCCACTGAGCAACAACAACATAGTTTAACTGTGGATTCTGAGTCTGGCAAGTCTACTGATGTGCCCATTTCTGAGGGACACCGGGCTCGAACTCAACTCCATTTCAAACTACAACAGCAATTAGAACAAATGCTTCGCCGTTTTGAGCAAGAGTTGAATGCAACGAAAGAGTTCTTTGATATAGAGTTGGAGAATCTGGAAAGACAACAGAAGCAGCTGATGGAGAAAATGGAGCAGGAGCACACAAAACGTCTGATGTCAGAGGAGTTAACGGTCAGCCAACTCCTGCATATGCTGAAGGACAGGACTCTGAAATGGGAAAAACTTGAACATGAACTTCAATATTCAAACGAAAGGGGTTCGGAGCTCTCAAAGGTTATTGGAAGAGCTGAGGTGGCAACACAGACTGAGATGACTGCAACAGAGCAGCCCTTGGATGCCAAAAGTACGCTGACTCACGTCAACGTAGAACAACAGACCGCTGAAACAGCTGCTCCGGTAGAGGGATTGCATAGTCCGATCAATCAATCTCCAAAGGAAGTTGAAGTATTAAAATCACAAATGAGGTCACTAGTAAACGACTTGCTGAAAGCCCAGAAAAAGCTGGATGCAGAGGTACACATGAAGAAGTCTCTTCAGGAAAGATGTCTGGATTTGGAACAAGAGCTGGCTAACGTCCAGCTGGGTATGGAGGAAATAGACGACCCTCTCACTGGTCTAGCTCAGGACGACACCGAATATTACGATGTCCTGTCCTGCCCAGCTTGTAACTTCGACTCCCAAAGTGCAGAAATCATGGAGGAGCACCAAAAGTCTACGGAACATCGGGAGAAGCTGGCTCTACGACGGAAACAGGAGGAAGAGGAGGAACTGCGCATGCAGCTGGCAGCTGTGGCAGCTGACAATGGAGCCCAGAGAGTCTCCAAGAGGCAGAAAAGGAAAAGTAAAAACAGATGACCCATCTGAACCATTATCACCTCTACCAGATCACACACGTGGTCGCTCCGAACGGAGCCAATTCAGTTCGGAAGTTCAAACTGTTAAATCCATGGAAGGACTATTGAATGAGTCACTCCAGCAACGTGAACCGACTCCACCACAGAGATTGAATCTGTGAACTGTTTTCCGCAGAGACTGAATCTGTGATCTGTTTTGACATGAAGTTATCTATGTATCTATGTTATTCTGTTATGTAAACCTGAAGTTATATATGTATATATGTTATGACGTTATGTTAAATGGGGAGATGACTGTAAAGCTAGGAAGGGAGGAATGTTGTGTATGTAATATGTGTGCTACTTTGAACCTATGGACAGGACTGCACTACTTGTTGGGCGTAGTGATACGCAGTACCACTCCTGGCCATAGGGGTATAAATAGTACTGTGGGTACTGATCCCCCTCAGTTCCCGCCTGTGGGCATGAAGTAAAGACCTATGTGCAGTCCCTACCTCCAACCAGTAAAGGCCTGTTTGAGTTATACGTTTAAGTCTTTGTGTTAATTGTTCAATACAATACACATACTTAACAGTACGCTCTATAACTTTTGAGTGTATAGCAGACAGACAGACGGATGGACCGTTTTATATATATAGATAGACTAGCTGGAGTGCCTGGTGGTGCTGAGGCTTTTTTGAGGGCATGTTGTTGTTGGAAGAGAGAGAGAGAGAGACTGGGGGGAGAAGAGAGAGAGAGACTGGGAGTGTGAGAGACTGGGAGTGTGTGAGAGAGAGAGAGAGACTGGGAGTGTGAGAGAGAGAGAGAGAGAGAGGCTGCGAGTGTGAGAGAGCGAGAGAGAGGGAAGGAGAGAAAGTGAGAGAGGCCTTGAACCCACAACCTTCTGGGGCTCTTCTCTTACAAATGTATGGCATGTAAACTCTAAGCTTGCCACTTACCAGTGCCTTCAGGAAAGATGGTGAGAAATCCCCTGTGTGGAGAGTGAGAATAAAATAACTCAGACAATGATTGTCTCTCCTGGGCACCAGGACCCGATTGGGAGCAGACACTGAAGCCCCACCCACTCTATGTTCCCATACTAAGATGGCCACGCATGCACTCTGTTACACACTGAATAAAAATGGCGTCGCACTGAAACTTTTCGCCCTCCTTGACAAAGATGGCTGCCGTTAACCTGGGCCTGTCAGCAGAAGAAATCCACTCAGCTGGGGGGGAGAGAGAGACTGGGGGGAAGAGAGAGAGAGAGAGACTGGGGGGGAGAGTGTGAGCGACTGGGGGGAAGAGAGAGAGCGACTGGGGGGAAGAGAGAGAGCGACTGGGGGGAAGAGAGAGAGCGACTGGGGGAAGAGAGACAGCGACTGGGGGGAAGAGAGAGAGCGACGGGGGGAAGAGAGAGAGCGACTGGGGGGAAGAGAGAGAGCAACTGGGGGGAAGAGAGAGAGCGACAGGGGGGAAGAGAGAGAGCGACTGGGGGGAAGAGAGAGAGTGACTGGGGGAAGAGAGAGAGCGACTGGGGGGAAGAGAGAGAGTGACGGGGGAAGAGAGAGAGCGACTGGGGGAGGAGAGCGAGCGACTGGGGGAAGAGAGCGAGCGACTGGGGAAGAGAGAGAGCGACTGGGGGAAGAGTGAGAGCGACTGGGGGAAGAGAGAGAGCGACTGGGGGAAGAGAGAGCGACTGGGGGGAAGAGAGAGAGCGACTGGGGGGAATAGAGAGAGCGACTGGGGGAAGAGAGAGATCGACTGGGGGGAAGAGAGAACGTGACTGGGGGAAGAGAGAACGACGGGGGGAAGAAAGAGAGCGACTGAGGGGAAGAGAGAGAGCAACTGTGGGGAAGAGAGAGAGCGACTGGGGGGAAGAGAGAGAGCGACTGGGGGGAATAGAGAGAGCGACTGGGGGAAGAGAGAGATCGACTGGGGGGAAGAGAGAACGTGACTGGGGGAAGAGAGAACGACGGGGGGAAGAAAGAGAGCAACTGAGGGGAAGAGAGAGAGCAACTGTGGGGAAGAGAGAGAGCAACTGGGGGGACGAGAGAGAGAGACTGGGGGAGAGAGAGAGAGAGAGCCTGGGGGAGAGAGAGAGAGAGAGACTGGGGGAGGGAGGGAGAGAGAGAGAGAGAGAGTGGGGGGAGAGAGAGAGAGAGGGAAGGAGAGAGAGACAGAGAGAGAGGGAAGGAGAGAGAGAGAGGGAAGGAGAGAGAGAGAGAGAGAGTTGGAAGGAGAGAGAGATGGAAGGGGAGAGAGAGAGAGATGGAAGGAGAGAGAGAGATGGAAGGAGAGAGAGAGAGAGCGGGAAGGAGAGAGAGAGAGAGAGGGAAGGAGACAGAGAGAGAGGGGGAAGGAGACAGAGAAAGAGAGAGAGGGAAGGAGAGAGAGAGAGAGATGGAAGGAAGGAGAGAGAGAGAGAGAGAAAGGGAAGGAGAGAGAGAGAGAGAGAGAAAGGGAAGTAGAGAGAGAGAGAGGAAAGGAGACAGAGAGAGAGGGGGAAGGAGAGAGTGAGGGAAGGAGATAGGTGATTGCCCGGGAGCGGGGAGGAAGGAGGGAATGGCGCCGAGTCTCTCTCACACACCCCGAGCCCCCTGGAGCTGGTATAGAGCTGGCTTCCCTCTCCCCCGGGCTCTCGGGCCACACAGTTGAGAACGCGGGGAAGGGGTAGGACTCAGAGCCCGGCCTTGTTGACCCGGAGCCACCGTGCGCAGCGGCTCCCGCTCTGGACCGCCGCCACCGCTCACCTTGCTTTCGGTTGGGCTGACCCCTGATGAGCTCCTGCTCCGGGCCCCCGACGACGGTCCCCTGCTCTATGTATTTCTGGCTGTCAGGCCAATGCAATTTTTTTTAAATAATCTATTTAAAAAGTTAATAAAAAAATAATAAGAAACTCCTTACTGCAACACCCAACATTTTTTTTTTTATTTAAAGATGAAACCCCGAGAGAAATAAGGAGCTATTAACGGAGAGTTTATTTATTTTTTAAGGAAAAGACTGAAGTAAAATTTTTTTTAAACGGTAACTAAAGCGGCGAGAAATCCGTTAAACCTTCTCCCCCTTGTCTGAAAGTGCTCCCGGGTTGAGCCTCTTGTAACACCGGCCTCAGACCGCCGATTGCATCTTTCTGGCTGTCAGGCCTACGGAAAAAAAATTAAAATAATCTATTCAAAAAGTTTTTGAAAAAATAACCGTAACTCTTAACTACAACACCCGAAATTTTTAAAAAAAAAAGATAAAACCCTGAGAGAAATAAGGAGCTATTAACGGAGAGTTTATTTATATTTTTAGGAAAAAACTGAAGTAAAATATTTAAAAATCGGTAACGAATGCGGCGAAAAATCCATTAAATGTTCTCCCCCACATCGGCCTCCGAATGAAAACCGCGGCGTCTTTGTCGGAAAGCGCTCCCGGGTGGAGCCTCTCGTGGCACCGGCTTCAGACCGCCAATTGCGTCTTTCCTGCTGTCAGGCCTATGAAAAAAAATTAAAAATAATCTATTTAAAAAGTTTTTCAAAAAGTAACCATAACTCTTAACTACAACACCCGAAACATTTTATTTAAAAGATTAAACCCCGAGAGAAATAATGAGCTATTAACGGAGAGTTTATTTTTTTTTAGGGAAAGACTGAAGTAAAATCTATATATAAAGAAGAGATAATAACACACCGTGCGTTACTGGGTATAACTGTATCTTTTATCTGTATTATGTATCTTCTATCTATATATATAAAAGGATCCGTCCGTCTGTCTGTCTGTGTGGGAAGGAGAGAGAGAGAGAGAGGGAAGGGGAGAGAGAGAGAGAGAGGGAAGGAGAGAGAGAGGGAAGGAGAGAGAGACAGAGAGAGGGAAGGAGAGAGAGAGAGAGAGGGAAGGAGATAGAGAGAGAGGGAAGGAGAGAGAGAGAGAGGGAAGGAGAGAGAGACAGAGAGAGAGAGGGAAGGGGAGAGAGAGGGAAGGGGAGAGAGACAGAGAGAGAGGGAAGGGGAGAGAGAGAGAGAGAGAGAGAGGGAAGGAGAGAGAGACAGAGTGGCCTTGGTGACCTGGAGCCTCCGTGCGCCGCCACTCACCTGCTCGCTTCCCTGTCCCCTGGGATCTTGGGTGTTTGATGGGACATTAGAGAGAGCTTAACTCGGTATCTAACCAGTGCTGTCACTGCACTGGTAGTGTTTGATGGGGCAATGCAGAGGGAGCTTTACTCTGTATCTAACCCAGACCCCGCCCACACACGCCAGGAAACGCCCCCCGTGATGCACCGCGCTTCCCCCGTAGGATTGGTCAACCATCACGTCACTCAACGCTAATGAGCGTTAGGATTCGTCAACGGCTAATGAGCGGATTTAGTCAGTTTTTTGAACATTTTTTAAAAGTAAACACGCCTATGACACTCCCCTGATTGGTCAACCGCCTAATGAGCAGATTTTGAACGTTTTTTAAAAGTAAAGACACCTATGACACTCCCCCTTCAATCGCCGGACCAACCGGCCGGGCCCAGCCCCGCCCCTGCTCCACTCGAGCCCCAGGACCGGGCCAAACGGAAGACAACTGAGTTCCTTCATACTTGAAATGGATCACTTCATTTCTAACTGTTCCTAAATACTATTTAAAACTGAATTAATTTGTTCTTTAAATGGATCACATCATTTCTAACTGTTCCTAAATACTATTTAAAACTGAATTAATTTGTTCTTTTCCTTAGTTCCCTGTATTAAAGTTCAGGTTTTTAAGCACCTCATAGCTAAGAAGACAACTGCACTACATGACCTGGCAGTAACCACACGGTTGATACCGCGGGGAAGGGGTAGGCAGTTTATCTTGCGCTCACCTGCTCGCTTCCCTCTCCCCTGGGACCTCGGGTGTTTGATGGGACAGTAGAGAAAGCTTTACTCGGTATCTAACCAGTGCTGTCGCTGCACTGGCAGTGTTTGATGGGGCAATGCAGAGGGAGCTTTACTCTATATCTAACCCAGGCCCCGCCCACACACACCATGAAATGCCCCCTGTGACGCACCGCGCTTCCCCCGTAGGATTGGTCAACCATCACGTCACTCAACGCTAATGAGCGTTAGGATTGGTCAACAGCTAATCAGCGGATTTAGTCCGTTTTTTGAACATTTTTAAAAAGTAAACACGACTATGCCACTCCCCTGATTGGTCAACCGCCTAATGAGCAGAGGAGAGAGGGGGGGGGAGGAGAGAGAGAGGGGGGAGGAGAGAGAGGGGGGAGGAGGAGCTTCCCCCGTAGGATTGGTCAACCATCACGTCACTCAACGCTAATGAGCGTTAGGATTGGTCAACGGCTAATGAGCGGATTTAGTCAGTTTTTCTGAACATTTTAAAAAACTAAACACACCTATGACACTCCCCTGATTGGTCAACCGCCTAATGAGCAGATTATGAACGTTTTTTAAAAGTAAAGATGCCTATGACACTACCCTGATTGGTCAACCGCTAATGAGGTTGGCAATTCACCTCACTGTTTCTCTCAACAACAACAAAACCCCCTAACACGCCTATGACACTCCCCTGATTGGTCAACCGCTAATGAGTGGATTTTTGAGGATTTTTGAATGTTTTTTGTATACTGTCCGAACAATTTTTGTCTGACCAAAAAGTAAATACACCTATGACACTCCCCTGATCATCAGCTTTCTTTTAATTATAACATATGTGTAGGTACGCTCTATAACTTTTGAGTGTATAGCGGATGGACAGACAGACAGACAGACAGACGGATGGACCGTTTTATATATATAGGCCTAGAAATTCAGTTGCTTGCGCCAGCCGGTAGCGCCTTAGGAGGAGTAGATGTTGGGCGCTAGGTGGCTAGCGGCCGGGCGCAGCACGATCTGCGCCTCTCCCCAACTTCACTCACGATTTAGCGGTGGCGCAAAGTCTTTGCGCGCGCTCAGCTGCGCGTGCAGATCCTGACGTCATTTCCTCGTGCAACGCCCTTTGTGCGCCCCAAACCGGAAATTCAGTCACGACGCCCTATTGTGCGCCTGGCGCCCCTGGCGACTGGTAGAGGGGAATGGTTCTCAGTCGATGCGGGGCGCGGGGGGCGCAAATTAAAGGGCACTCCTCCTGCATTAGAAAAGGCTGCCATTTCGCAGCACTCCTTCTTGAGAGACGGATCTTTGCAGAGAGACCAAGGTAGAGAGCTTTCTGCTTTGGCTCAACACTTGGACAGGTACTTGTGGCTTCAGGCCACAGCTTTCCACTTGTCTTTGCCTTCATTGACATATCATTGATTGCTAACATATAATGGGGGCTGCAATGGGTGCAAACGCTGGCCTTCTCCATTGCATCCAAAGGGCTCACAGATGCCGTGAGAGAGTGGCAGTCCTGGCTAGTCGGAGAGGGGGCAACAGGCGTCGGGAACGGAGGCCTTACCCACCCAGGGTATACCGCCAGCAGTTCTCCTATCTGAACATGTCTGATGAGCAGTGTGTTCGGAGGCTGCGATTCCGAAGGGAGGTGGTCACAGAGATCTGCCACCTGCTTGGCGGTGATCTGCAGCCACATCTGAGGAGCAGGACGTCTCTGTCGGTGGCAGTGAAGGTGACGGTGGCTCTCAACTTCTATGCCACCGGCTCCTTCCAATCCGCTACTGGGGACATTTCCAACATCTCCCAGTTCGCCGTGCATTGCCGCATCCGCCAGGTGACCAATGCCCTTTTCAAAAGGAGACGTCAGTTCATCTCCTTCTCCATGGCCCTTGCCAAGCAGCAACAGCGTGCAATGGGCTTTGCAGCATTCGCGGGCTTCCCCATGGTGCAGGGCGCCATTGACTGCACGCATGTGGCTTTGCGGGCACCTCTGGAGAATTCCGAGGATTACCGCAACCGGAAGGGCTACCATTCGCTCAACGTCCAGCTGGTGTGTGACCACAGGCAGCTCATCCTAGCTGTCAATGCCCACTTTCCAGGCAGCAGCCACGATGCCTTCATCCTGCACCAGACTTCTGTGGCAGACATGTTCCAGGCCCAGCCTCACCCACGAGGATGGCTTCTCGGGGACAAAGGCTATCCTTTGTGTACCTGGCTGATGACCCCGCTCCGTGCGCCCAGCACCCCTGCTGAAGAGGGATACAACGACAGCCATCAAGCGACCAGGAACATCATTGAGCAAGCAATCGGCATCCTGAAGCAACGGTTCCGCTGTCTGGATCGTTCCGGTGGAGCCCTACAATGTTCGCCGGAGCGAGTCTCCCATTTCGTGGTCGTGTGCTGCATGCTGCACAACCTGGCTATCCGCAGGACTCAGCCACTGCCACCAGAGATTGGAGGACCACCTGAGGAGGAGGAGGAGGAGGAGGAGGAGGAGGACCAGCACAGGAGGGAGGCAGAAAGTGCAAGGGCCGCCCGTCGCCGGCTTATTGAACGTCGGTTCTAGGCCCCCTCTCAGGGAATGGCTTGTGCCAATGTCAGCAGATGAATGTAGCCGCTCCACAAGCCCTCAGCCGAGCAGGGCAACCAGGACTTGCAAAAAAGACCATGCACAATGCGATTTAAGAACATTAATTTATTGCAAACCTCTGCCCTTCCCACATTACAACCTCATGTTGAGAAGCCCCCTCCAAAAACACAAAACTAACAGTCTCGTCCTTACAAAAACAAAGAAAGACACCAGTCTCGGCCTTACAAAAACAAAGAAAGACACCAGTCTCGGCCTTACAAAAACACAACTACACCAGTCTCGGCCTTTCAACAAACACAAAGCATTTGTGCAGACCTTCTACTTTTTGCCCTGCGAGGGCGATGCCTTTCGCATCCTTGCCTGGCCCCTGCCCGCCCTGCAGCTCCTCCTCAATGGGAGCCCAGTGGCTGCAGCAAGGCTGGGGGAAGGCTGCTGAGGGTCAGATGGCGAGACGGCAGATGCCCTTGGGGGTCGGCCTGCACCAGCTCTGGCCCTGGAGGGGCCGGCTGCTGACTGCTCCAACTCTGCTTGGGCGGCAGCAGTCTGTCCAGCGGCTCGTGGCAGCTGCAATGGAGGAGTGGCAGTGTCGGCTGCAGGAATGGTGTCAACCTGACAGATCGCAGGTGCTCCCTGGTCGTCTGATACATTGGCACTCGCACGGGCCAGCACTGCAGCATGCGCAGCAAACAGCTGAAGAACAGACTGCTGGGCTGCTGCTGCGCGGCGAGTGCCCTGGCGATGCCTGGCTGATCCAGCGAGGGTGGCAGCAGTTAGTGCCCGTGTGGCCCTGGTCTGTGTCCGCATGACAACAGCCAGTGAATGGACGGCACGACTGAGCACTTGGCTCAAAGCCGCCTGTGCTGCCGCGAAGTCCTGTAGACTCCTGGCCTGTGCTGCTCCAAATTGCTGCACACTCCTTGACAGAGACTCAATGGAGTCAGGCATCCTTGCCACTGCAGCCATGAGCTCATTGTGCCTGCGCTCAGCCTGGACGGCCATTTCCTCCAGGAGCCGCACCTCCTCTGCGCTCACCGTCGCAGGACTGGAGGCCGCACTCACCCTCTGGGGAGAAGTCCGCCGAGCTTCCCCGCCACTCCCGCGTTGCTGCAGGCCGCTGGGCCCCGGAGCTTCACTCTCCTCCGACCCTTCCCCCCGGCTCCCCTCCAGGGAAGACGTGTCCCCTTCATCGCCATGGGCTGGCGCGGCTGAGGGTGGCACTGATGGTCCGGCTTCCTCTTCCTCCTCCTCGAATTCGGAATCGCTGACAGTGGCAGCTTGAGGGCCCGCCTCCTCACCTGGCGATTCACCATCTGAAAGCAGGAAGGCACAAGAATAGCTTTAGAGTGAGGACAGGGTGGCAGCGAGGGAGGCATGAGTGCTGCCATGCACTGCATTGGTCGGACAGTGGCAAAGGATGCTGATCTGAGGCGCAAGTGGAAAGAGAGAGGTCAAAAAGGTGATGCCCTTACCATTGGTGCCCAGAACAGGGTCGGCATCTCCACTGGCGACGGGGCCAATCAGCCGGCCTGCCATAATGCACTCCACACGCTGGTCGAGGTCGGAGAGCTCTTTGACGTCAGGACGGCCTCCCCCGGTCTCACTTAGTTTCCGCCGGTTGTGCGCCACCTTGGCCTGCAAGAGAAAGGACGGCCTCTAAGTACAGTGTGAAGCCCTGATCTTGTCTGCACTGCCTCCCATGGTGGACTGGCCCTGACAGTGTGAAGCCCTGATCTTGTCTGCGCTGCCTCCCATGGTGGACTGGCCCTGACAGTGTGAAGCCCTGATCTTGTCTGCACTGCCTCCCATGGTGGAATAGCTTGTACAGTGTGTAAAGTGCTGAATGTGCAAGTGATTTTCATGACAGCCCCATAGCTGCTGGATGAGGGCTGGCCGTTAGGGCTTTCAGGTCCCTTTGCCCATAAACTGAGGTGCACATGCAGGGATGAGGAGGACACTGGAAAGGGTACTCACCCTGACAACCCGAGTGAGGTCGTTGAACTTTTTCCGGCATTGCACAGGAGTCCTGGCAACCACGCTGTTGGAAGTCACCCTGTTTGAGACCTCCCTCCATGCTTTCCGGTAGGCGCTGGGCAGCGGCCTCCTGCCACCTTCTGGGAACAGAACATGGCGCCTGCGCTCCACTCCGCCAACCAGCACCCTCAGGTCACCGTCGCTGAAGCGCTGCGCTCTCTCCCTGGCCTTCTCCATAGCCCTGGGCGTTGTGCAGATGAAGCAGAAGTGGTCAGGCCTAGGTTGAGGGCTGCAGTGTGCAGGGCGTGGCAGGCAAACAAATCCACCCTCCCCCTTTAAGAGCTGACCGGCGCCAGAGTGTCTGCCATCAATCAACAAATCGCCGCACCTGCGCTGCGCCCGGCCTCGGGGGTATCGCTCAGCACCGCCGGCTTAGCGCCTAAAGATAGTCGTGCATCGCCTGTTTTAGCGCAGCAGCAACCTCTTGGGGCGATGCGACTGAATATCGGCGAAGGTGGCGCGACTTTGCACCGGGCGCAAACTTTAGCGGCCGCCCGACTTTAGCGCCCCAAACGTGGCTATACTGAATTTCTAGGCCATAGATGCTTAGAGTGTTTGTTTTGTGGTGGCTCTCATTTCAGCTTTGTGTCTCGGAGTATGCTGTGATGTTCTGTGACAGAGGGATGGTAAGATGGGGAAGTGGTGAGCAATGGGGATCTGGTGATTCATTCACTGGAATCAGAGTGTGATGATAGGTGTGGAGTGGATGGCCCTTGTTTCTGAGCAGCCACCCTCGGGTTCGATGTAGTGGCTGGAAGATTGCTGACACAACGGACTGGCACAGGATGAAGGCATCATCTGAGTTGTTAATAAATACAGTGAATAGTTGAGGCCCCAACACAGATCCCTGAAGTCCCTCCTCCTGGAGTACAGAGCCTCTGTGACCTCCCGGATGCAGCGATGGACAGTGAACTGGGAGATGTTAACTATGTCTCCTTCTCCAGACTGGAAGGATCCGGTGGTGAAAAAATTGAGGGCTACGGTGACCCTGACGACCACTGGCAGCGCTGTCGTCGTCCTGCTCTGAAGCTGTAGGTCTGGTTGCAGGTGGTGGCAGAGTTCTGTGACCACCTCTTTGGTGAAAGGGAGCCTCCAAATACACTGCTCCTCGCTTTAAGTGCCAGTAGGAAAAGTGCTCTCGGAAGACCTTAGATGGATAAGGCCTCCTGCTGAGAGCCCTCCTGCCCCTCCTCCTCCTCCCACTGTGAGCAGCTTGTCCTCTTCTTTGCTGCCTCTGCTCCATTTCCCTGTCATGCTCCAGCGCAAGGGGGACTGGAAGTAGAGCCCCATGACTGGGAAAGTGGTGTGAGCAGAACCCTTGAAATCAGAAGCAAGACGTTCTCCACTTGTAGCAATACTCCCTGTCGCCTCACCAACTTTAATAACTGTAGAAAGCTCCAAGCAGTTGCACAAACTTACACGAAGCCAGTCGAAAAAAAAGTCAGCTGCAAGTTGTTGCTGATCCCTTTAAATAGCACTGGTGGGGGCTCCTTCCTGCTGCTGAATGCATGTTCAGCTGTTTGTGATTTGGAGAGGGTGTTGAATGGAGTGGCGATGTCGAAAATGGCAGGTCGTGCGTCAAATCAGCGTTGCACACTGATTGATGTTACGATCGACCTCAATACTGTAGTGTATGTATCCGTCTACCTTTAAGAAAACCATTGTATGTAACCGTTCACCTTTAAGAGAACTATTTTAGGTGTGGCACTACTTTGTTGGCTTCTGTATACTGTAATACCGACGGTGACCACACCGGTATATAAGTGCTGTGTCAGGATTTATTTGGCAGATTCGCCCTGACCTTCGAACAGTAAAGTCCTGTTTTAAGTTACTCTGGTAGTCTGTGTATTAATTAACTAAACAGCCCACAGACTTTACAGTGGCGACGAGTCCGATCGTACCCTGCGGCAACAATACTTCCGAAGCAGTCAACGAGCGTCGAGAAGAGGCAACCGCCCTCGTCGTTCTGCTGGGAGAAAACTCGAGGCTGCAGAACTAGAAAGGAGGAAGAATTCAGAGACAAAGACTTCCATCAGCAACAGGCACTGACTGTCCCTTCTGCCACGGTGAGGAGTGAGCCGATCAGCACGAGAAGCAAGCCGGCCACGGTGACTGTGAGTAAGGGAAAAGTAAAAAGAATAACCGGAGGATAAGGGCGGTGCACTCGACCACGGTCGAGGGGGAAAGGAGCCGGACAGAAGTCGGGCCCAGAGGCGCTGAGGCTGGGGCAGCGTGGAGCAAGGAAGCCGCGGTACAGACAGGCTGGGGGACGCAACGGCGTCGTGAGACAGCTAGACCGCGACCGGCGAAAATGGCCGGGCAGCGACCGAAGCCACGAAGAGCTGCGACCGGGAGTGTAGGCGCGGGAAGAGATAAACTCAGCCGCAGCCGGGGAGGGAAGCACCGGACTGCGAGAGGGCTGGGAGGCGCGATTGGGAGCCGAGTGAGCGGGAGAGGCAGAGCCAACCAAGGGGGAACTGAGCGAGAGCCAGTCCAGCGGCTGAAACTGTTCTCCGTCAACGGGGTGTACCCAGCGCCGGTAGAGCCGAGCGAGCGGGAGAGAGACAGAGCCCGAGCAAGGGGAACCGAGCGAGAGCCAGCCCAGCGGCTGAAACTGTTCGCCGTCAACGGGGTGTACCCAGCGCCGGTTGCCCTGCCGAGAAAAGGGAAAGCCCTGAAGCCGACGCGCAGGCTGTGAACCTGAAAGCCAGCGGCCGTCGCCCGTGGGGAAAGTGTACCCCTCCCGCTAGGGAAGAAACGCGGGAAGCCGCCATTAGGCGGGGAAGAAGACAGAAGCGGGAAACCGCCATTGAAGTGGGCGGGGAGAGAAGATAAGCGTGGGAAACCGCCATTTTCGTGGGAACCGCCATCTTGGAAAAAAAAATAAAAGAAAATTTAAAGAAATAATTCGTGGTGTTATCAGGAAGAGAGGAAGATGCCTAAGTGTGGTAACATCAACGATTTTAATTCCGAGGTAGAAGACTGGGCCACGTATGTGGAACGCATTGAGATCTATTGTGAGGCCAATAAAATAGAAGAAGATGACAAAGCTATAACCTTGCTAAACTCGATGGGCGCGAAGACATACGGGCTCTTGAAGCATCTACTAGCCGCAGCTAAACCGGCGGATCAGACTTTCGATGATATTGTGACTGTTCTGAAGGATCACTTGAACCCCACACCGTTGATGTTGGCGGAACGATTCAAATTCTATGCGAGAACGCAAAGGAAAGACGAAAGCAACGCAGAATACTTGGTCGAACTGCGTAGACTAGCGAAACACTGCCAGTTTGGAGGGAATCTGACAGAGGCATTGCGAGACAAGTTCGTGTGCGGGTTGTCAAAGGAAGGAACGCAAAAGCGACTACTCGAAGAGAACGACCTTACACTTGACAGGGCTGTCCTTATTGCAGCATCGCACGAAGCCGCAACGAAGGGAACTGCGGAAATGCAGCTAAAGGCAGCGGCACTCAGTGTGGATCAAATTACCTCGAGTACAACAAAATGCTATCGTTGTGGGAAGACAACACACAACCAGAACCAATGCTGGTTTAAGAACCAGGAATGTAGGAAATGTGGCAAACTGGGTCACATAAGACCAACAACCAAAGGAAGCCATCACAGGAAAAGTACAACAAGGTACACAAGGTGGCTGAGAAGAGTTCAGATGAACAGAATTCGGACTCAGACCCAAACGGCCAGGAGCTGGGCAGTCTGAGAATTCACAATGTGAGTAAGGAAGCTGACCTACAAACTATCTGGGTCATGCTAAAAATAGCTGGAGTCCAAGTGAAAATGGAGTTGGACACTGGATCAGCTCTATCAGTCATAAATCGAAGGAATTACCACCGGCTATTCTCACATATACCCTTAAGAGATACCAAGTTCGTATTGCAGACATACACGGGGCACAAAGTATACCCCATGGGGAAGATAAGAGTCAAGGTGAGAGATGGGGGTAAAGAACACCCAAGAATGAACTTATACGTACTACCTGAGGGAGGACCACCACTTCTGGGACGGGAGTGGATCAAGAAAATAGACATGGAATGGCACTATCTAAAAGCCATAACCAGTGAGGACTCGGTGCAGACAATCAGCTCAGATTCTGAAACGGATGACGATAAGACCAACCCAAATATGAAAGACAAGGCTAAAATGGACTTGCCGACTAAGGTTGGAAGAACGAAGGCATGCATAAAGGCTTATGCTCCAGAGAAGAACAAAGTTTCAGAACAGAACTCCACCGATCAACGACAACATAGTTTGACAGAGAATTCTGAGTCTGTTCAGTTTACGGACATATCCATGACTGACGAACACCGAGCTCGGACTCAACTTTATTTCAAATTACGACAGCAAGTAGAACAAGTGAGTTACCGTCTCGAACAAGAGATGAAAACAATGAAAAAGTTCTATGACACCGAATGGGAGAATCTGGAAAGACAACAGAAGCAGCTAGCTCAAGCAGAGAGCGACCATAGAGCCATTGTGACCAATTACCGATCACATCTCCCTTATGCTGTTCAGGAGTTAGAATATTTGCAGGAAGGAGCAAATGATGAGGAATCTTCAGGAAGCCAGGATTTTATTCCCGTTCTTCTCTACGACTCCTTACAAGCAGAGTTTGAGAAGTTGAAGAAACAGTATGAACAGGCCCAGGCTACAATCCTGGAGGGGATTAACTCGGCAACCTCCGAAAAGCTAGTTTCAGTAGAAGCATATGAGCAACTAAAGGTTGAACATGAGCAAGAAGTCCAAAGGCTGCAGGAAATTCTTGATGAGCTCAAGGCCAAGACAGACTCATCGGTAGAAGTTCCATCCATAGATGAGAAATTAGAGGTGAAAGACATGGCAGAACATGAAAGACAAGATGTCCAAGAACTCATAAAAATATTGAAGGAAACCCAGGACAAATATGAGGCAGCAATGACCGAGGTTCAACAACTTGAAGAACAGATTCAACTGGGAATCCTTTCAGTGGAAGAAAAGGAAACTGTAAGAAACACAGAGACTGTAAGAATGGCCCCTGAACATGAGCTAGAGAGCATCAAGGCGCAACTTCTCCGAGCGCTGAAAGCCAAAGTACAAGAGGAAAAGAAGGTGAAAGCATTGGAGGAAAAGGTGGATGAAATGGAGAAGACTCTGATCCACAGTGTTCCCGTGGAAGAGTTAACGGTCAGCCAACTCCTTCATATGCTGAGGGACAAGACTCTGCAATGGGAACAATCTGAACACGAGCTTCAATCTTCAAAGGGAAGGAGTTCGGAGCTCTCAAAAGTTATGGAAATAGCTGAGGTTGCAACACAGATTTTACTGGGATGCCAAAAGTATGCTGAATCACGTCTATGTGAACAACAGAATGTTGAAACAGCTGCTCCAGTAGAAGGATTGAATAGCCCGATCAATCAATCCCCGATGGAAGGGGAAGTATTGAAATCACAAATGAGGTCATTAGTGAAGGATTTGCAGGAAACCCAGGAAGAGCGGGATGAATATGAACGCATGAAGAAGTCTCTTCAGGAAAGATGTCTAGGGAGGGAACAACAGTCGGCTAACGTCCAGTTGGGTAAGGAAGAAGTAGCAGGCCCTCTCGCTAGACTAGTTCAGGACGACACCGAATATTACCATGACCTGTTGAGTGACATGGAATATTACGAGGACTTGGTCTGCCCAGCTTGTGATGAAAACTCCCAAAGTGCAGAAATCAGGATGAAGCACTTAAAGTCTAAAGAACATAGGGAGATGGTGGCGCTACAGCTGGCAGCTGATAAGGGAGCCCCGAGAGTCTCCAAGAAGCAGAAAAGAAAAAGACGAAGCAGAACGTGATAACCATCTAAATCATTATCACTTCTACCAGATCATGTACGTGGGCCCTACGAAGGGAGCCAAATCAGTTGGCAAGTAGGAAAAATTACCAAGGCAGTCCAGCTGTTTGTAAAAGTCAGCACTGCTGGTTCAGCAGGACGGAAGTTCAAGCTGTTAAGTCAAGGGAAAGACTATTGGATGAGTCACGCTAACAATGTGAACCGGCTACACCACAGAGATGTTGTTCGGACCGAGTCAAGACCAGAGACTGAATCTGTGAACTGTTCCCGCAGAGACTGAATCTGTAAACTGTTTCCCGCATAGATTATACCTGTGAATTGTTTTACATGAAGTTGAATATATGTTATGTTTAATGGGGGACTAAGTATGTTGTAAGCTAAAAAGGGAGGATTGTAGTGTATGTATCCGTCTACCTTTAAGAAAACCATTGTATGTAACCGTTCACCTTTAAGAGAACTATTTTAGGTGTGGCACTACTTTGTTGGCTTCTGTATACTGTAATACCGACGGTGACCACACCGGTATATAAGTGCTGTGTCAGGATTTATTTGGCAGATTCGCCCTGACCTTCGAATAGTAAAGTCCTGTTTTAAGTTACTCTGGTAGTCTGTGTATTAATTAACTAAACAACCCACAGACTTTACAAATACCATTTTTCTAGCAAGTGCAGGGAACAGCCGCGTTGCCCACCTGCCGAAAATGGCGGCCACCTCAGGACGCGCCGAAAGTGGGCTGAAGCTTTTCTCCAAAACCAGCCTTATTAGCTGGTGCTAAGGTGCTGAATTTCATGGCCAGAATACATGAGGTTTTTCCTTTTTTTAATGTTGACAGAAAAGAAGTGGCTCATGCGTATTTTCAGAAACCATTCATTTAGCATTTCAAATTGCAACATAAATAAACAGATTAATAGATTTTGAAATTTCACTAAGCAATGATCTTATCAAAGTGAGGCTCTAAAAGCATCCATTTGGATGCTCTATTCCTCTTACAGTATTCCATCGATTCTGCTTTTCAAAACTGTGTAGTAGGTACCCCACATGCCTCAGCTGGTAAATGTAGTGCACAGTATGGAACTCAGCCATGCAGACCAGGAAGATCCCAAGATTGATTGTTATTCAATCCTGGGCTGCAGCAGGAGATGCTGCAATTGGCCTCCACAGCCCTGGACTAGGGAGGGGGAAAAAATCAGCTGCTTAATTATTCCAGCGATCTCTGCTGGAAACCGTATGTGTAGACATTAGATAAGGGCAGGATCAGGACCAGCTCTGTTGTTATTAGTAACCCGCTGACACAAACTATCACAGATGAAGAATGACCACTTGAATCAGGTACTGGAAGGCAGCATGCTCCCATGGATAATACCCAGCGTGAGCCAGCACTTATAGGGGACAAAGGGGGTAACATTCAACTTTGACAGGGGCACAAAATGGGTGCTTATAGACCGGCTGCTTGTTCTACAGCTCTGCCCTGATTCCTTTCCAATGAAGTTAATGGAAAGGAATATAGGGCAGGTTGTATAACGGGCAACTGTTTCGCTCCCAATCATTTTACGCCCTGCTGAAGTTGAATGTTACCCCCAAGGAGAGAAAATAGAACTGAATTCATAGTGTTATATTTGGAATTTGTCCTGATGTCATGCTGTACCTAGAAGGCATGCTTAATTTTTAATGTGTGCCATGTAACGTTAGAATAAATTCAACGCACCCAACACGGAGCCACGCTCGAACAATGTACAAGCCTTAGATAAAGCTACAACATTATGGCCCTGCTTCTCCAATCTTCGCTTCTTTGTAGTGTGATTCTACATTCAGGGTGTTGAATTCACCCTGTTATATCTTCTGTTCATTAACTTAGGATAATATTATTTTATGCAGGAATTATATATTTTTGATTTAAATGGTAGTGAGATAATCATGGAGCTGACACAAAAGATTATAATAAAACTAATTTGTGCTATTGAGGAACTTGGCTGATTATAACTATAGTGGATCACAAGACATTGTTAACTTGCATGAGGTAACTGTACTATAAAGTCAGGATGACAAGTGTTGCAGAAGAGTTTCTTTGAACACTGAGAGCTAAAAATTCGGTTGCATAGCGCCTGTTGTTTGGGTGCTGCAGGTGATTATTGGGACCAAAATGGCATCTGAGCAGCGCGCGCGCACTTCCGATGTGGGCTGCGCCAGTTGCCCTCTTGGTGAGGGTGGTAGGGCAACCGTTAGGGGCATGCGCTGAAAGAATGTTAAGTAGGCAGATTGTGACGTCAATCAGTGTGCAACGCTGATTTGACGCCAGCACAGCCATTTTCATCGTCGTCGCTGGAGCTAACGTCCTCTCTTAACCTCGTTCAGCAGCAGGACTGATCCCCCACCTGCGGTATGTAAAGGGACCATCACCAACTTTCAGGTAACTTGCTTTTTGATTCTACTGGTTCTGTGTAAGTTTGTGGAAGTGTTTGGAACTTTCTAAAGTTCTTTAAAGTTGGTGAGGTGGCAGGGAGTGGTGCTGCAAGTGGAGAAGGCCTTGCTTCTGACTTCAGTGGTTCTGGTCAGACCACTTGCCCACCTGCTCCAGTCATGGGTGCTCTAGTTGTCATCCCCCTTGGCCTGCAGCATGACAGGGAGATGGAGCAGAGGGAGCAAAGAGGACAAGCTGCTCACAGAGGGAGGAGGAGGAGGGGGAGAAAGACTCTCCGCAGGAGGCCTTGCCCATCTAGGGTCTTCAGAGAGCAATTCTCTTATCTCAGCCTGAGCCAGGAACAGTGTATGAGGCATCTGCGCTTTATGAAGGAGGTGCTCACAGAACTCTGCCACCTCCTGTAACCAGACCTGCAGCCTCACACCAGGGCAAGGTCAGCGCTGCCAGTGGCTGTGAAGGTGACCGTGGCCCTGAATTTCTTTGTGTCGGGATCCTTCTAGGCTGGAGCAGGCAACATCTGTCACATCTCGCAGTTCACCGTCCACTGCTGCATAAGAGAGGTGACAGGAGCTCTTTATACCAGGAGAGGGGATTTCATTGTCTTCTCTCTGACCAGGAGCGTGCACATGGCTTTACCAGGATAGCGGACCTCGCCATGGTGCAGAGCGCCATGGCTTTGCAGGCTCCGTTTCCAAATGCTGAGATGTACCTCAACCGCAAAGGTTTCCACTCGCTGAATGTGCATTTGGTGTGCGACCATGCTCAGCATATCATGATGGTGAATACTCAGTTTCCTGACAGCAGTCATGATGCTTTTCTTCTGTGCCAGTCCGCTGTCTCCTCAGCCTTTGATTCACCAAGACAAACCAGAGGGTGGCTACTGGGCAACAAGGCCTATCCCTTGGCCACATGGCTCATGACTCCCCTCCACAACCCAACCACATGTGGCCAGCATGCATACAGTGAGAACCATGCTGCCACCTGAAACATCTTAGAGCAGACCATTGGGGTGCTGATCCAATGGTTCCGCTGCCTGGACTGCTCTGGAGGAGCTCTACTGTACTCACCGGAGCATGCGTCCAATTCGTTGTGGTCTGCTGTATCCTCCACAACTTGGCCATCATGTGGGCACAGCCCTTGCCACCAGGGATACAGCGACCAGCTCAGGAGGAGGAGCAGGAGGAGTAGGAGGAGGAGGAAGAGGAGGAGGAGGAAGTAGAAGGAAGGAAACAACCCAGACAGCTCCTTTCTGGCCGGGATATCAAGGATGGAATTATCCATCTGCAGTACCAGTGAACGCAACCCCAATTCCCCTTTCAACGTTTGTCTCGCACCTTACATTCCCTCTGCCACTGACCATCACAGTGTCCTCTTGGCCACAATGCTGAAATAGAAGCCACCACAAAGCAAACTTTCCAATCCAACTTTATCCACATATGCATCCAATATTACATCGAAAAAGCAACTAATCACCCTTGTGCATTCCCTTAGTGACTGTCTCGCTTGTGCCTTTGCCTATTCTGGTGCTCCTATGCAATGCTACCCCAGTGGCTGCAGCATAGCTGGTGGAAGGCTGTTGACTTTCAGTCGGGGGGACTCCAGATGGCCTTGCAGGATGACCTCGAGCACCTCTGGGCTTAGAAGGCCCGGCTTCGGACTGCACCACCTTGGCATGGGCGGCAGCAGTCTGGACTGGCTGTCTGACAGGCAACAGCAAGGGCACTGGCGGAGTAGCAGTGGTGGAAGTATGAATGCTGTCAATCTGAGAGAGGACAGCGGGTTCTTGCTCCACGGAGCCACTTCCACTCCCCCGGGGCAGCACTTCAGCAATCCTAGTAATCTGCTGGAGGACAGATTGCTGGACACTCTGCAAGCCCCTTTCCACACTCGTAAACCCAGCCATGATGGCAGCAGTCTGGGCTTGAGCCTGAGGTTCCACTGCAGCACTCAGACATTGGGTGACTTCTGCTTGTGCTGCAATGGAAGCTGAGGCTTCAGCCATCAGACGCGGCATGATTATTATGTCCACAAGTGCGTTAATGGATCTGCCCAGCCCTTCCACACTGGAAAGGATGGGCTCCAAACTCTGTCCAAAGCCCTGTGCAAGGCTGGAGCTGGACTCCTCCATGCTCATTGACATTGCATTCAGGTTTTCTGGCAGACCTGCCAATGCACCAAGCTGCGTTCTTCTGTAGGCCACCCCATCAAAGTCTTCATCTGAGTCCTGTGCAGCAGAACTTGCGTATGAGCACATCCTCTGGGGAGCTGGCACCTGTGCTACCCTTTCCCCTTGCCCTGGCTGCAGCCCACTCGTGCCCGGTACCTCACTATGTGCAGATCCCACGTTTAACCTATCCTCTAAAGTACGCAAACTGTCAGTATCTGAGCTGATGACTGGGAGTGTGAAATCGAATGATGGTGTTTCTTCTTCTTCTTCAATCTCCTCTCCTGCTTCTTGTTCAAACACTGGCTGGGCAAGCTGGATTTCTTGGGTGTCTGAAATGAGAAAGGCACAATGGTAGGGTTGTGGTGAGAGGAGGAGGGGTGAAGCAAGAGCTGCATGCTTACACCATGTGCAGCTTGTAAATCAGAAAAGATTGTGGAATGAGGGGAAATGGGATGTGAGAAGGAAGATAACGTATGAGGATACCAGCAGCTTGTATTCTTTCAGCCCCACCGCTGGCCATGGGCTCAGCCATGCCCCTGCCAGCAATGGCCAGCACCGTCTCCTCCATGGGGCTGAGGTCATGCAGGCGAGCCTATCCCCCGCTGGTTAAGGTCTGCTGGCGCCGGTTATGCGCCACCTTTTCCTGCAAGAGAAAGGGAAGTGTGACAGTAAGTGTTGTGTAATGTGTATGGGAGATGTGCCTGTCATTTTTGAATAGCTGACTGTCTGTTCAATTTGCGAGATGTGGGTGTGAAGTTTACTGCAATGGTAAGTGTGGGCAGGTGAGGTGAAGTTATGAATGTGAGGTATGAGTCATGTTTTGTAGAGATTGTTGGTCGGTGAGTGATAGGGGTGTGGCGCATTGAGCATTGTGTGAGGCTCGTGGTGCAGATGGTGGCATATGGCATTTGAAGATGAATTCACTGGCCTTGACCACTCGTGTGAGGTCACTAAACTTCTTCCAGCACTGCATTCTCGGGGCTACACTGCTGGCATTTACCAGTGGCTATCTGCTCCCACTGCACTTTGGTCTGTTGCCTGGAGGGCCTCCTGGCCCCCTGTGGAAAGACGACCTCTCTCCTGGAGTTGACCTTCAGTGCTGCATTGGAGAACCTAGGTGCATGCTTGCTCCCCTGTTGTGCCTTAATTATCACTTTGTCCACTTTCTTCCCAGCCACTTCGATCACCTGTTGCAGCCAGAATGCACCTCCACTTTAAGAGGTGCAGATTGCTTTTAAGTGGTGCAGGCTCACTTTCATTGGAGCTATCCTCACACAAAATTAGGCTCCCTGCTGAGCATTCAGCCACTCAACAGCATGTTTAGCACTGGGCTGAATGCTACAGTCATGTAAATTAGCAGGCAGTATGAATTCTACAGGCTGCCTGCAGTCCTCCGAATGGGCACGGGTTGCTATCGCATCGTGATCCCCGTATCCGTTTTCTGGGGATGCCTAATTTCTAGACCTGAGTACTCTCCAGGACATCAGTATGTGTATTGGTTTGTTTCATCTTCTATCTGTACAATTAATTCATTATGTTTTGTGTTCAATATCTTGAACTAGCAAGCACTATGGCCTCACCTTGTGATAAGATAGTGTTGTAATCTGTCCAAAGCAGTTAACACTTTAAGTGGAAAACACTCGCTTTGAAACTTGTTTTTATTGTGCAAGTGGAAAGATAACACTGAATTGGTATCAGGAACTGGACATTAGAGCGGCACCAAAGGTTATTGGTTTGAATTCCTTTAATAAACACAACTAACATTGGTATTGAGTATTTGAAACATTTTTCGCTCCATCAATTGTATTAGGAATCTTGTGTGTATAATATTGTAGCTGTCCTAAAATGGTGCTAACCATGTGACACTATAGGCCAATCAGGTCTTCCATTTTCAGCCAACATGATCGTTCCCTGTTTGCCCCTCCATCTTGGATATTTTACAGATTATATCTGCCTGTACTTCCTCCAATCTCAGACCCTAATGGATTACATCGTAGAGTACTTAAGGAAGTGGGTAATGAAACTGGTCACACCCTGATGGACATTTTTATGGAAATATTGGAAACAGGAAAAGTGCTGAGAATATCAAATATAATGTTGGCTTATAAAATGGGGCAAAAGAATAACCCTGAGAAGTATGGGCCGGGGAGGCTGACATGTGTAGTGAGGTGTTTTGAAATTAGAAGGGATCCTGTAAGAGGAAACAATGAAGCACCTACAGAAGTATGGCCTTATAAAAGAGAATTAGTTTGGCTTTATAGGTGGGAGGTAATATCTGACAAAACTATTCAATGTCTTTGAGGAAACCTGTTCTTCTTAGGCAGTCCCTCGGTACCGAGGATGACTTGCTTCCACATTAAAAATGTGTTCTCAGGTGACTGATGAGTCCAATGTGGGACCTACAGTCTCTGTCACAGGTGGGGCAGACGGTGGTTGAAGGGGCGGGTGGGTGCTTGGGTTGACGTGCACTCCTTGCGCTGTTTGCGCTTGGCTTCCGCTTGCTCCTGGCGAAGAGACTCGAGGTGTTTGGCGCCTTCCTGGATACTTCTCCTCCACTTTGTGCGGCCTTGGGCCAGGGATTCCCAGGTGTCAGTGGTGATGTTGCACTTTTTCAAGGAGGCTTTGAGGGTGTCCTTGAAGCGTTTCCTCTGCCCACCTGGGGCTCTCTTGCCGTGTCGGAGCTCCGAGTAGAGCGCTTGTTTTGGGAGTCTCCTATCTGGCATGTGGACGATGTGACCGGTCCATCGGAGCTGATCGATGGATTTGGGGAAATAACAGACCTAGCAATAGGGGGAACTGTAGATGTCATGTATTTCATTTTTAGCATGCTTTGACACATTGCCACGCAGGAAATTGGCTCATGAGGCCAGGAGGTAGAGGTATGGGGAGCGGAAGATACCAGAGTGAGATGTGAAGATACTGGTGGATAGCCTATTAAAACTGTCAGTGCATATGTGACAATTGTAAAGAAATCAAACCAGATCTTAGGGTATACTGCTAAAGCCAAGTTCCATGGTATTATAGCGGACTTGTATAAGCAATCGTCTGGCCTTCCTGGAGCACTGTGTATATTTCTGTTCACTATGCTACGGTAGAGCCATCCTGGCTTTGGAGAGGGGACATAGGAGAGCAACAAATTGATATTGAGGATTGAGCAGTTAAACATACAAGGAGAGAATCAGGAATCTAGGAATATCAACATAAAGAGAAGAGTTGTGTTAACATTTCTGCTAGAGATGCTTTGTCATCTGGTGAAGCGTCTCTACACAAAACATGAATACATCTTTTCTCTTTTCAGATGCTGATGGACTGAGAGCAAGACCTTCCGTAGGTAGTGTTTAGGGTCCATATGGAGAGAGAGAAGACCACTACTAGCTCATTCTCCAACCAATGACTTAGGAAGCTCATGACTCATGACTCCCGTGTGCAACATGTGGGCAGCTTGCATACAATGAAAGCCGTGATGCCACACAAAATATCATCAAGCAGACCATTGACGTGCTGAAACAACACTTCATCTGCCTGGACCACTCTGGAGGAGCTCAGCAGTGCTCGGCAGTGCAGGTGTCAAGATTTGTGGTGGTCTGCTGCAGGCTGCACAACTTCGCCATCATGAGGGGCACAGCCTTTGCCACCTATACGGCGAGCAGCTGAGGAGGAGGAAGAGGAAGGAAAGGAGACGGAGGAGGATGAGGAAGAGGAAAGGAGGAGTCAACCCAGACAGCCCCTTTCTGGCTGGGCTGTCCATGAAGAATTTATCCGAATGTGATACCGGTAACCGCAACCCCAAGTCCCCACTGACCAACAGTCCCACACCTTACTTTCTCTCTGTCACTGACCATCACAGCATCCACTTGGCCAAAATGCAAAAATAAAAGCCACACAAAATAAACATTCCAAACCAAATTTATAAAACAAATCATGCCATATTGCATACAAACATAAACTAATCATCCTTGTGCATTCCCTTAGTGCCTGTCTTCAGTGTGCCTTTGCCTCTCCTCATGCTCCTATGCAGTGCTACCCCAGTGGCTACAGCATGGCTGGTGGACTGCTGATTTTCAGTGGGGGAGACTGCAGATGGCCTTGGAGGATGACCTCGAACAGCTCTGGGCCTAGAAGGCCCGGCTTCGGACTGCACCATCTTGGCATGGGCAGCAGCACTCTGGGCAGACTGGCTGATAGGCAACAGCAAGGGCACTGACAGAGTGTCAGTGGTGGGAGGAGGAATGCTGTCATCCTGAGAGAGGACAGCAGGTTTGTGCTCCACGAGCCACTGCCCCTCCCCCCGGGGCGGTGCCTCAGCAATCCTAGTAATCTGTTGGAGGACAAATTGCTGGACTGCTGTGACACCCTGCAAGCCCCTTTGAAAACTGGAACCCAGAGCCATGATGGCAACAGTCTGAGTTTCCACTGCAGCACTCAGACCTCTGGTGGAAGCTGCTTGTGCTGCAATGGAAGCTGAGACATTGGCCATCAGACGCTGCATCATGGTTGGGTCCACAAGTGTGCTAACGAAGTTGGCCACCACTTCCACGCTGGAAAGGATGGGCTCCAAACTCTGCACAAAGCCCTGTGCCAAGTTGGTGCTGGACTCCCCCATGCTCCTGTGCTGAGACAGACTAGCCATCGGGACACGAGGCAAGATGTCGGGTATTGGCTGAGGTGGAGGCAACGGGTGAGAATTGGGAGCACTTTGAGTGGAGTTCACACTTCCATGTCCCCTTTCGCCATCATCCCTCTCCTGGGCCAGCGCCACACTACTCCTACCACTCTGCTGCAGACCAGATTGGTGGAGATCAGTGACGCGTTGTAAGGTCACGGATAAAGTAGCTGTCACCCTGTTTAAGGCAGCAGAAATTTTGGTATCCAAAATCTGCATGGCCATGGTCTTGACCTGCATGGACTTATTTGAGAGCCGTGCTTGAAGCTCCAGGGAGGTGGCCTCTCTCTCCATGACAGACATTCTTGCAATTTCCACGCCACAAATCCACTAACAACTGAGTTGGGCTCCTCCGTTCTACTGTGGAGAGTGTGCGTGGCACATCCATCATTATGTCTGTCAGTACCTGGCTAAGTTGCTGATACACCTCTAACATTCTCCTTCTCAACGATTGGGTTCAGCATCTGTGTCAAGCTGAACAGAGCTTGAGGGGTTTGCGCCACCAGACACAGACGCCCCACAGATGTCCTTGCCACCAGTGGTTGCTTGTGCTCACTTGTGGGTTGTGAATCACCAGGTGAAAACCCAACGAACTGTCCAACTGGACCCAACGAAGTGCGAGTATTTGCGCTGGTGCATGGCTGCATTTCCTGTGATTGTGCACACTCAGAAGGAATGAGGTCTTCTGAGGAATTGTCCTCATGGATGTTCAGTGGGACTTGCTGTACACATGAAGTCCCTGGAAGACAAAAGAAAGAGATATGATTTTGTTGTGGCAAAGTCACAATCTTGACAATCACCATACTCCGTATTCTCATAGTTCAATCATTGGTGAAATAAAGTCAACATATGCGTGTCAGAGGTATTTGTAATTCTGTCACCAGCTATCTGTGAGTTTCCTGTCTCTCTATCTGTGACTGAGAGGGACGCAGATGTGCCAGTTATCTCCATGGCATCCTCCTCTGCATCAGTTAACCGGACTATTTGTGGCGGGTCATCTCCAGTCCTCTCCCTCTCCCTTGCGTTCTGCTCTCTCTTCTCTTACAAGGGTCGAAAAAATAGATTTGTGAGTGAATGAAGGTGAGGCATTCACCCGATGGATGCAGTGAATTCGGTGAGGGTGACTATGAGAAAGATGCATCACATTGAATAAGGATTGGGGTGAGTGGCAACGGTGGACGGGTAAATGGGGCGGCAATGAAGTGCATAGAAAGTGAAGGTTGGGTCTGCTGAAAGTTGAGTGGGTGTGAGGAGTGATGTGATGGAGTACGCTTGGTAAGGCAGAGTGAAACGGTGGGGGGGGGGGCTTAAATCACAGGATGTAGGTGAATCAGCAAATGTACTCACTTTTCCTGACCTGGTTAGGTCATTAAACCGCTTCCCACATCATATCCAATACATGGGCAAAACACTCCTGTTGCTCACCTCCTCAGCTACCTCCAACCATGCCTTCTTGGTGAGAGCTGCAGGTTTCTTCCTCCCATTGCTGGGGAAAAGCATGTCCCTCCTACTCCTGACTGCATCCAGCAGTAATTCCAGCGACGTGTTACTGAATCTGGGTGCGACCCTTGCTCTATGTCCTCCATCCATCTTGAACATCTCCAATTTCCATTTGTGCATTGTCCCTTTAGAAACATAGAAACATAGAAGATAGGAGCAGGAGTAGGCCATTCGGCCCCTCGAGCCTGCTCCGCCATTCAATGCGATCATGGCTGATCATCCAAATTCAGTCCCTGCTTTCTCCCCATACCCCTTGATCCCTTTAGCCTTAAGAAATATATCCAACTCCTTCTTGAATATATTTAATGTATTGGCCTCTACTGCCTTCTGTGGTAGAGAATTCCACAGGTTCACCACTCTCTGGGTGAAGAAATTCCTCCTAATTTCTGTCCTAAATAGCCTACCCCTTATCCTTAGGCTGTGACCCCTGGTTCTGGACTCCCCATCCATCGGGAACATCCTTCCTGCATCTAGTCTGTCCAGTCTTGTCAGAATTTTATAAGTTTCAATGAGATCCCCTCTCATTCTTCTAAACACCAGCAAGTACAAGCCCAATCGTCCCAATCTCTCCTCATACGTCATTCCTGCTATCCTAGGTATCAGTCTGGTGAATCTTCGCTGAACTCCTTCCATGGCAAGAACATCCTTCCTCAGATAAGGCGACCAAAGCTGCACACAATACTCAAGATGTGGTCTCACCAAGACCCTGTACAACTGCAGCAAGACATCTTTGTTCCTGTACTCAAACCCTCTCGCTATGAAGGCCAGCATAACATTTGCCTTCTTAACCGCCTGCTGCACCTGCATGCTTACCTTCAGCGACTGGTGCACAAGGACTTCCCCTTCTCCCAATCTATTGCCATTCAGATAATAATCTGCCTTCCTGTTTTTGCCACCAAAGTGGATAACCTTATAAATACAGTTGAGATCACGTTATGTGGGTGTGCATCATGCCCCCTGCACAGCTTGGAGACACGAAACCTGGAAGTCAAAATTAATTGGTACAATTGAGTTGAGATTGCAGAATCTGACCCGCTCAGTTGAATTCCGGGTTTCTCCCATGCAATTCCACCCCACCTTCGCTTGGAAGCCTCCTTCATATTAACATCGGGGCCAATGTTTCGAACTGGTTCTTAATACAATGGCAGGACTTTGTCTTTAATTCTGGCATCCACCATTTCAAATTTGCAGTCTACAGACTACTTAATCACTTGGACAGCTTGTTTCAAGCAGAGAGATTTAAAAAGTGGATTCAGTCAAGCACAAAAGAGGATAACTACAGGAGTGAGTAACACATCCTCACTTGGTTTGTTTGAGGATGTAACTAAATACATATATTACACTAACAATCTCTCTGCAAGAACCACCATATTTCATCCAACCTTCTCCCCTCCTCCCAGGAATGCAGCTGGGTTGATTTTCTATCAGGGCTTCACTGCTACATAACATTTCACAGCTATTAAGTAGTGGCTGCTTCCCTCCTAAATTTCATTCTAATTGTTCTTATCTCTTAAGTGTCTGTTAAATTATGGAGTTTGTAGTTCTGGTTTCAACTAATAGGCGATGGTAGAAGGTAGTGGATACGGCACTGAGTACTAAGATGAACTTGGTTTTCTAAACATAGAACTGCAGCAGGTACTCGGATGTCAGTTCCAGTGACTAGTTTGGGCTCTTTCTCTGATTATTTTGTTGGTGGTGTATAATTGACTGGTGTACTTTTCTGGCTATTACATAGGTAATTGTATGTTTAAAGTACAACATGTCCAAAGCAAATGTCAATCTGATATGCACAGAGATACATGTATTGTAACAAAGTATTATTAAATAGAATCTGCTTCCACTATTAATATCCTTGTCAGTTGTTTAGAAGCAGAGATTATTTTTGCATGTTCATTCTAGGTATAGAGTTGGTTAGTTTTTATTGTAGTAAGTTGCTTTTTAAATATTTTATATAAATATTTATAATTTTCACATAAAATTTGGAAATTATACTTTTGCAAAGCTTTTAAAAAAAATATTGTACCTATTGTACCTCCTACATTTAACAAACACTAGTAACTTGTGGAACATGGTGTATCAATCTGCTGTGCTGGAGGTTGGTTGGACGTGTTAATGTCATGAACCGCCAATATGTCAAGTTTGTGATCTGACCTATATGACAGATCACAAGGGGCAATGCAGGTTCCACAACTGCGTGCTGCACTGTTAGGGTCCTTCTGGATGCCCCACTGGCCCAAGCACATTTGGATTGTTTACTTCCAGTTTACTCCCCTACTCCCTTGAAGGTGTTGAATCCTTATTGGAGTATTGCTCCACCCTACCTGCCGAAGTGGTCAATCTTCATGTGTAAGTCTAGACAGTGAATATTGGTAGGCTATTTAACCACAGGACCATCATAGCTCTGGAGAATGTACGCACACACTTACTTGCAGAAGAACCCTGGCTGACTTGTTCCCTTGCCTAACTCAGAAGTGCTAGGGCAATTCTAGAAGCTCTACTGTCATGCTTGTTGAGATCAATAAACTCAGCTCAGGTCAGCAATCAAATCTGGAACCTTCTGATCTGTCTGACTCAACTACTCACTATATTTCTCTGCTGAGCCATTGGGGAAGACACCTGTGCCATTTTATTTGAACAATTGAATGATTGTTGCCAAATGCATTTTTGGAAGAAAACTTTAGATCAAGTGATTTCTGTACTCCACACACACTGACATGTTCATACTAAAAGTGGTACAGAGTTTTCAGTATTTTTAGTCAGTATATAGAGCTATTTGTGAATAATGTATTTCAGCACTTGGGCCTAGAAATTAAGTATAGCCACTTTTGGGGCGGTAAAGTCGGGCGGCCGCTAAAGTTTGCGCCCGGCGCAAAGTCACGCCCCCTTCGCCGATATTCAGTCGCAACGCCCCAAGAGGTTGCTGCTGCGCTAAAACAGGCGATGCACGACTATCTTTAGGCGCTAAGCCGGCGGTGCTGAGCGATACCACCGAGGCCGGGCGCAGCGCAGGTGCGGCGAGTTTTTGATTGACGGCAGACACTCTGGCGCCGGTCAGCTCTTAAAGGGGGAGGGTCGATTTGTTTGCCTGCCACGCCCTGCACACTGCAGCCATCAACCTAGGCCTGACCACTTCAGCTTCACCTGTGCAACGCCCAGGACTATGGAGAAGGCCAGGGAGAGAGCGCAGCGCTTCAGCGACGGTGACCTGAGGGTGCTGGTTGGCGGAGTGGAGCGCAGGTGCCATGTTTTGTACCCAGAAGGTGGCAAGAGGCCGCTGCCCAGCGCCTACCGGAAAGCCTGGAGGGAGGTGTCCAACAGGGTCTCTTCCAACAGCGTGGTTGCCAGGACTGCTGTGCAATGCTGCAAGAAGTTCAATGACCTCACTCGGGTTGTCAGGGTGAGTACCCTTTCCAGTGTCCTCCTCATCCTTGCATGTGCACCTCACATTATGGGCAAAGGGACCTGAAAGCCCTAATGGCCAGCCCTCATCCAGCAGCTATGGGACTGGCATGAAAATCACTTGCACATTCAGCACTTTACACACTGTCCAAGCTATTCGACCATGGGAGGCAGTGCAGACAAGATCAGGGCTACACACTGTACAAGCTATTCGACCATGGGAGGCAGTGCAGACAAGATCAGGGCTACACACTGTACAAGATATTCGACCATGGGAGGCAGTGCAGACAAGATCAGGGCTACACACTGTACTTAGAGGCCGTCCTTTCTCTTGCAGGCCAAGGTTGCGCACAACCGGCGCAACCAAACTGAGACCGGGGGAGGCCGTCCTGACATCAAAGAGCTCTCCGACCTCGACCAGCGTGTGGAGTGCATTATGGGAGGCCGGCTGATTGGCCCCGTCGCCACTGGAGATGCCGACCCTGTTCTGGGCACCAATGGTAAGGGCATGACCTTTTGGACCTCTCTCGTTCCACTTGTGCATCAGATCAGCATCCTTTGCCACTGTCCGACCAATGCGGTGAATGGCACCACTCATGCCTCCCTCGCTGCCGCCCTGTCCTCACTCTAAAGCTACTCTTGTGCCTTCCTGCTTTCAGATGGTGAATCACCAGGTGAGGAGGCGGGCCCTCAAGCTGCCACTGTCAGCCCTTCGGAAGACGAGGAGGAGGAAGAGGAAGCCGGCCCATCAGTGCCACCCTCAGCCGCGCCAGCCCATGCCGATGTAGGGGACACGTCTTCCCTGGAGGGGAGCCGGGGGGAAGGGTCGGAGGAGAGTGAAGCTCCGGGGCCCAGCGGCCTGCAGCAACGCGGGAGGGGTGGGGAAGCTCGGCGGACTTCTCCCCAGAGGGTGAGTGTGGCCTCCAGTCCTGCGACAGTCAGCGCAGAGGAGGTGCGCCTCCTAGAGGAAATGGCCGTCCAGGCTGAGCGCAGGCACACTGAGCTCATGGCTGCAGTGGCAAGGATGCCTGACTCCGTAGAGTCACTGGCAAGGAGTGTGCAGGAATTCGGGTCAGCACAGGCCAGGAGTCTGCAACATTTCAGTGCAGCACAAGCCAGGAGTCTGGAACAATTCAATGCAGCACAGGCCAGGAGTGTGCAGGACATCAATGCAGCACAGGCCAGGAGTCTGGAACAATTCAATGCAGCACAGGCCAGGAGTCTGCAGGACATCGCGGCAGCACAGGCCACGAGTCTGCAGGACTTCACGGCAGCACAGTCGGCTTCTAGCCAAGTGCTCAGTCGTGCCGTCCATTCACTGGCTGGTGTATTGCGGACACAGACCAGGGCCACACGGGCACTAACTGCTGCCACCCTCGCTGGATCAGCCAGGCCTCGCCAGGGCACTCGCCGTGCAGCAGCAGCCCAGCAATCTGTCCTTCAGCTGGTTGCTGCGCATGCTGCACTGCTGGCCCGTGCGAGTGCCAATGTGTCAGGCGACCAGCGAGCACCTGCGATCTGCCAGGTTGCCACCATTCCTGCAGCCGACACTGCCACTCCGCCATTGCAGCTGCCACGAGCTGCTGGACAGACTGCTGCCGCCCAGCCACAGTTGGAGCAGTCAGCAGCCGGCCACTCCAAGGCCAGAGCTGGTGCAGGCCGACCCCCAAGGGCATCTGCCGTCTCGCCAGCTGCCCCTCAGCAGCCTTCCCCCAGCCTTGCTGCAGCCACTGGGCTCCCATTGAGGAGGAGCAGCAGGGCGGGCAGGGGCCAGGCAAGGATGCGCAAGGCATCGCCCTCGCAGGGCAAAAAGTAGAGGTATGCACAAATGCCTGGTGCTTGTTGGAAGGCTGACACTTGTGCAGTTGTTTGGGTGTAAGGCCGAGACTGGTGTCTATCTTTATTTGTGTAAGGCCGAGACTGGTGTCTATCTTTATTTGTGTAAGGCCGAGACTGGTGTATATCTTTATTTGTGTAAGGCCGAGACTGGTGTCTTTCTTTCTTTTTGTAAGGCCGAGACTGGTATTTTTGTGTTTTTGGAGGGGGCTTCTCCACATGAGCATGTAATGTGGGAAGGGCAGAGGTTTTCAATAAATTGTTGTTGTTAAATTGCAGTGTGCATGGTTTTTTGGTTAAGTCCTGGTAGCCCTGCTTGGCGGAGGGCTTGTGGAGCGGCTACATTCATCTGCTGACATTGGCACAAGCCAGTCCCTGAGAGGGGGCCTAGAACCGACGTTCAATAAGCCGGCGACGGGCGGCCCTTGCACTTTGTGCCTCCCTCCTGTGCTGGTCCTCCTCCTCCTCCTCCTCCTCCTCCTCCTCAGGTGGTCCTCCAATCTCTGGTGGCAGTGGCTGAGTCCTGCGGATAGCCAGGTTGTGCAGCATGCAGCAAACGACGATGAAATGGGAGACTCGCTCTGGCGAATACTGCAGTGCTCCCCCGGAACGATCGAGACAGCGGAACCATTGCTTCAGGACGCCGATTGTTTGTTCGATGATGTTCCTGGTCAATTGATGGCTCTCGTTGTATCGCTCTTCAGCAGGGGTGCTGGGCGCACAGAGCGGGGTCATCAGCCAGGTACACAAAGGATAGCCTTTGTCCCCGATAAGCCATCCTCGTGGGTGAGGCTGGGCCTGGAACATGTCTGCCACAGAAGTCTGTCGGAGGATGAAGGCATCGTGGCTGCTGCCTGGAAAGCGGGCATTGACAGCTAGGATGAGCTGCCTGTGGTCACACACCAGCTGTACGTTCAGCGAATGGTAGCCCTTCCAGTTGCGGTAATCCTCGGCATTCTCCAGAGGTGCCCGCAAAGCCACATGCGTACAGTCAATGGCGCCCTGCACCATGGGGAAGCCCGCGAATGCTGCAAAGCCCATTGCACGCTGTTGCTGCTTGGCAAGGGCCACGGAGAAGGAGATGAACTGACTGTTGTGTATGTAACCGTTTACCTTTAAGGGAACTATAGAATGTAACCGTTCGCCTTTAAGAGCACTACTTTAGGGTGGCACTATTTATTGGCTCATGTATACTGTAATACCGATAGTGACCACACCAGTATATAAGGGTTGGAATACGTTAACTAGGGCAGAAATCGCCCAGACCTCTGAATAGTAAAGACCTGTTTTGTTTGTACTTCTAAAGTCTCTGAAGTTATTTACTGCACAACCTACAGACTTTACAGTGGCGACGAGTCCGATCGTACCCTGCGGCAAGACTAACCAGTAGCAGAGAGCTTCAAAAAGAAAACACGAGGCTCCGTCTACTAAAAGTATAGTACTTACTGGAAGCTGGAAGATTAACAGCAAAGCTGCGGCAGCAACAGGCACAGATTACCCTGCTACCACATCTTGAGCGAGCCAATCAGCCTAAAACAAGGCGGCCGAAGAGACTGTGAGTAGTTAAAACAAATAAATTAAAAAAAAAAAAAAACGGGGTAGAAGTATTTGGAGGAGAAGGGCAAAGCATTCGGGTCCAACGGCGTCGGGTGACAGCCGGACCGCGGGCAATGTGAGAAGCCGTGCAGCAACCGCTGCCACGAAGCGCTGAGCCTGCGAGTAGGCGCGGGAGTGTCAGAGCCGAGAGCCGCGCGAGCGGGGGAGCCAGAGCCGAGCGGGAGGCGTTGCAAGCCAGCGATCGCATCTCCAGATAAGGGCCGAGAGCCGCGAGAGCGATCGGATCTACAGATAAGGGCCGGCAGCCGCTTCACGATCCAGCGATCGCATTATAGATAAGGGCCGCACTCGGGCTGACAGACGGCGTCGGGGGACCGGGTGAAGACCGCCAAGCGCGGGAAAACCGCCATTGAAGTGGGCGGGGAGAGCGCGAAGCGCGGGAAAGCCGCCATTTTTCGGGGAAAACCGCTGAAGAAGAAGGAAGAAGCGGGAAACCGCCATCTTGGAAATTATTAAGAATTTCAGAAAAGTAATAAGATTTTTCAGAAAGGCTGGTGTGTTCTCAAGAAGAGAAAAAAAAAAAAAATTAATAATAAGTAAAGAAATACTTGTGTTGTTCTCGAGAAGAGAAGATGCCTAAACGAGGTAATATCACCAAATGCTATCGTTGTGGGAAGTCAACACACGACCAAAAGCAATGCTGGGGTAAAAACCAGGAATGCTGGAAATGTGGCAAGATCGGGCACATAGCTAAAGTGTGCCGGTCAGGAACGACGTGCAACAATAATGAGTCCTCACAAAAATGGGACAGAAAGGTACATGACGCAAATAGGAAGAGTCTGAAGGAACAGAAGTCGGACACACACGCCAAAGGCAGAGGACTGGACGGTCTAAGAATTCACAACGTGAGCAATGAAGCCGACCGTCAAACTATTTGGATAACGCTACCGATTGAAAAGGTCCCAGTAAAAATGGAAGTGGACACCGGATCGGCGTTGACGGTCATGAATAAGCATGACTATCAAAAGTTTTTCAAGCATATTCCACTACGGAATGCGGATCTGATACTGAAGACATACACGGGGCAAAAAGTATTCCCCATCGGGAAGATAGAGGTCAAGGTGAAATACAAAGATAAAGTTCACCACCGGTTGGAGCTGTATGTGTTGTCTGAGGGAGGCCCACCACTTCTGGGACGGGAGTGGATCCGGAAAATAAAGATGGATTGGCATGCACTAAACACCATGACGGTGGAGCCCGAAAAAGAGGACGTCAAACCTGAACGGTTGGCCAGAATATTAGACGAAGCTAAAGAGGTATTCCAGCAAGGACTGGGAAAGCTACGAGGTATTAAAGCAAAGGTCAAGATTGCAGAACATGCAAGCCCAAAGTTTTGTAAGGCCAGGTCGGTACCGTATGCAATACGACCAGCAGTGGAGGCAGAACTAGAAGAACTTGAACGATCAGGGGTTCTGTCAAAAGTAGACCACAGTGAGTGGGCCACGGCCATTGTACCTGTCATGAAATCCTCACCAAGTAGTAAGCCAGGGGGACCGGGGAAGGTCCGTATCTGCGGGGATTTCAAGATCACAGTGAACCCGATGCTTCAGTCGGTACAATACCCGCTGCCAAGGATTGAAGATATTTTCGCTTCGTTGGCTGGAGGAAAACACTTCACGAAGATAGACCTAGCTCAGGCATATTTACAGATGGAGGTTGAGGAAGAGTCACGCCAATACCTAACTATCAATACCCACAGAGGGTTGTACCGTTATAACAGACTGGTCTTTGGAGTGGCTTCGGCACCAGCAATTTGGCAGAGGGCCATGGAACAGGTGTTACAAGGAATTCCAAGCACGCAGTGCTATTTGGATGATATCCTAATCACGGGAATGGATGAAGAGGAACACCTCACGAATTTGAAACTGGTACTCACCAGGTTAAAGGAGTATGGCCTTAGGGTTAACCGCAATAAGTGTGAGTTTTTCCAAAAACGAATCTCATACTGCGGTCATATCATTGACCGCGAGGGACTACATAAATCACCGGAGAAGATAGAAGCAGTCGTGAAGGCTCCCGCTCCAGGGAACGTGTCACAGTTACGATCATTCTTGGGGTTAATCAATTACTACCACAAGTTCCTACCAAATTTGTCCACGGTGCTGCATCCACTGAATGAGCTGTTGCGAAAGGAGACACCATGGAAGTGGAGTGAGGAGTGCAAAAAGGCTTTTCGCAGAAGCAAGGAGTTGATTACCTCTGAAGAAGTGTTGGCTCATTTCAACCCAGCATTACCCCTTCGGCTGGCGTGTGATGCTTCACCGTACGGAATTGGAGCAGTACTTTCGCACAGGCTACCAAATGGCTCGGAAAGGCCAGTGGCTTTTGCGTCCCGATCTTTGACACCCGCGGAGCGAAATTACGCCCAGATAGACAGGGAGGCCCTCAGTCTTGTGTGGGGCGTGAAGAAATTCAACCATTACTTGCAATGTAAGAGGTTCACATTGCTGACAGACCACCAGCCGTTGGTGTCCATATTTAACCCGAACAAGGCTGTGTCCAACATGACAGCACAAAGGCTACAAAGATGGTCAGTCTTACTTGGGGCACACCAGTATGATATTGAATACAAACGGTCCAAGCAACATGGAAACGCTGATGGGCTATCACGCTTACCATTGCCAATGGTAGAAGAAGCGAGGACAGTAGACCCAGTAGAGTTGTTCCACTCATCAATAGTGGAGTGTTTGCCGATCACGAACTCAATGATCGAAAATGAGACAAGGAATGACCCGACTCTTTCACGAGTCTATGACTTAACGGTGGAGGGATGGCCAGCGCAGTGCGAACCAACACTGCAAGCATTCGCACAGAGGAAAGCACAACTGTCTGTGTGTCGAGGAACCCTGATGTGTGGGTCTAGAGTGGTGATTCCACCCAAACTCCAAAAGAAAATACTCAAGGAGCTGCACGAAGGACACCTGGGGGGCGTAAAGATGAAGAACCTAGCTAGGGCGTTTGTGTGGTGGCCAGGCATCGATGGGGACATAGAGGAGATAACGAAGAATTGCCTAGGATGTCAGAGGGTTCAGAACGTGCCACCACAGGCTCCTCTGCACCCATGGGAGTGGCCCTCATCTCCCTGGCAAAGAGTACACATCGACTTTGCGGGGCCTTTCATGGACTCGATGTTCTTAATAGCGGTAGATGCCCACTCCAAGTGGCCGGAAGTAATTAAGATGACCACCACCACGACGGAAAAAACCATTACGGTGCTAAGGACAATGTTTGCGCGGAATGGTCTGCCAGAACAGGTCTGTTCCGATAATGGGCCGCAATTTGTGTCTGAGGAATTTAAGAAATTTCTAAAAAGCAATGGGGTTAAACATTACACATCAGCCCCATACCATCCCGCCTCCAATGGACTGGCTGAAAGATTTGTCCAGACCTTCAAGAAGGCCATAAAGGCCATGAGTAATGAAGACATAAGTTTACAGCATAAGGTGGATAGCTTTTTGTTGGCCTATCGAAATGCAACACATGCGGTCACGAATCAAACTCCCGCAATGATGTTTTGCAATAGACGCCTAAGATGCCGGCTGGATTTGCTCAAACCAAACGTAAGAAGGGACGTAGAGAACCGGCAATTCCAGGGCATGAATGAAAGGGCCACCAGATCTTTCCAGATGGGGCAACAAGTTTTGGCCCGGGACTACCGTACGGAGAAATGGCAGCCTGGAACTATTAAAAAAAGGCTAGGACCGTTGATGTACACGGTGGACATTGGGGACAAGGTAATAAGGCGCCATGTTGACCAGATCATAGGGTCCGCCACAAATGAGCAGCCGACTTCACCACCTTACCCGAGTAATGTTGAAACTGAAGTACCCAGAACACCTACTTCTGATCTAGTAATACTAGAATCAGATAAACCTGACACTGTTGTTCCAGCTGAATCGACTTTACCAGAGACACCTACTGGACCGCTGGGAATGACGACACCACTGCGGCGTTATCCGGACAGAATCCGGAAACCTCCACAGAGACTGAACCTGTAAACTGTTTCCACTAAGAGTATGTTGCAACTGTTCCTACGGAGACTGAATCTGTGATCTGTTTTGACATGAAGTTATATATGTTATTATGTTATGTTAAACATGAAGTTATATGACGTTGACTCCATCGAGAGTATATCTGCAAACTGTCTATATAAGTTGAAGATTGTATGTTTAACGGGATTCTGTAAGTAATAAGCTAGAAAGGGAGGAGTGTTGTGTATGTAACCGTTTACCTTTAAGGGAACTATAGAATGTAACCGTTCGCCTTTAAGAGCACTACTTTAGGGTGGCACTATTTATTGGCTCATGTATACTGTAATACCGATAGTGACCACACCAGTATATAAGGGTTGGAATACGTTAACTAGGGCAGAAATCGCCCAGACCTCTGAATAGTAAAGACCTGTTTTGTTTGTACTTCTAAAGTCTCTGAAGTTATTTACTGCACAACCTACAGACTTTACACTGACGTCTCCTTTTGAAAAGGGCATTGGTCACCTGGCGGATGCAGCAATGCACGGCGAACTGGGAGATGTTGGCAATGTCGCCAGTAGCAGCTTGGAAGGAGCCGGTGGCATAAAAGTTGAGAGCCACCGTCACCTTCACTGCCACCGACAGAGACGTCCTGCACCTCAGCTGTGGCTGCAGATCACCGGCAAGCAGCTGGCAGATCTCTGTGACGACGTCCCTTCTGAATCGCAGCCTCCGAACACACTGCTCCTCAGACATCTGGAGATAGGAGAACTGCTGGCGGTATACCCTGGGTGGGTAAGGCCTCCTTTGCCGACGCCTGTTGCCCCCTCTCCGTCTAGCCAGGGCTGCCAGTCTCTCATGGCGTCTCTGAGCCCTTTGGATGTAATTGAGAAAGCCAGCGTTTACACCCATTGCAGCCCCCATAATATGCTGGCAAACAATGAGATGTCAATGAAGGCAAAAACTTTTTGAAATCTGTGGCCTGAAGCCAGAAGTACCTGTCCGAGTGTTGGGCCAAAGCAGAAAGCTATCTACCTTGGTCTCTCTCCAAAGATCCGTTTCGCAAGAAGGTGTGCTGCAAAATGGCAGCGTTTTATATTGCAGGAGGAGTGCCCTTTAATTTGCGCCCCCCGCGCCCCGCATCGGCTGAGCACCGTTCCACTTCACAGTCGCTAGGGGCGCCAGGCGCACAATGGGGCGTCGCCACTGAAGTTCCGGTTGGGGGCGCACAAAGGGTGTTGCACGAGGAAATGACGTCATGATCTGCGCGCGCAGTTGAGCGCGCGCAAAGACTTTGCGCCGCTGCTAAATCTCTACTGAAGTTGGGGCGAGGCGCAGTTCGCGCTTCGCCCGGGCGCAAGCCGCCTCGCGCCCGGAATCTACTCCTCCTAAGGCGCTAACGGCTGGCGCAACCAACTGAATTTCTAGGCCTTGGTGCTTGAGCATATTTTTCAGGGGGATTTAAGCAGTGTGCGTGAACAGCATAAACAGGGCACAAAAAAGTACATTTTGATGTGGAAGTTCCTCCTTAGTAGTACTGTGTTCCATTGAACAGTTACATACTTTGGAAATTTATAACAAGGAGATACATTGTCGCCTTTTAGTGTGCTTCACATTTTAAAACTGGTGGTTAAAAGCATCTTGGGAGCAGTGGCAATCTCAAGCTGTGCTCCAGTGACATCTTGAATGGGAGCTGTATGCTGTGAGTAGTGTTGGAGCACAACTTCTTAGGAATGAAATTCCTCAGTACACAGACACTGCGATAAATTGAAATTCCATTTTTTGCTGAACCTGTAGGTGCAATAAAAGTAACGCATAAGTGGCCACCTGCAACAATGCTGCTAACTAGCTAAAATCTATAAAAAGCACAAATTGGGCCAATCTGGTGGTGGAAAATTTCTGGGTAGCATCGAGGGAGGATACACAAGGCAAAAACTTAAGGGCAATTTTAAATCCTGGGCGGTTGGCCAGCGGAACGCCTGTCACCCAGGAGGTGCTGTGAGTGCCCCGCTCCATTTTAATGGCCAGACCTCATTATCAGAGATGCATTGAGCTGCTCTCTTAAAATGGTCATTCAGAAGGCTCTCACATAAGTTGTCAAGGGGTTTCGGGAAGGTTTCGGGAACATGGAATGGGGGGATGCTCAGGATGACAGTGACAAAAACTTTCTTTGTGGTGCCTGAAGGAGCATCCAGGTCCCACAAAAATAATTCTTACACACCTGTAAAGACCTCCACTTCTTGCCTGGCAGGTATTGCCTCAGTAGGCTATTAAAATAGCTTTGGAGTCCTAAGCACCGTTCCCGCTAAGCTGTGCTATGCACAGCTGTCTGGAGGTCCCGCGCAGCCCAGGACCAGCTTTTCAAATGGGAGATTTTGCGCATGCACAAAATTTTGAATGGGCTGCGCAGCTCGTTAATGGGATCGCGCACCCCCCAAAAAATAGGGGGAACATTGGTCTAAAGTATATCATAGGACCCCAATTTACATGTATTCATGAGGCTTCCTTCTGAGTCTGGCGGGCACCTCAACTGCGCAAAAAAAATGATAAAATGGCCGCAGAGTGGTAAAAGGATGGTAAGTGCACCGCTTTGATTTTAACTCCTCTTCCGTCGGTTTCCACTGGGTGGAGGGGGTTAAGATTCCCCCTCCAGATTCAGTGGTGGCAACCTACGACTGATAAGCTAGATGTGCTGTCCCTACGTAAGGGCGCGGAGAAGAGCTTCGTACAGAGTGCAACCCATTAATATTCAAAAGTTAAAACTGACGGAAAGGGACACACTCCTGCTTTGGACAATTAAAATGATATATCTCATCTATGCAGCTGTATTTCTGCAGATGAGAAGCAATTTTTAAAAATTCATTCATGGGATGTGGGCATTGCTAATTGCGCTTGAGAAGCTGGTGGTGAGCTGCCTTCTTGAACTGTTGCAGTCCATGTGGTGAAGGTACTCCCACAGTGCTGTTAGGTAGGGAGTTCCAGGATTTTGACCCAGCGACGATGAAGGAACAGCGATATATTTCCAAGTCAGGATGGTGTGTGACTTGGAGCGGAACTTGCAGGTGATGGTGTTCGCATGTGCTTGCTGCTCTTGAACGTGCCATGAAATGTGTCATGCTTTATCTACACGGCAATAACATGTCTAATCAGGTACAAGTACTTATCATGTGTCCTTTTCTTCTTACAGATATACCAAAACCCAGGAGCAGAAAGCCAGAGCTTCTCAGCAACAAGCCTCACTACTACAATTAACTTTATCATGACTTGAAGCAGTTGGCAGCCCAGAGATTCACTACTCACAAATGTGAAGGAGGGCGAAGCAAGGGCTGCAGAAAGGCTAGCTGGAGATGGGTGAAGGCCTAACATCATCATGGTCACTGTTGTCACTTTATGATTCTGACCTCACAGGGTTAACAATGAAATGGAAGATGCTCTAGAAGTATGAATGACACTAGTCACTTGCCTCCTTTCACGTCATGATGTAATATGGGTTCACTACAATTGCAGCTTGAGCTCTCTGCTTTGCAGACTGTCATAAAAAAGCATGGGCATCTGCACCTTAACTCACACAGGCAGTGAGCACAGTTCACATATATCTTACAAATACTCTCACTGATGCTGTTGAGGAGGTTGGATCCAAAATCCCAAACAAAACAATGGCACGCTACAATGCACTGGTGATTTAATCCAGAGAATCCTGAGTAAGGGATTCTAACACCTTGTGGCAGTACAAAGGTTTGTGCTCAAGTAGATCAGTAACTGAAATAAGGAATCAGCCTCTGGCAGGGGCATGAGGGCATAAAAACAAATATTTATCTCTGAAGTCACTGCCAGTTCTTTCTCTGCACTTGCCTCTGGAGAAATAGCAGGAAAAGCTGTCCAAGTGAAACTGAGCAGGAAAAGGGGGAGAGATTTGTCTAGAGAGCCCGATTAGCATCTATTCATGAGGCTTCCTTCTGAGTCTGACAGGCACCTCAAATGCCCAAGAAAACAACGGTGTTAAAATGGCCGCAGAGCAGTAAAAGGGTTGGTAAGTGCACTACTTGGATTTGAATAGTGTGGGCGCGAGGATAGATTAATATTGTAGAGGTCAGTTTAATTACCTTTGGGGATTAGGGAGTAGACAGAATTTTCCCTCAGGTGATTAAATAAATGGAAAGAGTCCATGGCAGATGGTACATGATCTGTGAACAGACAGGGCATGATGGGCATAACAGATTTTTTGCTTAATGCTTTCTTCTGTTCTTATAAATATTTCTTGTTTTTAGTTTAACTTCTTTTGGATGGATGTACTGAGAAAAGGGGAGGGATGTCCTAGTAAGAGAAAGGATAGAAGGAGTGGAGGGTAGGAGTTCAGACCCAGAGACTGGGTGGATGAAAGATTGCATTCTCATGAATGAGGAAGGTGGAAAGGTTGAGGAAACCCTGCGGCTGATTTCAGAATATGCTCATGTATATAAGCCAGATTACTGCCGCAGTTAATCACCATAATCAAGGTTAGCTCCTGCAGTGAAATGATATGACTATCAGTCGTCAAAATACTTCAGAAATTGCTGCTTTTATTATTTGACTTTACCATGCATGTACTGCTGACGGATGATGGATGTAAGCTGTAAACATCTCAGGAGCCCAATCTATGACACATGCAAATACACGCACTTTAAATTGACTGACAACTTTGAATGTGAGTTAAAAGCAATTTGAAATTTAAATGAGCCTCTTTCTAATACTCTTCATGATGCGGCTGCTATTTTTTTTAGGTATGAATTGAATACAAGCACTTTCTATTCTTTTTTAGTTCTCTAACTAGAAAAGAAGGTTAATTGGAACATCAACTCCAGGTGCAACGTATCCCAACCAGCCTGTACTGTATCCCATGTCAAGTCTCAATCAACTACACCTCTGTCCTCACTGACCTACATTGGCTCCAGAACTCCCCAATGCCACCAATTTACAATTGTCATCCTCATATTAAAATCACTTCATAGGCTTCTCCCTCCCTATCCCTGTAACCTCCTCCAGCCCAACAACACTTTTAGAACTCTTCATTCCTCCAACTTTGGCCTCTTGTGCAGCCCTCCCTACCTTCGCCCTGCCATTGCCGGCCGTGCCTTCAGCTGCCTAGGCCCCACACTCTGAAATTCCTGCCCTAAGTTCCTCCGCCTCTCCACCACTCGGTTTCACATCTCATCCAAAAGATGCAGCACAACCTCAGTACTTGATGTTCAAGTCCTGGAGTGGGGCTTGAGCCCACAACTTTCTGATGATTCAGCCTATCGTACCTGGCTCTTTGTTAAGAATTACCCAATTAGTCCTACTCTCCTGTTCTTTTCCCATAGCCCTGCAAATTTTTCCTTTTTAAATATATATATCCAATTCCTTTTTAAAAGTTCCTATTGCATCTGCTTCCACCACCTTTTCAGACAGTGCATTCCAGATCATAACAATTTGCTGTGTAAAAAGAATTCCCCTCATCTTCCCTCTGGTTCTTTTGCCAATTATATTAAATACTGGGAAGGCGATGAAAGTGAAGGAGGTGGGGTGGGGGGGGCGGACACAATGGGAGCAAGGAGGTGGGAGAAGCACAAGTAACTGGGGCAAGGAATGAGAAGAGCGTGGCTGAGGGCCATAAACCCCACCACAATTGCAGTCTGCAGTTGTTGCATGGCACCTACTCTACACAGCACTATGCTGTATCATCTAGCACCTCCCACCCAAAAGGAAAGAAAAAAAATAAAAAGACAGAGAGAGAAGCATAAATAGTTACAGGGGAGGAAGGAAAAGAAGAGAAAAAGGGACACAACCAGAGGATGAGAGACAAAGAGAAAAACAGCAAAATGAAGTAGGCAGGTCTTAGAGGAGAAGAGGGAGGTGGAGAGGAGGATGACATTTAGGGAGGGATTGCCAGAGCATGGGACCTAGTGGGGTAAAGGAGGGGATGGGTGAACAAGAGGCCAGAATCAGAGGAATGGAGAGTTTGGGGGGCGGGGGTGTTGGTAGGGTAGGAGAAGGCTACAGAGATGGGGAGGGGTGACCCATGAAGATACATAAACTGAGTTTAACTGCAGGAAATTGTGGTTCACATGAGACTGGATGTCAGAGGCAGTGGAGGGGTCGAGAAAGGTGATGGAGAGATAGAGCTGGATGTCATCAGTGTACATATGGAAGCTGATGTCATGTCTTCGGATGGGCAGCGTCTAGATGAGGAAGAGGAGGGGGCCAAGCATGAAACCACAGAGGACTCCAGAGTTAATAGTGTGGGGATGGGAAGAGAAACCATTACCAGAGATACTCTGGCACGATGTCATAGGTAAGAGTGAAACCAACGAGGGCAATCCCAGTCAGCAGGGTACAACAGAGGAGAGGCATTGGAGGAGGATGGTGTGCTCAACCATGTCAAAGGCTGTGGAGAGGTCAAGGAGGATGCAGAAGGAAAATGAATCACGGTCACAGTCACAGACACAGAGGATGTCATTCGTGACTTTAATTAGGGTCATTTCAGTGCTCTGGCAGGGAGGGAAACCTGATTGGAGAGTTATAATTCATAACAAATCTGATTAAAATATTGTGCCTAGGAAGCAGGATATTCAAGATCTATATTCACATTATGGAATGTGCCAGCATTAGGCACATATGGTTGTAAAGTCTTGTATGGTACGTAAATGCAGAGCATGGGGTCGATTTTCAGTGTGCCGTGGAGTCGGGATTGGAGGCATACAGGGGGTTAAATTCCTGAATTTGGGGGTCCCGACACCATCCCGCCCAAAACCCGCCTCCATGTAAGTTTCAAAGAAACATAGAAACATAGAAACATAGAGATAGGAACAGGAGTAGGCCATTCGGCCCTTCGAGCCTGCTCCGCCATTCAATGAGATCATGGCTGATCTTCGTCTGAGATCATAGCTGATCTTACCAGTTCAGTACCCCGTCCCCGCCTTTTCTCCGTAACCCTTAATCCCCTTAGCCTTCAGAAATATATCCAATTCTCTCTTGAAAATATTTATTGAATTAGCCTTCACAGCCCTCTGTGGCAGGGAATTCCACAGGCTCACCACTCTTTGAGTGAAGAAATTCTTCCTCATCTCTGTTTTAAATGATTTGCCCACTATTTTTAGACTGTGGCCCCTGGTTCTGTGCTCCCCGGTGATTGGTAACATTCTCTCTGAATTCAGCCTGTCCAGGCCTGCCATAATTTTATATGTTTCGATGAGATCCCCTCTCAATCTTCTAAACTCCAGTGAGTACAAGCCCAAACTATTTAATCTCTCTTCGTAGGTCATTCCCGCCATTCCAGGTATCAGCCTGGTGAATCGCCGTTGCACTCTTTCCATGGCAAGAACATCCTTCCGCAGATGGGGCGACCAAAACTGTACACAATACTCCAGATGCGGTCTCACCAGCACCTTGTACAGCTGTAGTAAGGTATCCCTATTCCTATACTCGAACCCCCTTGATATGAAGGCCAACATACCATTTGCCTTCTTAATCGCCTGTTGCACCTGCATGCTCTCCTTCAGTGACTGGTGCACAAGAACACCCAGGTCCCTCTGCACTTCCCCATCTCCCAATCTATTGCCATTTAGATAATAATCTACCCTCCTGTTTTTACCCCCAAAGTGGATAACCTCGCATTTATCCACATTATAGTGCATCTGCCACATATCCGCCCATTCCCCCAACCTGTCCAAATCGCACTGTAGCCTCCTGACATCCTTATCAGAGCCCACCCCTCCTCCTAGTTTAGTGTCGTCAGCGAATTTGGAAATATTGCATCCAATTCCCTGATCCAGATCATTTATATATATTGTGAACAGCTGGGGTCCCAGGACAGATCCTTGCGGCACCCCGCTGGTCACTGCCTGCCACTCCGAAAACGAGCCGTTTATTCCAACTCTCTGTTTTCTATCCGCCAGCCAGTTCTCTATCCACGTTAATACTTTGCCCCCAATCCCATGAGCCTTAATTTTGCATGATAATCTTTTGTGTGGAACCTTATCGAAGGCTTTCTGGAAGTCAAGGTACACCACATCCACTGGCTCTCCCCCATCTATTTTACCAGTTACTTCCTCAAAAAATTCCAGCAGATTAGTCAAACACGATTTACCCTTTGTAAATCCATGTTGACTCTGTCCGATCCTTTCCCCATTTGTCAAGTGCTCCGCTATTTTATCCTTAATAATGGACTCTAGCATTTTGCCCACAACCGATGTAAGGCTTACTGGTCTATAATTCCCTGCTTTCTCTCTACCCCCCTTTTTAAATATTGGGGTAACATTAGCTACCCTCCAATCCACGGGTACTGTTCCCGAGTCAATGGAGTTCCGGAAGATGATCCTTAGAGCATCTGCTATCTCCAGGGCCACCTCCTTAAGTACCCTAGGATGTAGTTTATCAGGCCCCGGGGATTTGTCGGCCTTCAGTCCCCTCAACTTACCCAACACCATATCCCTAGAGATACTAATTTCTGTCAGCTCCTCCCTCTCATTAGTCCCTATGTTTGCCGATATTCCTGGGAGGTTATTTGTGTCCTCCTTTGTGAATACAGAACCAAAGTATGAGTTTAATTGGTCTGCCATTTCCTTATTCTCCATTATATATTCTCCCGAATTGGACTGCAAGGGACCGACTTGGGATTTTACCAGTCTTTTCCTCCTGATATACCGATAAAAGCTTTTGCAGTCTGTCTTTATGTTTGCTGCAAGTTTACTTTCGTATTCTATTTTCCCCTTCCTGATTAATCCCTTTGTCCTCTTTTGCTGTATCCTGTACTGCCCCCAATCTTCCGGTCTGGTGCTTTTTTTTGCCAGTTGATATGCCCTTTTTTTTGATTTTATGCTGTCCCTAATTTCCCTCGTTATCCACGGTTGAGTCACCTTTTTAGGTTTATTTTTATGCCAAACCGGTATAAACATGTTCTGGAATTCTTCCATTCTATCTTTGAATGCTTGCCATTGTCTATCCACTGTCAATCCCCCCAGAAACACCACCCAATCAATCTTACCCAATTCCCGTCTCATACCCTCGTAATTCCCTTTATTTAAGTTCTGGACCTTAGTCTCTGATTCAATTTCCTCACTCTCCATCTCGACTGAGAGCTCGATCATATTATGATCGCTCTGACCCAAGGGGCCTCGTACAAGAAGATTGCTGATAAGTCCCTTCTCATTGCACAATACCCAGTCTAAAATGGCCTGATCTCGAGTCGGCTCCTCGACATATTGGTCCAGATAACCGTCCCGAAAACATTCCAGGAATTCCTCCTCCTCAGAATTTTTACTAATTTGGGTAGTCCAATCAATATGTACATTAAAGTCACCCATGATGACAGCTGTGCTCTTATCGCACGCTTCTCTAATTTCCCTTTTTATGCCTTCCCTCACCTCCATATTACTATTTGGAGGCCTATATATCACACCCACTAACGTTTTCCTCCCCTTGCTATTTCTCATTTCTACCCATACAGATTCCGTTTCATCCGAGTTAATATCCTTCCTTTCCATTGCATTAATCCCCTCCTTTACCAGCAATGCTACCCCACCTCCCCTACCTTTTTGCCGATCCTTCCTAAATATTGTATATCCCTGGATGTTAAGTTCCCAGCCTTGCCCACCCTGCAGCCACGTTTCTGTAATCCCAATCAAATCATACTTGTTTACCTCTATTTCCACAACTAATTCATCCACCTTGTTCCTAATGCTTCTAGCATTAAGATACAAAGCCTTCAGGCTTGCTTTTTTCACACTCTCATTATGAATTAGTTTGGCCCTTTGTGTTTCTCTCCTTTGCTTATTGCTTCTCACCTTTCTACCATCTATTTCTGACTTCATATGACTTCCCTCTTTTCCACTACCTAGGTTCCCATCCCCCTGCCAAAGAAGGCAGGTACCCGCCCCGCACTGGGACCCGCCGACCCAAGGCGGGAAGGGATTAGTTGTGGCAGAGCCACCAAGGGACTCTTATATCGATGTACATAATTATCTGTAACAGAATGAATCTGTACCTGTATTCGTTTTACTACATGTAAATAGCGCGGTCTCTAAAGGGTTAAGACCAAACACGATGACGTCACCACGTGGGTCACATGACGTTCCCAATGGCGGGAAACGTGATGACGTCATGACGTCAGAGGGAGGAGCCCTCTCTCTCAGTCCTCATGGAGCCAGCATTGAGCATAGACCTATTTGTTAGTTCTCCTGCATTTGATTGTTACTTCTGCAAAACAGTATTAAACTTAGTTTAGTTAACAGACTGACTCGATCTCAGTCTTTTGATTAGGAACCTGCCAATTCCTACAGTGGTGACCCCGAACTTTCGCGTACGATCTTCGCGGAGGAAGCGACGTGCAACGAGATGATGGAAGCGAACGCGGTGGCTTTGAAGCTCCCTCAGTTCTGGGAACAACAGGCGGCCTCCTGGTTCATGCAAGCGGAAGCTCAGTTTTAACTGCGAAACATCGTGGCGGATCAGACCCGTTACCTCTACGTGGTCTCTGCACTCGACGGCTCCACGGCTTCAAGGATCATCAACCTGCTTGAAAACCCCCCGGTCGACGGCAAGTACGAAATGCTAAAAGCACGGTTAATTCAGGTTTTCGGCCTCACGAAGGCGGAACGTGCACGCCGTTTACTTACGCTGCCCGGGTTAGGCGACTCCAAGCCATCGGAGTTGATGTGCCAGATGCTCACACTCCTTGGCTCCGAACCGCAATGCTTCCTCTTTCGGGAGTTGTTTTTGAGCCAATTGCCCGAGCAGGTGCAGGCAGCCCTTGCAAGATCGGATGCTACGGATTGCGTCGTACTTGCCGCTGAGGCGGACACCATTTATGCGGTCACGCAGCAGTACTGCGCCGCCACGAGGCGACCCCCCCTTGCGGATTCTGCCCCGACGCATCCATCGCCCGGCTTGTGCTTTTACCACGCCCGTTTTGGCGCGAGAGCCAGATGCTGCTGGCATCCCTGCAGTTTCACGCCTCAACCGAAGAAAAGACACCAGCGCCAAGTCTGGGAAAGGCAGCCCGAGCCTGAGGGATGTCCCACGGCCGCGATGGTGATCAGCGATTCCGGGAATATAGGAGTTGTTCGAACAGACTTGTCCGACCTCCTCTTCGATTGACTTTCACTGTTAAAGACAATTCTGGGGGGGGGGGGCGCATATGGCAGAGCCACCAAGGGACTCTTATATCGATGTACATAATTATCTGTAACAGAATGAATCTGTACCTGTATTTGTTTTACTACATGTAAATAGCGTGGTCTCTAAAGGATTAAGACCAAACGTGATGACGTCACTACGTGGGTCACGTGACGTTCCCAACGGTGGGAAACATGATGATGTTATGACATCAGAGGGAGGAGCCCTCTCTCTCAGTCCTCGTGGAGCCAGCATTGAGCATAGACCTGTTTATTAGTTCTCCTGCGTTTGATTGTTACTTCTGCAAAACAGTATTAAACTTAGTTTAGTTAACAGACTGACTCGATCTCAGTCTTTTCATTAGGAACCTGACAATTCCTACATAGTGTCAATTAACTGCCTGTTAACAGGCAGTTTTTAGCCTAATCCCTATTTTGAAGGTTGTCATGTGGGATTCCCGACGGCTCCAAACCACGCCAAGTTAGAGGAGTCGGGCCGTCGGGTTGAAGGACTTGGAGGGGTCGAGATGTCAGTGTTCAGGTGAGTGATGGGTGCATGAGTGCAAAGGTAAGTGTGTTTGGTGTGTCTAAAGTGTGTAAAGAAGTTTAAATTACCTGTACTTACCTTTACAGCCTTCCTTCCTCTGGGTTTCGGGAGTCCATCATTCAGCCGGCACAGAAAGCAGAATGGCTGCGATCTGTCAAAAGTGACAGCCTGCAGCTTTCAGTGCCCTTGAGATTTCTAACTGAGTCTGCGTAGAAGGACTCACGTTAGAAGTAAGACTGTCAGTGTTTGACTGCTTCAAACAGCTGTGAAACACTGATATTTCATCTGTCAACACGTCTTGACAGATGAAATTTCAGTCGGTGACGTCACCTGTTGCCGGGTGGCCCTTAATTGGCCTGCTGAGCCCGCTGGGCGGGCTTAACAAGGTCAATCAAGTTAAAATCACGTGGATTGGCCGCACCTCGATGGAGGCGGGACTACAACCCCGAAAGCTGTAGTCCCGCCTCCTTCCCGACTCCTGAATGAAAATCACCCCCCATGACTTTCTCTTACTCTGCCCTAATAATGTGCTTCAACACCAACGTCTACTGCACCACTGTGACATTTGTATTTCCCACACCTGATATATATTATCAGACAGATGTTCTGCAATATAGCACCAATTAGTGCTGAAACAGGATCAAGTGCCAGGCAATGACTATCTCCAACAAGCGAGAGTCTAAACACCGCCCCTTGACATTCAACTGCATTACCATCACCGAATCCCCCACCATCGACATCCTGGGGGTCACTATTGACCAGAAACTTAACTGGAGCAGCCACATAAATACTGTGGCAACAAGAGCAGGTCACAGGCTAGGTATTTTGCGGCGAGTGTCTCACCTCCTGACTCCCCAAAGCCTTTCCACCATCTACAAGGTACAAGTCAGGAGTGTAATGGAATACTCTCCACTTGCCTGGATCAGTGTAGCTCCAACAACACTCAAGAAGCTCGACACCATCCAGCACAAAGCAGAGCGCTTGATTGGCACCCCATCCACCACCTTAAACATTCACTCCCTCCACCACCGGCACCACCAGAGGACTAACAAGGCAAGGGAATACACAATGAATGGTAGGACCCTAGGAAGGACAGAGGATCAGATGGACCTTGGTGTGCCTGTACATAGATCCCTGAAGGCAGCAGGACAGGTAGATAAGGTGGTTCAAAAGGCATATGGGATACTTGCCTTCATTAGCCGAGGCATAGAATATAAGAACAGGGAGGTTATGATGGAGCTGTACAAAATGCTAGTTAGGCCACAGCTAGAATACTGTGTGCAGTTCTGGTCGCCACACTATAGGAAAGATGTGATTGCATTGGAGAGGGTGCAGAGGAGGTTCACCAGGATGTTACCTGGGCTGGAGCGCTTCAGCTATGAAGAGAGACTGGACATGTTGGGGTTATTTTCCTTAGGGCAGAGAAGGCTGAGGGGGGACCTGATTGAGGTGTACAAAATTATGAGGGGCATAGATTGGGTAGGTAGAAAGGAACTTTTCCCCTCAGTAGACGGGTCAATAACCAGGGTGCATAGTTTCAAGGTAAGGGGCAGGAGGTTTAGAGGGGATTTGAGGAAAAACTTTTTCACCCATAGGGTGGTTGGAATGTGGAATTCAATGCCTGAAAGGGTGGTAGAGGCAGCAACCCTCACAACATTCAAGAAGCATTTAGATGAGCACTTGAAATGCCATAGCATACAAGGCTATGGACCAAGTGCTGGAATATGGGATTAGAATAGACAGGGCTTGATGGCCGGTGTGGACATGATGGGCCAAAGGGCCTCTTGCTGTGCTGTATAACTCTATGACTCTATGACCGTGGCTGCAGTGTGTACCATCTACAAGATGCACTGCAGCAACTCGCCAAGGCTTCTTCGGAAGCACCTCCCAAACTCGCGTCCTCTACCATCTAGAAGGATAAGGGCAGCAGACACATGGGAACACCATCACCTCCAAATTCCCCTGCATGTCACACACCATCCTGACTTGGAAATATATCGTCCGGAATTTTCCGGGGTGTCTGTGGGCGGGATCAGTGCCAAGTCAGGTGGGAAAGTTTTTTTTGACAGCAGGTCAGGAACCCGCTGTCAACCCGCCACAACGCGCCTTTCCCAATGTTGGGTCTGTCAGCGCTGAGCAAACCTGACAGGTAGTGGCAGGAGACCCAATTAAGTCATTATAATGTATTTAACAGACCCTTAACAGGCTTTTTTTAAATTACTTTTTAACATTACCTTCATGGTCATGGGAAACACACTGTTTGGGGACCACATCTGTCAACTTGAGGCAGGAGTTCAGTGGCCATTGCTCGAGCTGATTATTTTACACCTTCAAATGTACAGTAAAAGCTCCCACCTGACAGATCATCACTTTCCTCAGCCACAAGCTGTTTCTCAGTCCATTTCCAGCACAGATTCTGCAGGCTTTCCACTTTCCACTCTCATCTCATTGGAAGAATTCTCTCACCATTGATAGAATGCTTCTGTCATCTCTACTTCACCTGCCATCCATTCTACCAACATGGGTGCCCTTTATGCTCTCTCACCTTGGTCCTCAGAATCCCACCACAATCAGCCCCAACACCAGCAGCACCAGGCACACCAGCAGCACCAACAACAACACTAACCTTCTCCGCAATCACCTGATGCTGCACAGGACACAGAGAATCAGCACCTGACCACGTTGCTGCCCGGAAAGCCACGGATGGCCTCACCGCAGCCAGATTTACTTCACTTGACACTGTACACCCAGGCTACCACATGATCTACTAGGTTGGCACCACCCCACACCAACACCATAAAGCATCCCTACAATGTCCAAGCCATTCCTTTCACACGGAGGGTACCGTTATGTCTCACCAGTCACTGCAACTCACTAAGCCACTTCCAAAGGTGCACACACATCAGTCCAAGAATGGAAAGTGTTGAAAATAAAGGTTTCAATGTTTGACACCACATTAACAGAAACTTTACATGAACATTGTATAAAACACCCAAGTGGCTAATCTTGTGTGTGTTGTTAGTTAGTATGATTGGACTAGGGTGAGAGTAAGTGTAAGGGGTGGCTAGTGAGATGGGGAAGTGATAATATAGATAGAGAGGGATGGGCGTAGGTGCAAAGTAAGTTGGTGTGAGTAAGGATGTGCAGGAGTAGGGTAGGGAAGGCAGAGTGGTGGGGATGTGATGGGTATCACAGCAGGATGAGGTTGAGTGTGGCTTTGTGCTAATGTTTTGTAATCTACTGAGATCATTGAAAGGTTTGCGCCACTGCAGCCTGGTCCTTCTGACGATATCCCTGCTTGTGACCTCCTCTGCAATGTGCAACAAGGCTGTGTCGGTGTCCTGGTAAGGTCTCTTCTGCTCATGGGAAGGGAAGGGGACCTCCCTGCGACTGTGACTCCCTCCATAAGCATATGGAGGGAACCATGGGAGAGCCTGGGTGCAGCTGTGCACCTCTGTGCAGTGCTTGTCAGTGTTTCCAGCACCTCAATGCTGTAGAATACTGACAGCACAAACGTCAAAAGTAAGGTGGCCATGGTCCCTTTAAGGAAATCGGCTGATAACGCTCACGAATGACGTCACCAGACCCGCTTCCCCTAATTGGCCTGTGAAATGTGCAGGGCAGGCTTAACAAGCTCTAGCAACATAAATTCATTTTAGATAGCTGGATGAAGCTAGCAGTGGGGCCGTGACCCACCACCGACATCGCCCGCCCCGGACCCACCGAGGTGAGCAAAATCCCGGCCATGGCCGTTCCTCCATTGTCGCTGGGTCAAAATCCTGGAACTCCCTCCCTAACAGCCCTATGGGACTACCTTCACCACACCAACTGCAGCGGTTCAAGAAGACGGCTCACCACCACCTTCTCAAGGGCAATTAGGGATGGGCAATAAATGCTGGCCTTGCCAGCGACACCCACATCCCAGGAATGAATAAAAAACAATCAATAGATTGCTTCATACCCAATTTACGTGGGATCCTTACAGCCAATAGCTTCACAGTAACAGCCACAACGTTCATTTTACCATTATAGGCTGTATTTGAACACAGGTCAGTGAGGTATTGGGCCAGTAATTCCGGTCCCAACGCGTGAGTACGGACGGGGTACTCACGCGTGGGCCCATTGGAAGTGCCGGATTTCAGCATGCACAGCGCATGCGTGGGAAACCGACATTTCCTCCAAGGGTTTCAGAGGTCCAACGCGTGCACGCAGCACTCTGCGCGCACGCGTTGAACTTCCTTCTTTTTGACAGGTTTGCCCGTGTGCAAGGGCCTGAACGTTTTACACATATAAAAAGGAGGCGTAAGGACTGGATTATTGAAGGTAAGTGGTCTATTATTTAAAATTATTACATTTTTTCCACAGCTTCATTGTTTTTAAGGACTTTACAGTAAGGTAAGTTTATTTTTAGACCCGATTTATTAAAAAATTATTCTTTTCAAAAATGTTATTAATTGTTTAAAATAGTTTTTAAAAGTTATTTATAGTTTATATAATTATTGGGATGTTTTTAAAATTTTTATTTAAAGTTAAACTAGTCTTTTGGGTGCCCGTACTTTTCATGAGTTTGACAGTTCTTACTGTCAAACTCATGAATGAAGTTTCCCCTCCCCTGATTGGCTGCACAGTGCTCACCTGATCCCAGCCGGCACATCGCACTAACTACGCCGCTGGATCAGGCAAGCACATCGCGCCGACATCTGAACCGGGCCAGTGACAGGAATTCCAAGCCGGCCCAGGCTTCAGATGTCGGCGCGCCGGGTGAGTGCACATCGGGGGCTTGCACGCGCGGCAAGCACCCGATCCTAATTTCTGGCTCAATATGGCTGTCCAACCCAGTTCCTACTTATATAGCTTCTCGAGATGGCAGCCACGGATGTGAGGTTACCAGCTGTGCAATCTACAAAGGTGAAAGCAGGGATGATTCCACTAAGCTATGTATAGAATTCCTGGTGTGTTCCCAAATGTCATCATTGACTGCAGTTTGCTACAGGCTGCCTTTCCCACAGCACCATTCAACGAGCTGCTGATTAAATGAATGAAATGTGTGATTGCAATTCCCACTCTACATTCCATCTTTAGCTCTGAAAACTGCAAGGACTAATGTGCACCTCTGACAGCTGCCACATTGTATAGGTATCTATTTACTGGAATCATCACCAGTCCTACGTTATAGTACCCGTCAAAATCATTGTTAGACACCAGTTTTTTTTCTAATATCTTTTTTCTAAAATTTCAGTTTCAAGGAAACTGCAAGCTCCAGAGCACATTTCTTTACTGCGAGCTGCAAGATGAAGTTTGTTGTTCGGTGGGACAATTATTCAATAATTATTTCATTATTTCTAAAAGATAAGTAAACAGTTTTCAAATTCAAGGCAATGGAATAGTCCCTTTAGGTTACTAACTCTGAGCGCCCACCATGAACTATTTCAGCTTTGCTTCAGGTTGAAGCTGCAGTGCCCTGGAACGTAAGAGAATAAGAATTTCAAAGAACCGGAAAAGACATTTCGCCCAGGAAGATCATCCCTTTTTCACAGATTATTCACATCGACCCACCATCTCACCATAGGACTGATCGCACAGTCCTGTGTGCCAGAAGGGCTGGTGTCCAGCTGGCACAGAGGGAATGCTGAACTGGGAGGTCAGGCCAGGCACCAGTTTCTTTATGGCCTGGAATTTTGCCTTATTTGTTCTTGGGATGTGGGCAACTCCAGCAAGGCTGGATTTATTGCCCTTCCCTAGTTGCTCTGAGAAGGTTGTGCTTGGCCTTCTCTTTGAACTGCTGCAGTTCTTGTGGTGATGGTGCTCTCATCGTAGGGAATTCCAGGATTTTGACCCAGTGACGATAAAGGAATGGCACTATGGGGGGAATTTTGCCAGCCCTGGGGATGCGGGTTTGGAGATGGGACTGCCGGTAAAATGGCAGAAATGGGGGCAGGTGTTCATCCCGCCCCCAACCTGCCTCCGTGCCATCTTCCCAGGAGGCGGGTCCCCGACCTGCACTGGGAGCCGCCTCCCCGAGACGGAAAGGGGATTACAGCCACTTAACTGCCTGTTAACAGGTAGTTAACAGGCGGTTAAGAGGATTATCCCCAGTTTACCCTGCAAGTGCAGGCTTCCCGATGTCGGGTAACCCCTCCAGGGTCAGTGAGGCGTGCAGTGGGCCTGCGGGGGTCAGAGGGGTCAAAAAGTGCGCTGTAGAGGTGAGTGATGGGTGCAAGTGTGGAGAGCTAAGTATGTGAGGTGAGTGTAAAGTGATAGAAAATGTTTACTTATCTTTATTTCTTCCTGCAGGCTTCAACAGTTGGGGAACCGGAGACTCCGGCATCTCACCGGCAGAGATGACAGAAGGCTGCTGCATTCTCCGATGCAACAGCCATCTGATTCCTGCTCACAAGAGAGGTTTGATGAGGTCTTGAATACAAGGATTCCTCAAGCAACAGAGAATGTCAGTGGTTGACAGCTTCACAGAGCTGTCAAACGATGACAATTCATCTGTCAAAAATTTTTCTCTGTCACTGGCTTTCCCTTAATTGGCCTGCTAAGCCCACCGGGCGGACTTAACAAGGTCAATCAAGGGAAAATAGCGTGGGTTGGCCAGAAGTCGATGGAGGCGGGACTAAAACCTGACAAGTGGGAATCCCGCCTCCAAAAGCTCCCCATTGGCAAAATCCAGCCCATATGTGTCTAAATCAGAATGGTGTGTGACTGGGAGGTGATAATGTTCCCATGACATTGCTGTTCTTGTCCAGTGTTTGAAGTTACAGGGCTGGGAGGTGCTGTTGAAGTAGGTATTGGAGAATCACTGCAGTGCATTGTGTAGATAGTGCATACTGCAGCCATAGTGCACCAGTGGTGGAGAGGACAGATACTGAGTCCAGTGGCAGGGATGCTGATAATCAGACTGCTCTGTCCTGGATGATGTTAAGCTTTGTGTGTGTTGTTGCAGCTATTATTGTGAAGCTGCTCTAGGTTTTAGGCCTTTTAAACCAGACTAAAGTGATCTCACCAAAAATGAACCATCTGAATATTAAAAGGGAAACCTAACACAATTTTTCATCTCTTTGGGACGGGGTTGTACCCATCGGAAATGGGCTTAAAAGAAGCTCCACAGATAATAGAGCTCTTAAAAGATTCAGAGGCTTTTTAGCCTTTTTTATTTTCCAGTTTTACAGTAAGGTTTTTTAACTTTTTTTTAAATTCATTTTTTGTCAACATTTAAAATTTTTTTTTTTAAAGTCCTTCTTTCGTTTCATTTCAAGAAGTTATTCATTCTCTCATCAGTATATAATGTTTATGTAGAACCAAAAATAGGCAAATTATCTGCTAATTCACCAGAAAGATGACTACAATTAAACTATTTGCAAAATAGGAAGAGCCGAAAAAATGGACATGAAAAGGATCTCTCATAAGAGAAACTTCACTGGGAGTGACCAGCCATCGAAGTGAAGAGTCTTATGGTGGTCAGCAAATCAGGTTCAAATGAATAAATGAATGTTGGGTTGGTTTTGAAATACTACAAATATTTGGCTGAGCTAGCACAAGACGACAGAAGGCATGTCAGGGAGCTCAGCAATTACCAAAGCTGGACTGCCACACTCCTGCAGGCTCTGACACATCTATCTGGTTGTAGCAAACTGACTCCGCAGGAGTTTCAGGCCAGCATGGAGCCAGTTGAAAATCTGTGTCATCTTCCACAAGGACATCATAGAGCCAGTACTTTCAGCATTAGTCAGAGTTACCCTCAACCTTTTTGCCCCTGTCTCCTTCCAGGCTAGCATAGAGATCATCTGCAGTATCAGCCTGCACATATGTCAACTTTGTGACTGATGCATAGATGAGCTTGGCCAGCACTTTCATCTCTTAACCCACTGAAGAGTAACAGCAGCGCAACACAGCAGTCCCATGTCACCTCCCTGTCACATTTCTGAACTGGGGCCTTAGCTTTTCACCATATATACAAATGAATAGAGTTGTATCCAAGTTTGCCAATGACATTATGTTAGGAGGCACAGCAAGTTGTGTGGATTGGAGCAGGAAGTCATAAAGGGACATTGACAGACCAAGTGAGTGGGTAAAACTATGGCAGATGGAGTTCAACGTGGGGTAGTGTAAGGCCATCCACTTTGGTCCGAGAAAGACAAACTGGAATCTTTTCTTAATGGTTAAAGACTAGGAGCTGTGGAGGATCAAAGGGACTTGAGTATCCATGTGCACAGATCACTAAAAGCTAATGCACATATACAAAAAGCAAGCAAAAGTCTAATGGACCATTGCCTTTATCTCAAGGGGCTGCAAAACAACAGTACTGCGGAAGTGGTGCTTCTGTTGCATAGAGCCTTGGTCAGACTCCATCTAGAGTACTGCATTCAGTTTTGGGGCTCGCACCACAGGAAAGGTATATTGGCCTTGGAGGACTTACAGCACAGATTCACCAGACTGATACCATGGCTTAAATTGTTAGATTATGAGGACAGGTTAGTTTGTATTCCCTTGAGCTTAAAAGGTGATCTAATCAAAGCCTTTAAAATGATAAAGAAATTCATTAGGGTAGTAACCAGTGTTCCCGTTAAGCTGTGTGGCCACGCGCCACACAACTATCTGGATCTCCCACAGGTCGCTTGCTGGCTTCTCAATGGAAAAACCGCGCATGCACGGGAATCTGAATGGGCCGCACAGTCCCTTAAAGGGGCCACACGCTCAAAAAAAAATTAGATGGAATATTGGTAGTAAGAGAGAAACTATTTCCTCTGGAGGGGGAATCCAGAACAAGAGGCACAATCTTAGAATTAGAGCAAGGTTATTTAGGAGTGAAATCAGGAAGCACTTTTTCCACACAAAGCGTAGTAGAAATCTGAAACTCACCCCCCAAAAGGCTGTGAATACTGGCTCAAATGAAATTTTCAAGACTGAGATCGATAATCTTTTGTTGGGTAATGGTATCAAGGGATATGGAGCTAAGGTGGGTAAATGGAGTTGAGGTACAGATCAGCTCAGCTGAAGAGACTGAATGACCTACTCCAGTTCCTATGTTCCTATGCTCCCAAAGTATTGATGGCAGCCATGTGACTCTCGTGTAGCCCATCCTGTGCATCAGTATTTAATAATCGTGCAGGTAGGTTGTGTTACACTAACTTTATGCATAGAGCTCTTTAAAGATGTGTGTGCTGAGAACGCAGTTGTAAGTATGTGGGTTCAATAATTCTTTTCTAGTTACCATGAAATGAAGGAAGAAATAAATATTACTGTAAAGTATAGTACCAGACTTTTTTTTAAATCATCCCAAAATAGTTCAACACAATTGGCGTTTGTGCGCTTAGGCTAGGGAGGGGTGGGGGGAGACCCCCTCATGGTTGCTCCTTCTGATTGCTATCTTGTGGCCTCGGAAAAGGAGCTGTGTGTGGTCATCATGTGAACCTGGCTTGACTGTGATGTCTTTCACAGTTGAATAGTCAGATCAAATATCCAGGCTCACAGATTTAGAACAGTCATTTGATGAGGTACTGGAAGGCTGCTAACATCTTTGGAATTATATCCCAACAAGTAAGAAAAAGGAGAATGTTGCAAAAGATATATCGGAGGAACATGTCAAGAGTATTTGGGCTGGTGATGTAAGCCAGTTTTCTCAGAACAGCAACTAGCTGTTCAATGTAGAAGCCACCATAGTATAATGATTTTAATTTAAAATATTAGGGGGGAGAAACTTTTGAAATCTTGAAAAACTGGCGCCAGGCGCTAATGATTGTGAGCTTCCAGTAAGTTGGCTGTTAGCGCTCTAGGAAGGAAGTGGAGCGCTAAATCAAGTGCTACCATTTCTCTTGGAGCGCTAAAGCCGGCAAGAGGGGCGGTAGCCGTGCAGCGCTGGCCAATGTCAAGGGCAACGCTGCCGGGAACAGAGGCTCCATCCCTCCCTTAAAGGGAAGGTCCCTGGCTGCAGGCTCTGCATTGAAACAAGGTCCCTCGTTGCCGACAGCAGCTACAATCTGACGCAATCAGCCCCAAGCACTCTAACAGATTGCAGGGCTGATCGATCGTGGCCGAAGAAAATGCTGAAAAATGGACCTAAAGCATTAAGAATTTTTTTTTCACGCTACCATCATCACCTTTAAATACCGCTCCCCAAGCGCCCGGCCTCCCTGACACTGCCTCCTGCAGCTGTCTGTGTTGTCGCCCGGCAATGCTGCAGGGGACGGAACTGAATTTCGGGTCCGGGGTGCTACCAGGGCAATGCGCAGCACGATGATGTCACAATCTCTGGGTGCAGGAGATCGTGGCACCAGGGGTTACCGCTGCTGCAAACCTCGACGGGAATTTCGCAGGCATCGGTACTCTCGCCGCGCCTGGTCGCAAAGCCGGTAGCGCCCCATTATCGCCCCCCCCCCCGGAGGCGCTAACAGGAGGCGTAAAGGAAGCGAATTTCTAGCCCTAGGAAAATAATTTGGGATATGTAGCTGAAATAGCAGCAAGGTGAATTATTCCATTTCTCAGAATTCAGTGTTCCTTCTAAATTCTGGTAAAGTAGTGGGACCTGCTGCAGGCACTAATTAGACTAAATTGCTTTTGACTAATGAAATGTGCATACAAAACATGAGTGGCTGCTTTACATAGCCAGCTCAGCCTACTCGGGGACATTTATATAACAAACGAAAGTTCTGCTTCCCGCTTAGCTCATTAATATCAGGATTAAATTGATAGCTAGCATGGAAAATATTAAACATTTATAGCTAGCCAACACACCGGGAGGTCAAAAATCCACTTAACAAAATTCGACTTCTCCGTCTCCATCTCTGGGGATAGGTTATTGACCAATATTCACTACAAGCCCACCGACTCCCACAGTTACCTGGACTACACTTCCTCCCACCCCGCCTCCTGTAAGGACTCTATTCCATTCTCCCAGTTTCTCCATCTCCTCCGTATCTGCTCCGACGATGCCACCTTCCACACCAGTGCTTCCGATATGTCTTCCTTTTTCCGCAACCAAGGATTCCCCTCTACCGTGGTTGACACGGCCCTCGACCGTGTCCGTTCTATCTCCCGCACTTCTGCCCTCACCCCTGCCCCTCCCTCCCGGAACCACGATAGGGTTCCCCTTGTCCTCACCTTTCACCCCACCAGCCTCCACATTCAACGGATCATCCTCCGCCATTTCCGCTACCTCCAAAGTGATCCCACCACCAGACGCATCTTCCCCTCCCCTTTCAGCATTCCGTAGGGACCGCTCCCTCTGAGACACCTTAGTCCACTCGTCTATCACCCCCAACAGCCCTTCCCCTTCGCCTGGCACCTTCCCGTGCAAGCGCAGGAGATGTAACACCTGCCCCTATATCTCCCCCCTTCCCACTGTCCAGGGCCCCAAACACCCCTTCCAGGTGAAACAGCGATTTACTTGTACTTCTTGCAATCTAGTATACTGTATTCGCTGCTCACGATGCGGTCTCCTCTACATTGGGGAGGCCAAACGCAGATTGGGTGACCGCTTTGCGGAACACCTCCGTTCAGTCCGTAAGGGTGACCCCGAGCTTCCGGTCGCCTGTCATTTTAATTCACCGCTCCATTCCCACTCGGACCTCACTGTCCTTGGCCTCTTGTACTGTTCCACGGAAGCTCAACGTAAACTCGAGGAACAGCACCTCATCTTCCGATTAGGCACTTTGCAGCCTTCCGGACTCAATATCGAGTTCAACAATTTCAGATCAGAACCTCGGCCCCTATTACATTTTTACTTATATATTTTTTTCCACCCCTTGTTTTGGGTTTTCCCTCCCCCCCGTTTCCTTTTTTTTTCTCTCTCCCACATGGCAGCTGTCTCTCATTCTGCCAGTACATTTCACACCTAATCTGAGCCGTCTTTTGTCTCCACTTGTCCTATTACCATCTCGTCTGGTTTTGAATACCTCTTTATGTCTCTTTACTTCTTTTGTTCTATCGCAGCCCTGCCTTGTGATCTATTTCATTTCCTTTCCAGTTTTGAAAAATGGTTCACCCGAAACGTCGACTCTAATTTCTCTCCACGGATGTTGCCTGGCCTGCTGAGTTTTTCCAGCATTTTCTGTTGTTATTTCGGATTTCCAGCATCTGCAGTATTTTGCTATCGTACCTGTTTAAGGATCCTCTCTGAAAGTGGTCAGAAGCTGAGCACAGCAGGTTTTTCTGGTTCCTCGGCAGCCTAACTAGATGTTTTTAAAGGGGCTGCTGAACGTGACCAATAGAAAGGTAAGTTTTTTCTTTTTAACTCACCTTGATGTGGGCCCACAGCGCTACTGCAGGCCGCTGCTGACCTACGCTCGGACCCGACCCCCCCTCTTGTTCGCCTTTCCCAGGACCCTCCTGCGGGCTGCTGCTGACCTACGCTCGGACCCGACCCCCCCTCTCGTTCGCCTTTCCCAGGACCCTCCTGCGGGCTGCTGCTGACCTATGCTTGGACCCGATCCCCCCTCTCGTTCGCCTTTCCCAGGACCCTCCTGCGGGCTGCTGCTGACCTACGCTCGGACCCGACCCCCCTCTCGTTTGCCTTTCCCAGGACCCTCCTGCGGGCTGCTGCCTGCGTCGTTGCCAGCCCAAATTGGTCCAGAGGAAATCAGCGAGCTGCCTCAGGAGACCTGATAGGCACCTGCAGTTTGCTGGAACAACTCAGATGAGGCCCAATTTCAGATGAGCCTCCAGCTGCTGGCGTGCGTGGCAAGTGTGTCGATGATAATGAGCTAGACAATGGACCAAAACAAATTTCTTCCTCATTGGGCTGCATTGGATTATAATAAAATGTTAGGTAAAAGCACAGAAGATACGCACTCAGGACAAGTTAACAATCAACATTATTACTTGAAGTGTTTGAACATTTTAATACTTACACAATATATGATAGTTGTCATTGCTCTGCTGAACCTTCTTCTCTCCTTCCTCCTAAATTATTAAAACTTCATCCTATGATCTCTTTGCTCCTTGTGTGGAAATCAAGACTCTTTGCTGCCTCTCTAACGCTGACTCATTCTTTCCCAGTACCTCAAAATCATGGAGCTCCTCAGTTCCCTTAGCCTTTCTTCCTCCTAACTTCAATTCCAATTGAATATCTTGTATAACTCAACTATTAGCTGATTTCAACTGTTCATTTTTCATTTATCCACGTATGTATCTTTTAGCTCCTTTTTAAAGTTAATCCTTTCCTTCCCTTTATTTTGTCTCCCCATGTCACACATCTTCCTGGTCAAGAGGTGAGTGTGTGATATTTTGAATTTGGCCACTAGCAGATGCATCAGGATTGGTTGGGGATAACTGCTTCTGGTGTTCTGTCCTTCCCTCTTGTGTTTACTCAATACATCACTCAGACATGAAGCCAGTGTGTAATAAATCCAAGAAGCAAGTCTACCTCCTTGAAACAGTGTGCAAAGGCTTTAATAATTTACTTCACTATATTTTCATATTGTATTTGCTCCATTAGCTGCCATTGTGCTTCTTTCAGCTGGGAAGAGTGAAGCTTCAACCCACAAGCATGCAGAGAGTTATCGGCAATGCTTTTCTATGAAATTCTATTCACATTTAAGGGGAGGTTTGAGGCCTACATGAGGGCGAAGGGAATAGAGGGATAATGGAGAGCAGGATGGGAAGTGGTATTTAGAGTGAGAGGAGGCTTGTGTGGAGAATAAACACCAGCTTAGACCAGATGGACCCAATGGAGGTGGGCGTGTGGGGCCCAGCATTTCCTACAGAGCCGGGTACAGCAGCACCAAAGTGGTGAGTGGGAGCAGTGCCATGAGAGGAGCTGCCAATAAAGGGGTGAGTGAAACCTGGGGACTTTAATGTGGGTAAACAGCGAAAGATTGTTTCCACTGGTGGGTGAATGGGGAGCAAGAGGATGGAGACTGAGGATTCTCTTGGGAAGGACCAAGTGGGAGGGAGAAAGAAAGTTTTTTGCTATTAGACCATGAGGTGCTTCATCACAAGAGACCAGAACATAATTTAAGGGGGACTGGAATAGGCATTTGAAAAGGATATATATAAAGGGATCTGGGGGAATGGGGTTACAGGAGAGAGGATCAGCTCCAGGGGACAAATGGCTGTCTCCTGTGCTGTAATTGCTATCATTCCATGAAAATCTCTTTTTTTTTAACTGAGTCTGGGCCCAGAGAGTGGTTTCGAAATGTTTGTGCTGAGCTGTGTTTAGGATGATGTGCCCTCTGAGAAGTGCCCCAAACACTGAGCTCACTTCCCTTTGTGCAATCTCTCGGTTTGGTTGAGGTCAGTCTGTGCTGGCGGGTTTTAACATGTGAAGTCCAAATACAGATCGGCTCTGACAGGATCCCAGTTCAGAGTTGTCATCTTCACACAGAACCTGAGTCCAAACCAGAGTCTAAGGAGATGGGAAGAGAGATCAGGCCTGTTAAAAGTGGCATTGGCTGGGGAGTTTGACTTCACCTTGTGTTGTGCAGGGGATATCTGGCTGTAGTTACAGGATGAATATTAATGAGTTATAGGATTACTACTAGTTACAAGTAAGATATTGGGGCATTACACCTATTACTATCAATTACATATGGACTATCAGTGAGTTATTAATGTTGGTTATGAGGGTGTTACCAATACTAATATTAGTTATCAGTGTAATTTCAGTGAGTTATTATTAGTTACTGGTGGAATCAAAGTTTATCCCACCTCTGGCTTCACCCCTGTGAATCCTTCCCCCACCTTTAGTTTCCCTTCTTCACCTGCTCACGGGCAGTCTCCTGGTTCTTGGAACTTCTAGGACAACAACTGCTGGCACCAAGCCATGAGCAAAGATACTCAACTCAACGACAAGGGACCCAACCTTTATAAAGTAAATATAATAGCATTTGCAGATGTCATGTGATCAAACCTCAAGAATTGCCTCCAACCAGAGTTAGCAACTGCAGGTCGAGTGCCAACAAAACCTAGTCACTGGCGAGAAAATGAATTGAAATATTTGTTGAATGAAAATCAATGTAAGCCCTCAGAATGCTTGTAATGCATTTATATGATAGAACCACTTCTTAAAATGGTGCAACTGAGGAAGAGTCACTCTGAGCCACTCGATGTTTTCTGTTTATATAATCTCGTGCAGATTCTAAAGCAGCAGAACAGCCATGCATACACAAAGATGTCTAACTATGTTTATGGTCACTTTTCACTTCCCCGGTGACTGAGCAAAAACTAGAAGACTGCACCGTCGGCTTGCATAGTGCTTAGTCCATTGGTGACAAGACAGCATAGCAGCCTCTACCTCTAACTGCAACGAGACATTGGCCCAGATTTTGCTGTAAAAATAACAGTGAGGCTAACGGCGCTCACTGTTATTTAAGCGTAAATCGGACAGCAACTTCTGCCGAATGGAGACTCACAGTTAAACACAAAAATCCAGAAGTTGGTGTTCGAGATGTGCTGCTCCTCCGTAAACTGCACGAAAACGCCATTTCACCATCTGGCTCCCGATTCAAATGTATTGAACGGCATGAATTTCCTATACTGACGTCGTAGATACGGACTAAACTCATCCATTTCTGTCTAAGTCCCCTTTTAACGGTGTGGTAAGTTTTAATTACTGCCAAATAACCTCTCTGGCACTGAAAATTAACTTTTACAAGTGTGGAGTCTCATTCCTTCAGCTTTTAATGATTGTATTTAGATTTTAAACATTTTTAATAACTTTTTCTTCCTGTCTCTTTTATCTCTCTCTCTTAATCTGATCTTTCTTTCCCTGCCCTTATTTTGTTCACTGTGCCTGATTTGACATTGAATTAAGTATTCTAACTGACACTTCCTGGTTTAGACTCTGCGCTGCACATTTATCAATCCTTCCATCTGATTGATTAAGGAGAGACACAGTTGCTTGCTTTGTTCACAGGGGTCCCAGACGCCCTGTAAAGGGTGCCGCGCAGTTCAACCGTCCCCCTGGCAGTAACTTGCCATGCAAAACCCCATGGAAAGACTTGCATTTGCCCATAGACCCGCCATTAATTCTGGCCCATTACATCTTGGGGTGTTACAGGTCTAGAGGAACCTCAGAAACCAGTGCACTGGGTGATTCCCGATACCTCCAGGGATAGCAGTGCTTCCATCCTTCTACACAACACTGCAGAGCCCAGGAGGCCATTGGGACTTTAAGGTGCTAAACTCAACTCGTCACTCTTTAACAAAAGCAAAATACTACTGGATAGCTTCACTCTTTAATATTACATTTGTAGTGTATGTGCTTTAAGTCAGAACTACTTTTTACAGCTCCTGTATACTGTAGTACCAGCAGTAACCACACTGGTATATAAGCTGTGCGAATGCCTCTGTACTCCAGTCCAGAGATGACCTTCCTCCAGTAAAGACCTGTTGTTTGTTTATATACAGCATCCGTGTAATTCTTTATCCACTGAACCACGGATCTAACAGTGGCGACGAGTGTTGATGCGAATCTACCTGCAACATTAAACAAAAAAATAAATAAATAGTCGAGTCCAGGAACACGGGCGTCGACCGCGAGCAACCGCCCAGCAGTCAGGCAGAGATCCAACTTCGCTGGGGAGGCTGTGGAGGGTCGGGCTTGGTTCCCCAGCCACAACAAGCAGTAAGAGACCAACGGCAGGTCCAGAGCAGACCCTTCCCGAGCAGCGGCGGCTGGAGCCGACCAACGGCAGACAGAGAGAGCCGGGCAGCGTCGACGGGATAAGAAAGAGGGTGAAGAGAGCAGGGCGCAGCCGGGGATTGATCACCGAGCGGCGTCGAGGAAAAATACTGCAAACCGGAGAGAGAGAGGGTAAGAAACAGCCGGGTTCTAGATTGAGCGGCATCGACAAATATCAAGAGAAGAACGCGCAGAGCACAGCCAGGGATCACGGGCTGATCAGGGTCCGCGGGGTGCAGCAAGGGGAGATGCCATTGAGCCGCGGAGAAGCAGGGAGAGTGCGGGAGGCGCCATTGAGCCGCGGAGAAGGAGGAAGAGCGCAGGAGATGCCATTTTGCGAAGCCGCAGCGGAGAAGACGGGCGAGCGCGGGAAGGAAGAAAAGTGCAGGAGACGCCATTTTGTGCCAGCGGAGAAGAAGGGGAAGTGCGGGAGGTGCCATTGGGGATAGTTAACGCACAACCAAGGATGCCGAAGAGTGGCAGTATCTCTACGTTCGACAATGAAGTCGAAGATTGGGCGACATATGTGGAATGTATTGAGGTGTACTGCAGGGCGAATGAAGTGCCAGATGCTAATAAAGCACTGGTTATGTTAAATTACATGGGTGCAAAAAACTTATGGGTTACTGCGAAATCTAATAACCCCAGAGAAGCCGGTAAACAAGGATTTTGGAAGCATAGTAGAAATCCTACAGGACCACTTAAGCCCCACACCGCTGCTGATAGCAGAATGATTTAAGTTCCATAAAAGGAACCAACACAAAGACAAAAGCAATGCTGAGTACCTAACGGAACTGCGCAAGCTATCGAAATACTGCCAGTTTGGAGCGGGACTAGCAGACACGTTAAGGGACAAGTTTGTGTGTGGGCTACAAAGTGAAGGAACCCAGAAATGGCTTCTATCAGAAAAGGACCTTACGCTGAACAAAGCTTTCAATATGGCAGTATCACACGAAGCAGCCACAAGGGGCGCTGCAGAGATACAACGGAGACCGCAAGAATACGGCACCAACGAAATGACCTATGGAACAGGGAAGTGCTATCGCTGCGGCAGAACAACACATCACCAGAAAGATTGTTGGTTCAAGGGCCAAGTGTGCAGACACTGTGGGAAAGCAGGACACATAGCAAGAGTCTGCAGGTCTGGGAAGAAAACCAACAGTAAGAAATCTCCACAGGAGAAGTACAAAAAGGTACACCAGGTGATGGACAGTGGTTCAGACGAACAGAAGAGTGACACAGACTCCGGAAGCAAGGAGCTGGGTTGTCTGAAACTACATAATGTAACCGAAATAGAGGATCACCCGACTATCTGGGTTACACTCAAGATAGACGGAGTCCAAGTGGAAAAGGAATTGGACACGGATCAGCTCTAACAGTCATAAATCAAAGAGACTACAAGCGGCTATTTTCACACATACCCTTGAAAGCTACAGAGATTGTCTTGAAGACGCATACGGGGCAAAAAGTCTACCCCAAAGGAAAAATAAGGGTGAAAGTGACATATAAAGGTCAGGAAATACCTAAAATGGATATATATGTATTGCCAAATGGAGGACCACCACTGCTAGGACGTGAGTGGATCCGGAAGATACATTTAGCTTGGCATTCCATACAGGCTGAAGGTGGAGGCCAAAAAGGATGACGACGTCACACCTGGACGACTGTCAAAAATGCTAACTGACGCAAAAGAAGTGTTCCAGGAGGGACTAGGAACACTAAAAGGAATAACAGCAACAATTAAAATAGAGGTTAATGCAAGCCCAAAGTTTCTGAAGGCCTTATGCGATCAGACCAGCGGTGGAAACAGAGCTGGAAGGGTTGGAATGTTCAGGAGTACTGTCCAAAGTGGACTGGAGCGAGTGGGCTACACCCATCATCCCTGTAATGAAGAGGTCGTTGAGTAATACGCCTGGGGAACCAAAGAAGGTCCGCATCTGTGGGGATTTTAAGGTGACAGTGAACCCAGTCCTTCACACGGTGCAATATCCGCTTCCACGAATTGAGGATATTTTCGCCTCGCTATCTGGTGGTAAACGCTTCACCAAAATTGATCTAGCCCAGGTGTACTTGCAAATGGAGGTAGAAGAAGCTTCGAAACATTACCTTACGATCAACACCCATAAAGGTCTCTATCAATACAACCGGCTGGTGTTTGGAGTAGCCTCGGCTCCGGCTATCTGGCAAAGGGCGATGGATCAGGTCCTGCAAGGGATTCCAGGGACCCAGTGTTATTTGGACGACATCTTGCTCACGGGCGAAAATGACGGTGATCACCTCGCTAACTTGGAGAAGGTGCTCGCTAGATTAAAGGAATATGGGCTATGAGCTAATCGCCACAGGTGCGAGTTTTTCCAGAAACAGATCTCGTATTGCGGCCACGTCATTGATGAAGAGGGGTTACATAAGTCCCCTGACAAGATTGAGGCAGTAGTCAAGGCTCCAGCACCGGAAAATGTGTCACAACTGAGGTCATTGCTCGGGCTGATAAACTATTTCCACAAGTTCTTACCAAATTTGTCTACGGTGCTACACCAGCTGAACACCCTACTGCAAACAGGGGTACCATGGGAGTGGGATGAAGAACGTAGATGAGCTTTCCAGAAGTGTAAAGAATTGATCACATCAAAAGAGGTGTTGGCCCATTTCAACCCAGCACTATCAATTCGTTTGGCATGTGATGCATCACCCTACGGCATTGGAGCGGTGCTGTCGCACAAATTCCCAGACGGGTTGGAGAGGCCAGTGGCCTTTGCGTCTCGGTCACTAACCTCAGCCGAGCGCAACTACGCCCAGATTGACAGGGAGACCCTCAGCCTAGTATGGGGAGTAAAAAAATTCAACCATTATCTGCATGGGCAGAAGTTGCCTTGCTGACTGACCACCAACCACTTGTCTCCATCTTTAATCCTAAGAAGGGCATGCCAGTAATGACTGCACAGCGGTTACAAAGATGGTCCCTGTTTCTAGGGGCGAATCAATATGAAATAGAATATAAAGGCACGAAACAGCATGGGAATGCTGATGGGCTATCGCGCCTGCCACTGCCTACAGTGGAGGAAGCACCAGCAGTGGAACCTATCGAGATATTTCATTCATCGATAATTGAACGATTGCCAGTAACAAACGCGGATATAGAGAAGGAGACCCGCAATGATCCGACGCTGCCATGGGTATATGAATTGACGATGAGGGGATGGCCAACACATGGCGACTCACTGTTGCCAGCATTCTCATCCAGAAGAGAACAGCTGTCAGTATGCCAGGGGACAGTGATGTGTGGATCCAGAGTGGTGATTCCACCCAAGTTAAGGGAGAGAGTGCTAAAGGAGCTACATGAAGGTCATCTGGGGGGAGTGAAAATGAAAAGCCTTGCTAGGGCTTATGTGTGGTGGCCGGGAATCGATCAACAAATCGAAGATCTAACTAAGAGCTGCTTAGGATGCCAGAAGTTCCAAAATGCACCACCACATGCTCCTCTACACCCATGGGAGTGGCTGTCCGCTCCATGGCAACGGGTGCATATTGATTTCGCTGGTCCATTCATGGACTCAATGTTCTTAACAGCAGTGGATGCTCATTCAAAGTGGCCTGAGGTGATAAAAATGTCTTCAACCACTACAGAGGAAACGATTGCAGTCCAAGGAACCATATTTGCCAAAAATGGTTTGCCAGAGCAGATTTGCTCTGATAATGGACCAAAGTTTGTGTCCGACGAGTTCCAAAAATTCATGAAAAGGAATGGGGTAAGGCATTACACATCCGCCCCGTATCATCCAGCCACCAATGGATTGGCTGAGAGGTTCGTACAAACCTTTAAGAAGGCGATAAAGGCCATGTGCAACACGGAAATTCCACTACAGCATAAGATGGACAATTTCTTATTAGCCTACCGAAACGCGACACATGCAGTTACCAACCAGACCCCGGCCATGATGTTCTTTAACCGAAGGTTGAGATCTCGTCTGGACTTGCTCAGACCAAATGTGCGAAGAAATGTTGAGGACAAACAATTCCAGCACATCAACGAGAAGCCGACAAGGAGCTTCAATGTAGGGCAACCAGTCTTGGCCCGTGACTATCAAACAGAGAAGTGGCAACCCGGAACGATATGTACAAGGCAGGGGCCATTAATGTACACAGTGGATGTCGGGGAGAACATTGTGAGACACCACGTCGATCAGATCTTAGCGTCACAGGAAGGCGTCAACCCCATGTCTCGAGTACCTGGGGATGAACCCGACATACCGGTAGCATCTACTTCAGACCCAGTAGCAGTGGAACCCGATGAACTACCCGATGAAAAGGGGTCAGAATTGCCTCTGCACCAAGAACAAGAACCTCTGGAAAGGCGCTATCCCGAAAGAGTCAGGAAGCCGCCCCAAAGACTGAATCTGTAAATGGACTTTTTGTTATTGAATGTACATGTAAAAATGTAATTGTTATTTGAATATTAAGGGGGTATTATTAATCTAAAAAGGGAGGAATTGTAGTGTATGTGCTTTAAGTCAGAACTACTTTTTACAGCTCCTGTATACTGTAGTACCGGCAGTAACCACACCGGTATATAAGCTGTGCGCATGCCTCTGTACTCCAGTCTAGAGATGACCCTCCTCCAGTAAAGACCTGTTGTTTGTTTATATACAGCATCCGTGTAATTCTTTATCCACTGAACCACGGATCTAACAACATTAACTTCAGAGGATGCTAGATTGAAAACTGATTTTTTTTGAATCATTAAAAAACCATCATTTATAGCAAGAATTAAATCTTTACATAAGTACTGCATTGTATGTTGTGGAACTTAATAAACGCCAGTCATTGGAGATTATCTTTTTCATTTCTTGCAATCTATGAAAAACCAAACAGTAACTTGTTAGTTTATATCTATTCAAAAAATATTGCTGGAACCATCAAGTATAAAACTGCATTCTCTGTACAATTTAGAAACTTAATATTTTTGATGGCGCATGTAAAGCTCGATCCCAGAGGCCTTCAAGATTTAGAGATCTGCCCAATTAAGTACAGACCAATTCTATAGTTCAGTATAACCTAAGGTGATTTGTTTTATTCGATGACGTTTTTATTCTACCAGCCAAAGGATGCAACTAAACACCAGAAGGAAATCTGGATGTAATCAATAGGGCACATGAATGGTAACTTTATAAGTAATATTATTTGTTACTGAGGTTCAATTTTGTTACATGATTTACAACGTAGTAAATACATACATTGTGAAAACAGTAGAACTAGTGCTGGATCCTGTGTTAGAGGGGATCAGGGTTAGTCTGTTATTAAAATATCTATTAAGGTTTTTATCAACTTTGTAAGAAGAAAAATTTCCTGATATCAGTCCATATTTTATGGGTTACATAGAAACATAGAAGATAGGAGCAGGAGTAGGCCATTCGACCCCTCGAGCCTGCTCCGCCATTCAATGAGATCATGGCTGATCATCCAAACTCAGTACCCTGTCCCTGCTTTCTCCCCATATCTCTTGATCCCTTTAGCCTTAAGAAATATATCTAACTCCTTCTTGAATATATTTAATGAATTGGCCTCAACTGCCTTCTGTGGGAGAGAATTCCACAGGTTCGCCACTTTCTGGGTGAAGAAATTCCTCCTCATCTCTGTCCTAAATGGTTTACCCCTTATCTTTAGTCTGTGACCCCTGGTTCTAGACTCCCCCGCCATTGGGAACATCCTTCCTGCATCTAGTCTGTCTAGTCCTGTTAGAATTTTATAAGTTTCAATGAAATCCCCTCTCATTCTTCTAAACTCCAGCGAGTATAAGCCCAATCAACCCAATCTCTCCTCATATGTCATTCCTGCCATGCTAGGTATCAGTCTGGTGAATCTTCGCTGCACTCCCTCCATGGCAAGAACATCCTTCCTCAGATAAGGCGACCAAAGCTGCACACAATACTCAAGGTGTGGTCTCACCAAGGCCCTGTACAACTGCAGCAAGACATCTTTGTTCCTGTACTCGAGTCCTCTCGCTGCGAAGGACAACATACCATTTGCCATCTTAACCGCCTGCTGCACCTGCATGCTTACCTTCAGCGACTGGTGCACAAGGACACCCAGGTCTTGTTGCACTTCCCCTTCTCCCAATCTATTGCCATTCAGATAATAATCTGCCTTCCTGTTTTTGCCACCAAAGTGGATAACCTCGCATTTATCCACATTATACTGCATCTGCCATGTATCTGCTCAATCACCCAACCTGTCCAAATCATACTGGGTTTTCTCGGAATCCTCCTCACAGCACACATGCCCACCCAGCTTTGTGTCGTCTGCAAACTTGGAGATATTACATCTAGTTCCCTCGTCCAGATCATGAATATATATTGTGAATAGCTGGGGTCCTAGCACCGATCCCTGTGGTACCCGACTAGTCACTGCCTGCCACTCAGAAAAAGAGCCGTTTATTCCAATTCTTTGCTTCTTGTCTGCCAGCCGGTTCTCTGTCCAAGTCAGTACCTTGCCCCCAATCCCATGTGCTTTAACTTTACACGCTAATCTCTTATGAGGGACCTTATCAAAAGCCTTCTGAAAGTCCAAATACACCACATCCACAAAAAATTCCAGTAGATTAGTTAAGCACGATTTACCTTTTGTAAATCCATGTTGACTTTGTCCGATCCTGTCACTGTTTTCCAAGTGCTCTGCTGTTATACCTTTTATAATGGACTCTAGCATTTCCCCCACTACCGATGTCAGGCTTACCGGTCTATTATTCCCCATTTTCTCGCTACCACTTTTTTTGAATAGTGGGGTAACATTAGCTACCCTCCAATCCATGGGAACTGTTCCAGAATCTATAGAATTTTGTAAGATGACCAGCAATGCATCTTCTATTTCTGGGGCCACTTCCTTAAGTACCCTAGGATGTAGATTATCAGGCCCTGGGGATTTATCAGCCTTCAATCCCATCAATTTCCTTAACACCATTTCCCTACAAATACTGATTTCATTCAGTTCCTCCCTCTCATTAGATCCTATGTTCCCCGACATCTCTGGGAGGTTATTTGTGTCCTCCTTTGTGAAGACAGGACCAAAGTATGTATTTAATTGGTCCGCCATTTCTTTGTTCCCCATTATAAATTCCCCTGATTCTGACTGCAAGGGACCTACGCTTGACTTCACCAATCTTTTTCTCTTCACATATCTATAGAAGCTTTTACAGTCAGTTTTTATATTCTCTGCAAGCTTACTCTCATACTCTATTTCCCCCCTCTTAATTAATCCCTTTGTCCTCTTTTGCTGAATCCTAAACTGCTCCCAATCCTCAGGTTTACTGCTTTTTCTGGCCAATTTATATGTCCTATCCTTGGATCTTATGCTATCCCTAATTTCCCTTGTTAGCCACGGCTGTGTCACATTTTTTGTTTCATTTTTATGCCAAACAGGGATGAACAAATTCTGTAGTTCATCCATGCGATCTTTAAATGTTTGCCATTGCCTATCCACCGTCAACCCTTTAAGTAACATTCCCCAATCCATCCTACCCAACTCGCGCCTCATACCATCGTAGTTTCCTTTATTTAAATTAAGGATCCTAGTCTCTGGTCAAATACTTCACTCTCCATCTTAATGAAAAATTCGATCATATTATGATCGCTCCGCCCCAAGGGGCCTCGCACAAAAAGATTGCTAATTAATCCTTTCTCATTACATAATACCCAGTCTAAGATGGCCTGATCTCTAGTTGGTTCCTCGACATATTGGTCCAGGAAACCATCCTGTATACACTCCAAGAATTCCTCCTCCACAGTATTGTTACTAATTTGGTTAGCTCAATTTATATGTAGATTAAAGTCACCCATGATAACTGCGGTGCCCTTATTGCACGCATCTCTAATTTCCCATTTAATGCCATCCCCAACCTCGGCATTACTGTTTGGGGGTCTGTATACAACTCCCACTAACGTTTTCTGCCCCTTGGTATTTCTCAGCACTACCCATACAGATTCCACATCATCAGAGCTAATATCCTTCCTTACTATTGTGTTAATCTCCTCTTTAACCAGCAATGCTACCCCACCTCCTTTTCCTTTTTGCCTGTCTTTCCTGAATATTGAATACCCCTGGATGTTGAATTCCCAGCCTTGGTCACCCTGGAGCCATGTTTCCATAATCCCAATCATATCATATCCATTTACATCTATTTGCACAGCTAATTCATCCACCTTATTACGAATGCTCCTCGCATTAAGACACAAAGCCTTCAGGCTTGTTTTTTTTAACACTCTTAGACCTTTTAGAACTATTATTTACTGTGGCCATGTTTGATTTAAACACTTGTCTTCTCTGCCTGCCACTTTTGCGTTTCTCCTTCCTGTCTTTTGCTTCTATCCCTTTTTCCCCATTCCTCTGTCGCCCTGCACAGGTTCCCAACCCCCTGCCATTTTAGTTTAAACCCTCCCCAACAGCACTAGCAAACACTCCCCCTAGGACTTCGGTCCCAGTCCTGCCCAGGTACAAACGGTCCAGTTTGTACTGGTCCCACCTCCCCCAGAACCGGTTCCAATGTCCCAGGAATTTGAATCCCTCCCCTTTGCACCATTCCGCTAGCCACGTATTCATCTGAAATATCCTTCTATTTCTACTCTGACTAGCACGTGGCACTGGTAGCAATCTTGAGATTACTACCTTTGAGGTCGTATTTTTTAATTTACCTCCTAACTCCCTACATTCAGCTTTTAGGATCTCGTCCCGGTTTTTACCTATATCGTTGGTACCTATATGCACCACGACAACTGGCTGTTCACTCTCCCCCTCCAGAATGCTCTGCAGCTGCTCTGAGACATCCTAGACCCTTGCACCAGGGAGGCAACATACCATCCTGGAGTCTCGTTTGCAGCCGCAGAAACACCTATCTATTCCCCTTACAATAGAATCCCCTATTACTATAGCTCTCCCACTCTTTTTCCTCCTGTCCTGTGCAGCAGAACCACCCACGGTGCCAGGAAGTTGGCTGCTGCTGTCTTCCCCCGATAAGCCATTCCCCCCAACAATATCCAAAGCAGTATATCTGTTTGAGAGGGGGTTGGCCACAGGGGACCCCTGCACTACCTGCCTGCACCTACTACTCTGCCTGGTGGTCACCCATTCCCTTCCTGCCTGTGCAGCCTTTACCTGCGGTGTGACCAACTCCCTAAACGTGCTATCCACGATGTCCTCAGCATCGCGAATGCTCCAGTATGTATCCATTCGCAGCTCCAGCGCCGCAATGCAGTCTGCCAGTAGCTGCAGCTGGATACACTTCCCGCACACATGGTCTTCAGAGACACAGGAAGTGTCCCTGGTTTCCCACATAGTGCAGGAGGAGCATACCACGGCACCGAGCTGTCCTGCCTTGACTTACCCTTCAATTAATTTAAATTAACTTAAATCAAATCAATACCACCAATTACACTACAATTAAATGATATACTCAAGGGCCTTTGGTTACTAACACTAGAAACTATAACCAAAAAAAAATTAAGACCTTCTAAACTTTATAAACTCTGAACCTTAACTGTCAAACTATAGAGTAGTATAAATACTCCCTGGCCACACTCACCCAATCAGCTGCTCCCTCCTGCCCACATCACGTTTGAATCGTGACGTGGCTCTGGAACGCTGCCGACGCCAGGCTGAGATTGGTAAGAAAGCCCACGAAAGTGAGTTTAAATACTCACTGGGTCTCCGGCCTCACTGCTCCCAACACCAGCCTCTGCAAAGAAAGCCCGCGAAAGTGAGTTTAAATACTCACTGGGTCTCCGGCCTCACTGCTCCCAACACCAGCCTCTGCAAAGAAAGCCCGCGAAAGTGAGTTTAAATACTCACTGGGTCTCCGGTCTCACTGCTCCCGACACCAGCCTCTGTTTTCCAATATTCAGTTGGATGTAACTTCCTCAAAAAAAATCAGGAAGGCTCTTCAGGCGAGATCTCCCCCATTCTAAAGTCATGCAAGAGGGAAGTAAAAAAAGTGAGGCCAAGGGGGAAGAATTTGGTTGCTTTGCGCCTCCCGTTAGCACCCTCTTATGGCACTAACGGGGCACAATGCAACTAGCGCCCGGACGCGGCGCCGCCAATGCTGCCCACGAAATTCAGAGGGAGGTTAGCGTTGGCGGTAACTGTTAGCACCCCGCAGTGCTGCGCCACCGGTGATGATGTCATTGGTGTGCACAGCGCCGCACTCGCACCCCGGCCGCAATCTTTGGTAGCGCCCCGACTTATCGCCGGACGCTATGTCCAAAATGGTCAGGGGGGCCTACCTGCAACCGGGGCGGCGCTAATTAAAGACGAGGTGCCGGGCTGCCGTTTTTGTTGCTGTCCGCCTGCCAGCATCTGCCCCCGTTGCCGTCCCCGGCCTCCTCTGCAGCCCCCCTGTGGAGTGCCGGCTGCGCTCCGTGAGCCCGGCACTTCTCTTGTATGCCAGGCTCTTTTGCTGGCACTCCAATCCCTGGTGGCCCAGCTGGGCCCCGGGTCGCGCTGCGCTAGGCCCCTCCCCTTTAAGAAGGAGAGGAAGACCGGCAGTACCGCGACGCGATGTGCCACAGCGCCACGTAGTGCCGCGATATTCCCTCGCAGCGGCCCAAGAGGGAGGCGGGGCGATTCTGGTAGCCTAAGGTGAAGTTAGTGCCCCAAAGTGGGCACGACTCAATTTTTCCCCCCAAAACTCTTGGGGCACCAAAATGCCCCTTGGGCGGCAATTTCCCAGAGAGTTTTTGTCACTGTTGGTGCTTATGTTGGGTCTGCTTTCTTGGGTCAGGCTGCAGGTGAACTGACCACCTAGGTCAGGTGTACAAGCTAGCAATGCACTTTCACCAAATCTGTGCAGACATTCTCCCAGCATTGAGGAAGACCCTGGCCAGACTTGCCAAGTGATTATGCAATAAATGTGCAGTTACAGGTTGTCAAATATGCCCTGCAATATAAACGGGGCAGAGTTGGCAGCAAGGCAGTTCTGTGATATAAGTGCTGTATAATCAACAGAGCTTTGAATCATATTTAAAAGAAAAGTTGGAGATGGTCATGCAAAAGTCTCACACAAGATCCTTACAACCGATTAATGTAGCATTCAATTATTGACCACATAGGGAAAATAAAGAGGAGAATAGCAAAGTTGTTTTTCCTGTGGTAACTAATAGAATAGAATTTATATTTTATAATACAATAAATCTAATTATTAAGAGTTATTGACAATTTAATGCTTACTCAATCTAAGTATGTAATATATATTTTATGAGCCTGAATTTCAATGCAGTCATCAATAAAGCTGCAACATTAGTTATATTATGTACTAAGGTTTATGTCTTGATTTAGCTTTTGACTGAAACTCTTCCCTGTTCTGGATAAACTACAAACTCATCTAATTCCGGTTCAATGCAAAGTGTTAAAATTGTTTACAATTGTAAAAATTATTGAATTAAGGCCTAGAAATTGAGTGGGCTTAGCGCCCATTTTGCGGCGCTAGAGGGCATTGCGCTGGACTTACAGCCGGTTTTGAAATTGACTAGGGCCCAACATCGGCGTTACACCGGTAGCGCTGCGCCGGCACCGATGACGTCATCGGTGTGCGCAGCGTCCCGGTTGCCGTGGTGACGGGCCCCAGCGCCGAAATTCAGTTGTGGCCGCCTCGCCCGTGGCAGCCGCAACTAAGACTCTGGCAACAGAGTCTTGCACGACTTTGCGCTGGCGCATAAAGGTGGAGCGGCGGCCGGCCGCTTTCCCGCCGGCCGCCTGCCCGCACCTCCCTCCCCGGACTCCCCCACCGCCCCCCCCGCGGAACAGATGCTTCTCGGCTGCGAGCCCGGCACTTCCCCGAGGTGCCGGGCTCATTTTTGTGGCGATTTAACCGGCCAGCGGGCGGGTGCAGGCAGCTCCTCCTTAACTGAAGGAGGAGGCCTGCACTTCCCGAGCCTGCTGCACCGCATCGGGCGCCGCAGCGCCGGAATAGCGCCGCAATGCGGCGCGTAGCGCCAGTTTTCAGGCGCAAACAGCCTTCAGTAGCGCCGGCAGCCATTTGGGCGCGGCGCTACTGAGTTTTTGGCGCGCACAGCGCGACTTAGCACCGGCGCTAAATTTCCGGCGTTAAGCCCCGGCGCAGCGCAAACTCAATTTCTAGGCCTAACTGTTTCATTTGTAATTGCGCCAAACAGCAATTAATCTTTCCTGCCCAACTTAAAGCCTGTTACGAGCTGAACAAATGAGACTTGTGTTCGCTGGCTGGAAGCTAATAAACCATTATTAACATTTTATTTTTTACTGTAGTGACTACAAATTCATATTTTTCTGTTCTTTTCATCTCTAGTGTTACCTTTCCTAAAGGCTCTGTTTCCTTTGCGGTTACAGCCCCTTGCGTTGCTATTACAGTAGCAAGCACTGCAATTAACCCAGTGCGGTTAAATTACAGAGATCAGATGATAAGTCTAACTTGTTTATTAAAGCTTGCTGGCTTTCAAAAGGGGGCTGACATTCCTCATGTGTTATACATCAAACTTTCTTAAGACTTACAATAAAATATTCATGATGGAGCATTAAAACGTATTCAATTAGGCGTGACATATTGAGCCTTTACTTCAGCATGTGTAATTGCAACCATGACCTTTTCTCAGTCAGGGATCCATATATTTATTTATGAAGACACAACACAAATCATCTTCACTAGTAGTCACTTCAAACTTTGTGCACTGATTTGTCTTCAGAGATTACAGGTGTTAAATTTCATTTTAAGCATTTAAAAAAAATTGATGCATTATCTCTGCACACAGAATTGGGAAAGGTTCATCTTTATTATTTTCTTCTTTTTCAATTTTCTCCCCCCTAGTCCTGAAAATGCTGATTCATGCTAGAATATGAATCCACAGGCTCTGACAGCCCTCTGCTAACTCATCCAAGTGGCTATTCTCAATTGTGTGAGTCTAATGCAGCTTTTATAATGAGCTAAGTAACATACTAATGTTGGCAGCCATAGCGTATCCGTCCAGTTTATTTTGGGGTAGCCAATGGCTGCAAGTGACCCATGGGCTGAGAGCCAGTGGCACGAGCATGAGTCTTGCACAGTATAAAAACTGCTAAAGGCAGTTTCAGTTGGCAGGCTATTTGATCACAGGAAGCTGAGCCGGACATCTGTTCTCATTTGATGTTCTGCTTGATGCACAAACCTTCCAGGGAACCCTGGCTAAACTTTCCTCTCGCTAACCTGGGGACGCTGATTCGACACCTGCACCCCCCTTGCTAGCTGAAATCAAATAGCTCAGCGTTTGAAGCTTGGAATTTACTGGCCTGTAAGGTTCAATACCGCACCATGTAGTACCATTACCACTGAGCTACCCAGGATGTTTGGAGTAGTCGCATGTGAAGGAAAAACATGCCTAGCAGGGAACTCAAAATATTTTTAACAAAGTGCAAGTAATGTTCACAAAGCACATTTGGCCCTTTCTCAGTTTGGGATTTTGCCGGCACTCAGAGGGCGGAATGATTGACAGCGGGTTGGGAGCCTGCTCCGAACCTGCCTCCATGTAAGTTTCCAAAGTGTCGGGCTTACGATTACAGAACAGACCCGACACCAAGCGGCAGGGGAGGCATTTAAGATAATTAAATGCTTGTTAAATGCTTGTTAACTACTATTTTGCCAGCCTATTTCTATTTTACCACATTTTAACGGGGTTCATGTCATTCGGAGATCATGTCAGGTAAGTAGGTTGGATTCTCTATGTCTCCCCATTGCTGTGAATAGGTGACAGCTGCAAAAGTGGTATGAAAGCTACCATTTCACAGCTGGTCACTTTCCAATGTCAGAAGCTTGAGCCTTCAGGACTTGGAAGACACTTTTGAGATTTATGCAGTTTGGAAGTGCTTGGAGTAAACTCTCTATCCACTGTCACCTCCTTGGATCAAGCTCTCTCACCATTGACAGATCGCTTCTGTCATCTCAACCTCAGCTGCCATCTATTCCAGCAACATTGGTGCCCTTCAAAAAATCTCACCTTGGTCCTCTGAATCCCTCCACGATCAGCCCTAACACCACCATTACCAGGCACACCAACAACAACACCAACCTTCTCCGCAATCGATGCTGCACAGGACACAGGGCATCAGCACCCGATCACATTGCTGTCCAGGAGGCCAGTGATGGCATCACCATGGCCAGATTTACTTCACTTGACGCTGTACACCCTGGCTGCCACATGATGTGCCAGGTTGACACCATCCCACAACAGCACCATAAAGCATCCTTATAATGTCCAAGCCATTCCTTTCACACTCGTCACAATTGTGGTGGGGGAATGGAGGTATGTCTCAACATTCACTGGAACTCACAAAGACACTTCTAAAGGTGAGCACAGATCTGTCCAATAAGGCAAAGTGTTGAAAATATAGATTTCAATGTTTGACAACACATTAACAGAAACTTCACATAAACATTGGCTAAACCATCCAAGTGCCGACCCTTGTGTGTTGTTAGTTGGTATGCTTGCAATAGGCCTACTCCTGAGGTCCCCACCATCACAGAAGCCAGTCTTCAACCAATTCGATTCACTCCACATGATATCAAGAAACTTGATATGGGCCCCGACAACATGCCTGCTATAATGCTGAAGACTTGTGCTCCAAAACTACCCGTGCTGCTAGCCAAGCTGTTCCAGTACAGTTACAACACTGGCATCTATCCGACAATGTGGAAGACTGCCCAGGTATGTCCTGTCCACAAAAAGCAGGACAAATCTAATCCGACCAATTACTGCCCCATCAGTCTACTCTCAATCATCAGCAAAGTGATGGAAGGTGTCATCGACAGTGCTATCAAGCGGCACTTACTCACCAATAGCCTGCTCACTGATGTCCAGTTTGGGATCCGCCAAGACCACTCGGCTCCCGACCTCATTACAGCCTTGGTCCAAGCATGGACAAAGGAGCTGAATTCCGAAGGTGAGGTGAGAGTGACTGCCCTTGACATCAAGGCAGCATTTGACTGAGTGTGGCATCAAGGAGCCCTAGTAAAACTGAAGTCAATGGGAATCGGGGGGAAAACTCTCCACTGGTTGGAGTCATACCTAGCACAAAGGAAGATGGCTGTGGTGGTTGAAGGTCAATCATCACAGCCCCAGGACATTGCTGCAGGAGTTCATCAGGGCAGTGTCCTAGGCGCAACCATCTTCAGCTGCTTCATCAATGACCTTCCCTCCATCATAAGGTCAGAAATGGAGATGTTTGCTGATGACTGCACTATGTTCAGCGCCATTTGCAACTCCTCAGATAATAAGTGGCAGGTAACATTTGCACCACAGAAGCACCAGGCAATGACTATCTCCAACAAGTGAGAGTCTAATCACCGCCCCATGACATTCAACGGCATTACCATTGCTGAAGCCCCCACCATCAACATCCTGGCGGTCACCATTGACCAGAACCTTAACTGGACCAGCCACATAAATACTGTGGCAACAAGAGCAGGTCAGAGGCTAGGTATTCTGAGGCGAGTGTCTCACCTCCTGACTTCGCAAAGCCTTTCCACCATCTACAAGGCACAAGTGAGGAGTGTGATGGAATAATCTCCACTTGCCTGGATGAGTGCAACTCCAACAACATTCAAGAAGCTCGACACAATCCAGGACAAAGCAGCCCGCTTGATTGGCACCCCATCCACCACCTTAAACATTCACTCCCTCCACCACCGGCATACTGTGGCTGCAGTGTGTACCATCTACAAGATGTACTGCAGCAACTCGCCAAGGCTTCTTCGGCAGCACCTCCCAAACCCGCAACTTCTTCCACCTAGAAGGACAAGGGGCAGCAGACGCTTGGGAACACCACCACGTCCAAGTTCCCCTCCAAGTCACACACCATCCTGACTTAGAAGTATATCAGCGATCCTTCATCGTCGCTGGGTCAAAATCCTGGAACTCTCTACCTAACAGCACTGTGGGAGTATCTTCACCATATGGACTGCAACGGTTCAAGAAGGCAGCTCACCACCACCTTCTCAACGGCAATTAGGGATGAGCAATAAATGCTGGCCTTGCCAGCGATGCCCACATCCCATAAATAAATTTTTAAAAATGGATGAGAGTTAGTGTGAGGGGTGGCTAGTGAGCTGGGGAAGTGATAATGTAGATAGAGAGGGATGGGTGGAGGTGCAAGGTAAGTTGGTGTGAGTAAAGATGTGCAGGAATATGTTAGGGAAGACAGAATGATGTAGATGTGATGAGTGGCACAGCAGGATGAGGTTGAGTTTGGCTTGGCAGTAACGTTTCGTGATCTGCTCAGATCATTGAAAGGCTTGTGCCACTGCAGCCTGGTCCTCCTGATGACATCCCTGCTTTTGCCCTCCTGTGCAATGTGCAACCAGGCTGTGTTGGTCTCCTGGGGAGGTCTCTTCTGCCCATGGGAAGGGAAAAGAACCTCCCTGCCCGCTGTGACTCCCTCCATAAGCATATGGAGGGAGTCATGCAAGAGATCAGGTGCAACCGTCCAGCTTTGTGCAGTGCTTGTTAATGTTTACAGCACCTCAATGCTACAGAACACAGACAGCACAACTGTCAAAATGAATGTGAACATGGCCCCTTTAAGGAAACTGGCTGATGACGCATCATCAAATGACGTCATCAGACCGGTTCCTTTTAATTGGCCGGGAAACATGCAGGACGGACTCAACAAGCCCAATCTACGTAAAATCACTTGGAGAGAGTGAGCTGGAGCCAGGAGCGGGACCGGGACGTGCCAACATCCTCTCCTGTCGCGATCACAGCTCAGATTTTCAGTAGGCAGCAAATGAATGGTTGCAAAACATTCTGGAGGCAGTGCCAAAACTATCAACTTGTCAGTAACCTGAGAGAACCTTCCTAAAGCAGACAGTATATCAGCTTGTGCACATCACACTATAGTGTGGTCAATTTGTTGCACAGTATTTGTTTTTTATTGACGTGCAGTGAGTCCCTGCAGCAAAAAGAATTATTATGAAAAGAGATTTTTAGAAGTAATATGAATTGCAGTTCCATTCCTGCTTATCAGCTAAACAAATTGTATAATGATCTCAAAATGCAAAATGTCAGCTAGCAAAATGTTTTACTAAGGCCGCAGTAATCCAAGCATTTTCATGTTAAAGTATGCATTGATGCAAAAGTGGCAGTGTAACTTGGGAATAAAAAGCAATAACGCTGGCAAGCTGCAACAAAAAAACTGAAAATGCTGGAAGCACCTAGTGGGTCAGTCAGCATCTCTGGAGAGAACAGACAAGGAAAGCTTTGGGGCCCTTCTTCAGAACTGAAAAATCAGCAAACATTTTAATAGAATCAGCCAGAAGGAGGAGGAGAGAGAAAAGGAGGAAGTATCAGTTGGATGACCTGTTGCCTGTTTAAATGAAATGCAGGAGATTGTTAGATGATGCAGTCATACATTACAACAATGTATTAAAGAAACAAATGATATTTAAAGAAGCAAAGTATAAAAGCAAAAAGACTATAGAAGCTGGGAATGTGAAACTAAAACATTTCCCGTAAGGTATTGGAAGGCCTATTTAATGGGTTGTAGTACTGTATTGGGATCATCTTCAACTTCATGAACACTACTTGTTTCCCCCTCACAGGCTGTTAACGGGCAGTTTTTTGCCTAATCTCTATTTTTAGCCCTGAAGTGTGGGCTGCCGACGGCTCCGAACCATGCCAAGTTAGCGAGGCGGACCGTCGGTTTGCAGGGGTTGGAGGGGTCGAGATGTCCGTTGTGCAGGTGAGTGATAGGTGGATGTGTGCAGAGGTAAGTGTGTGAGGTAAGTGTAAAGTGTTTTAATAAGTTTTACTTACCTTTACTTTCTCCTGCAGGCTTCCTTCCTTCAGTTCTCGGGAGTCCCTCAGCTCAGCCCTCGGCACAGAAAGCAGAATGGCCGCTGAACTGTCAAAAGCTGCAGCCTCTGCTTTCTGGTCTGGAGAGCTCTCTAACTGAGTCTGAGTAGAAGGACTCAAGTTAGAAGACAGATTGTCAGTGATTGACAGCTTCACAGAGCAGTCAAATGCTGATTTTTCATCTGTCAAAAGCTCTTGACAGATGAAATGTCAATCGCTGACGTCACCAGTAACAAGGTGTCCCTTAATTGGCCTGCTGAGCCCGTTGGTCAATCAAAGGAAAATAGCGTGGGTTGGCCACAAGTCGATGGAGGCGGGACTACAACCCAAAAAGTGGGAGTCCCGCCTCCAAAAGCTCCCCATTGACAAAATCGAGCCTGTAGTATTTGTTAGGCATTTTAACAAATATATATTACTTCTAAAAAACTGTAATATTCTTCCACTTTGAAGATAATTATACATCTAGAGAACAACAAAATGAAGAGAAGCTGGCTTGAATACAGACTGTAGCCTCATCTCACAAAGGTATAATAATGAAGTTAAAGTAGAAGTGTCTCATTTTAAGGTGAAAGAAGAGGCCCTTCATGCACAAACGGAAGTTATTACAAACTGAGGTTGGTTATGAAGATGAAGATGCATCTTTATGACCATTCAAGTGGATTCAAGGTAGACGGAAATCCCATTAGTTAAGATTGAAATGCCAAAATGATTTATATACCGCAGAGGGCAATGGATTAAAACATAGGAAGAGTTGAGTAAATTGGCCACTATTGTGTGCAGAGGTCTGTAGATAATCAAATGATCATTTGTACCCAATGCTTGTAAGATTGCTTCTTTACATACAGTTTTCAAGCATTGGGTTTCTGACAGTGTTTGAGTTGTTTTAATACTGAATATAATTCACTAAACATAAATTTTGATGGGAATGTAAGTATAGCATACACAAAAATGACAATTTGCATTTATATAGCGCTTTTACTGTAGGAAAACGTTCCAAGGCACTTCACAGGAATGTAATCAGACAAAAATTGACACTGAGCCAAAGAAAGAGATATTAGGACAGGAGACTAAAAGCTTACTCAAAGAGGTAAGTTTTAAGGAGGGCCTTAAATGGTAAAGAGAGGTGGGGAGACATAGAGGTTTAGGGAGGGAATTCCAGAGCTTAGGACCTAGGCATCTGAAGGCACGACGCCAATGGTGAGGCAAAGGGAGTGAGGGATGTACAGGAGTCCAGAGTTGGAGGAATGCAGATTTCTTGGTGGATTGCAGGGCTGTAGAAAGTTACAGAAATAGGGAAGGGTAAGGCCATGAAGGTATTTGAACACCAGGATGAGAATTTTAAAATTGAGGGTTTTGTGAACCAGGAGCCAAAGAACAGGGCAAGCGGGCTTTGATGTGCGTTAAAATATGTTCAGCAGAGTTTTGGGTGAGTTCAAGTTTACAGAGGGTGGTAGGTGGGAGGCCGGCCAGGAGAACACTGGAATCGTCACGTCTGGAGGTAACAAAAGCACGGGTGAGGGTTTCAGCAGCAGATGGGCTGAGGCGGGATGGAAATGAGCAATGTTACGGAAGTGGAAGTAGGTGATCTTTGTGATGAAGTGGATATGGGATCAGAATCTCAACTTTGGGTCAAATAAAATGCTGAGGTTGCAAACAGTCTGGTTCAGTTTGAGACCGTGGCTAGAGAGGGGGATGGAATGAAGTTTGTGACTGGGTAGACTGAAGCCATTCTCTTCAGCACCTATGTTTAAATGGAGGAAATTGTGGCTCAAACAGGACTGGCTGTTGGACAACACAGAAGCAGTGGAGAGGCCGAGAGAGGTGGTGGTGAGGTAACGCTGGATGTCGTCAGCGTACATGTGGCACCTGACAAGACAGCATTAGATGAGAAATAGGAGGGAGCCTAGGTTAAATCCTTGAGGAACTCCAGAGGTAACAGTATGGGGTTGAGAAGATTGCATAGGTAAGAGTGGAACCAGGTGAGGGCAATTCGACTCAGCAGGAAAACAATGGAGAGTGGTGTTTTAAAACAGTCTTCTGTTGTTCAGTTGAGTAGTAAAGAATTCAGTCTTATGATTATAATCACTTTATTTTTATCCTTTAACATAAAAAACATATTCAAGAAAGGAGGGAGAGAGAAAACAAGGATTTACAGGCCAGTTAGTCTAACATCAATCGTTGGGAAAATGCTTAAAACCATTATTAAAGAAGTGGTAGCAGGGCAATTAGAAAATCATAATATGATTAGGCAGAGTCAACATGGTTTTATGAATGGTAAATCGTGCTTAACAAATTTATTAGAGTTTTTTGAGGATGTAACTTGCAGGGTAGATAAAGGGGAACCAGTGGAAGTAGTATATTTGGATTTCCAAAAGGCATTTGATAAGGGGCTACATAAAAGATTGCTACGCAAGCTAAGGGCTCATGGGGATGGTGGTAATATATTAGCTAGGATAGAGGATTGGTTAATGGATAGAAAACAGAGAGTAGGGATAAATGGTTCATTTTCCATTTGGCAGGCTATAACTAGTGGGGTTGCGCAAGGATCAGTGCTTGGGCCTCAGCTATTTACAATCTATATTAATGAATTAGATGAAGGAACTGAGTGTATTGTATTCAAGTTTTCTGACGATACAAAGCTAGGCGGGAAAGTAAGCTGTGAGGAGGACACAAAGACCTCGATTTTACGAACCTCGGCGGGTCCATGGCGGGCGATGTCGGTGGCGGGTTCCAACCCCGCTGCTGGCTCCATCCCGGCCTCTGAAATGAATTTCCCTTGACTGGCCTTGTTAAGCCCGCCCAGCACGTTTCCCGGTCAATTAGAGGAAGCGGATCTGGTGACGTCATTTAATGATGCGTCATCAGCCGGTTTGACATTTGTGCTGTCAGTGTTCTACAGTATTGAGGTGCTGCAAACACTGACAAGCACTGCACAGAGGGGCATGGCTGCACCCAGGCCCTCCCATGATTCCCTCCATATGCATATGCAGGGAGTCACAGCACGCAAGGAGGTTCTCTTCCCTTCCCATGGGCGGAAGAGACGTAACTAGGAGATCAACACAGCCTGGTTGCACATTGCACAGGAGGGCACAAGCAGGGATGTGGTCAGGAGGACCTGAGTGCAGTGCCGCAAACCTTTCAATGATCTCAGTAGATCGTGAAATGTTAGTACAAAGCCACACTCAGCCTCATCCTGCTGTGCCTCCCATCACACCCCCATCTCTCTGCCTTCCCTACCCTACTCCTGCACATCCTTACTCACACCAACTTACCTTGCACCTCCACACATCCCTCTCTCTCTCTCTATCTATATTATCACATCCCCATCTCACTAGCCACCCCTCACACTCACCCTCATCCTAGTCCAATCATATCAACTAAAAACACACAAGGGTAGGCACTTGGGTGTTTTAGCCAATGTTCATGTAAAGTTTCTGTTAATGTGGTGTCAAACATTGAAACCTTTATTTTCAACACTTTGCGTTCTTGGACAGATTTGTATGTACCTTTGGAAGTGACTTAGTGAGTTGTAGTGAATGGTGAGGCATAATGGTACCCCCCGCAATGCTGATGTGTGTGAAAGGAATGGTTTGGGCATTGTAGAGATGCTTTATGGTGTTGGCGTGGGGTGGTGCCAACCTGGCGCATCATGTGGCAGCCAAGGTGTACAGCATCAAGTGAAGTAAATCTGCCCATGGTGAGGCCATCCCTGGCCTCCCGGGCAGCAATGTGGTCGGCTGCTGATGCCCTCTGTCCTGTGTAGCATCAGGTCATTGCGGAGAAGGTTGGTGGTGTTGTTGTTGGTGTTGCTGGTGTGCCTGGTGCTGCTGGTGTTGGGGCTGATCATGGTGGGATTCTGAGGACCAAGGTGAGAGAGTATAAAGGGCACTGATGTTCATGGAATAGATGGCAGGTGAAGTAGAGATGACAGAAGCTGTCAATGGTGGGAGAGGTAATGAGGTCAGACTGGATGGAGACTTGTGTAAAGACTTGCAGCATGGTGAATGTTGTGGAAATGCAGTGAGGAAGAGCTTGTGGCTGAGGGAAGATATCTCTGTAAGGTGGAAGCTTTTACTGTACATTTGAAGCTGTCAACTCAACAGCTGATTCAATGGCCACTGAACTACCGACTCAGCTTGACAGACGTGGTCCATGACCAGCATGGACCCCGTGGGCACTAATTATATGTCCCCTGCTGTGAACCCGCCGCTGTTTGTCGGGTCTGTTCAGCGCTGATTGCGGAGTAGGTTGGTGTTGTTGTTGGTGCTGCTGCTGTGCCTGGTGCTGCTCGTGTTGGGGCTCATTGTGGTCCAATTCTGAGGACCAAGGTGAGGCAGTATAAGTGGCACCCATGTTGATGGAATAGATGGCAGGTGAAGTAGAGATGACAGAAGCATTCTGTCAATGGTGAGAGAGTTCTTCCAATGAGGTGAAACTGGATGGAGACTTTGCTGGAAAGACTTGCAGCCTGCAGAATCTGTACTAGAAATGGACTGAGCAACAGCTTCTGACTAAGGAAAGTGATGATCTTTCAGATGGGAGCTTTTACTGTAAATTTGATGCTGTTAAATAATCAGCTGGATCAATGACAATTGAACTCCCTCCTCAGGTTGACAGATGTGGTTCCGGAGCAGTGGGGTTCTGGTGAAATTTAAAAAGTAAGTTAAAAACGACTGTTAAGGGTCTGACAACTAGTTGTTAATCATCTCAATTGGGTCACCCACCTCTGCCGGTCGGGTCGGGTCCGCGCTGACAGGTGCGCCTGGGGGAAAGGCACGTGGGAGCGAGATGACAGCAGGTTCCTCACCCGCTGTCAAAAATAACAACTTTCCCACCTGACCCATCACCGATCGAGCCTGCTACCACCCCGGGAAATTCTAGCCAATGATTTTGATTAGGGCTGTTTCAGTGCTGTGGTAGGCATTGAAACCTGATTGGGAAGGTTCAAGCATGCAGTTGTGGGAAAGATGGGAATGGAGTTGGGAAGTGACAACACATCCAAGGACTATGGAGAGGAAAGGGAATTTGGAGATGGGGTGGTAATTTGCAAGGACAGAGGGGTCAAGGGTGGGTTTTTTGAGGAGGGGCTGATGACATAAGAGTTGATAGGGAGGGAGATAATACCTGAGGAGAGGGAACCTTTAACAATATCAGCTAGCATGGTAGACACAACTTCCAGGCCTAACAAAATGTAAAACAAGTTCTGCATATTTTCCATATATTCCAGAAGAAACAAATGTGTACAAATCTTTGGAAATCTCAGGGAGACTATAGTCCTTTGATGTATTCTGATGTCATTTTAATAGCATCCTGTGAGGATCAGTGTAATCTCTGTATATCTTCTGCTGCTCTAGCAGTTGACTTCAACTCCCGAGAATATGAGCTGCTTTTCCAGGTAATTAGATGAATGCCAATAGCAAATAGAGCTGAATCTGTTACAAAAGCAATATTAATGATTGTGTTGTTGGGCCAATTTGAAAATGGAATCTCTGGATTTATTTAAGCAAACCAACTGCAGTTGTTTGCAAGCTACCCAGGGAAGCAATGTGGCTAGTTTTTGTGTTTAGTGATTCTTTGGACTGGGATCACGATTGCATTTAGCCAACTTTCCTAATGGGGATAATAAGGGAGCAGGAACACAACAGGTGACAAAAAGTTGAAATAATAAAGCACAGACAATGATGAATAACCATAATGCTGGTGCTCGGCCCTCTTCTGATTTAATGCTGTTGTTCACAACAATTAATGGATTTCATGATATTTCCTCAGAGCATTGAATCTCAGCAGCAACTTACTTGTAATGGTAAGTATTACAGATTAATTTTTTACTTTGAAAACATTATGGCCTAGAAATTCAGTTGGCGCCGCGCCAGGGCTTTAGCGCCGGAAATTTAGCGCCGGCGCTAAGTCCCCCTGCGCGCGCCAAAAATTCAGTAGCGCCACGCCCAAACGGCTGCCGGCGCTACAGGAGGGTGTCAGCGCCTCGAAATGGGCGCTGACTGCCGCATTGCGGCGCAATTCCGGCGCTGCGGCACCCGATGCGGTGCGGCAGGCTGGGGAAGTGCAGGCCTCCTCCTTCAGTTAAGGAGGAGCTGCCTGCATCCGCCCGCTGGCCGTTGAAATCTTGAAAAAAATGAGCCCGGCACCTCAGAGAAGTGCCGGGCTCGCAGGCCAGACGCATCTGTTCCGCGGGGGGGGGGTGGAGGAGTCCGGGGAGGGAGGTGCGGGCAGGCGGCCGGCGGGAAAGCGGCCGGCCGCCGCGCGACCTTAATGCGCCGGCGCTAACTCGCGTAGGACTCTGCTGAAACATCGTTAGTTGCGGCTGCCACGGGTGAGGCGGCCGCAACTCAATTTTGGCGTTGGGGCCCGTCACCACGGCAACCGGGACGCTGCGCACACCGATGACGTCATCGGTGCCGGCGCAGCGCAACCGGTCTAACGCCGATGGCAGGGCCCCACTGAATTTACAAACCGGCCATAACTCCGGTGCTAGGCCCTCTAGCGCCTCAAATGGGGCGCTAACCCTACTGAATTTTCAGCCCTATATTTGGTTCTAAATAATAATAATAATCAACCTTATTGTCATTGTTAGTGCACAAGTGCAATACAGCATAATGTAGGCTTGCGGCTCCCGAGAGTGTACATTTTGATTAAGACATTTAACATTCAACATTCATTTGGCTTGTAATACATAAACATAAACATAATAAAGTGCATTGGCAGATGTGCAGGCTTTAGAGTTTATTTGTAGAGTTCAGTAGGATGACAGCCCTGGGAAAGAAGCTGTTCCTAAATCTGGTCGTTCGGGTGCGAATGCATCTGTAGCGTCTCCCAGATGGCAGGGGGGCGAACAAACTGTGGCTGGGGTGGGTAGGGTCTTTGATGATGGTCAGTGACCTCCGTAAACAGCGTTTCTGGTAGATGTTCTCTATGGTCGGTAGCCGGGTGCCGGTAATGCGTTGGGCAGTTTTGACTACCCGCTGCAGGGCTTTTTGGTCATAGGAGCTACAGCTGCCATACCACACTGTGATACAGTTCGTCAGGATGCTCTCTATTGTGCAGCGGTAAAAGTTAGAGAGGATCAGGGGTGACAGGTTACATCCCTTCAGCCTCCTTAGGAAATATAGGTGCTGCTGGGCCTTCTTCACCAAAGAGGAGGTATTGAGGGACCAGGAGAGGTCTTCCGTGATGTGGACTCCGAGGAACTTAAAGCTGTCCACCCTTTCCACCACAGCCCCATGGATGTGGATGGGGGTGTGACTTCCGCCTTTAGACTTCCTGAAGTCCACAATGATTTCCTTGGTTTTCTTGATGTTAAGGGCCAGGTTGTTATCGGCGCACCACTTCACGAGATGCTGGACCTCCTCCCTGTAGGCTGACTCATCGTTGTTGGTGATCTGGCCTACTACCGTGGTATCATCGTAAACTTGATGATGGTGTTGGAACCATGAACAGCCACACAGTCGTGGGTGAAGAGGAGGGGGCTCAGCACACAACCTTGTGGGGCCGCTGTAGAGTTAAAGAGTAAAATATAGTCTGAAGGTTCCACTGATGTGCATGACTTGTGCTTTCAATTTATGGAATCATCAGAAACCCTATATTAAAATGAAGCCTTGTAACTTTCTAATCAGTATACATTTTTCTATATATTATGTTCAAGGAACTATAAAAATAACTAATAATTAGTCATTTCGCTCGATGGTTTACTGGCTATAAGGACCACCCAGTGTGATACTGAATAATAACGACTGGGAAGGTCCCATATTCAATCCATAGGGCGGCTTGGGTTTGGCTGTGATTCACTTCAGGTTTGAAGAGTTTTATGAACCTCGGGACGAGTTTCCATGGGAGTCCACCTGCTTGTCAGCAGCAACTTCACTGGATGAGCCACAGAAATAGTTTTTCTGGGATTCTTGCAGCTCTCCTGCCAAAATTACCGCTGACGAGCGGTAAACTCCCACGGAAATTTACTCCTCATTGTCCAGGCTCATACACAAAAAATAGCTGTGTGGACGAGCTGCCAGTTTTTGATCCCATCAAAGTGATCCCATTGATCACTGCATACAGCTTGGTCAACACACATAACGAAGAAATCTAAGTCTGAGAGGCAGAGGATAGCAATGAGGCTGATCCCCAGGGATAAACTTGGTATATTGTTAGCCATTCAGCACATTTAGTGGCATCCTTATAGAATACCAACCTTACTAAATGAGTCTAGTATCCTGGCATTACCACCATTCCTAGCAGGTGTTGACCATGCTCTGTGTAAAGAAATACTTCCTTACATCTGTCCAAAACTTGGCCATTGCAGCTCTGAACTTGGCATTTCTAAAAGAATTGTTCAGTGTTTAGTTTCTCTATCATCTTAAGTATCATATATAACTCCTATATGATCCTCTGAGTTTTCGCTTTTTGAGATTGATCAGCCCCAATGTACCAAGTTTATCCCTGTGAATCAGCCTCATTGCTATCCTCTGCCTCTCAGACTTGGATTCCTCCATTATGCTATGTTGATCAAGCTGTATGCAGTGCTCAATGTGCAGTCTGATCAGAGCATTGTACAGCTGACAACTGACCTCTTCAGATTTGAACTCAACTAATTTGGCAATATAACTCGGAATCTGTTTCATTTATTCTTCGCTGCTGTACACTGGTTGGACGTGCTGAGCAACAAGCCAACAAATTCCCATTTGTCTTTTTCAACTCTTCCCTTAGCAAGCTCTGTTCTATTCATGGAGCACATGTACCTCCGGATTTTAATTCCAATAATCATCATCATGCATTTCTATACTTTGAATGCCATTTATCACTGATCAGCCCATGTATGAAACCTGCCAGGCGGCCCTTGTAAGACATGGGCCCCGATATTAATTGGGTGAGGGGAGGCCAAAAAAGGCCAAAGAACCCTGCAAGGCCAGGGATGTGAAGGATCAGCGGTTCTTAATGGCAGGGCCTCATTAACATATTGTGGCACCTCCTCCTGCCTGGCAGTCAGCCAAAGAGACTCAGCAAAGGTCCCGGCAGACTGGAAAACTGCTAATGTAACACCCTTATTTAAAAAGGGCAGCAGACAGAAGGCTGGAAACTATAGATCGGTTAGCCTAACATCTGTGGTAGGTAAAATTTTGGAGTCCATTATTAAGGAGACAGTAACAGGACATTTGGATAATCATCATTTAATAGGACAAAGTCAGCATGGTTTTATGAAGGGGAAGTCATGTTTGACAAATTGCTGGAGTTCTTTGAGGAAGTAACATATAGGGTGGATAAAGGGGAACCAGTGGACATAGTGTATTTAGACTTCCAAAAGGCATTTGACAAGGTGCCACACAAAAGATTATTGCTTAAGATAAAACATCACGGGATTGGGGGTAATATTCTGGCATGGATAGAGGATTGGCTATCTAACAGAAGGCAGAGAGTTGGGATAAATGGTTCATTCTCAGACTGGCAATCAGTAACTAGTGGTGTTCCGCAGGGGTCAGTGCTGGGTCCCCAACTCTTTACAATCTATATTAACGATTTGGAGGAGGGGACCGAGTGTAACATATCAAAGTTTGCAGATGATACTAAGATGGGAGGGAAAGTAGTGAGTGAGGAGGACATAAAAAACCTGCAAGGGGACATCGACAGGCTAAGTAAGTGGGCAGAGATTTGGCAGACGGAATACAATACTGGAAAGTGTGAGGTTATGCACTTTGGCAGGAAAAATCGTAGAGCAAGTTATTATCTTAATGGCAAGAAACTGGAAAGTACTGAAGTACAAAGGGATCTGGGGGTCCTGGTGCACGAAACTCAAAAGGTTAGTATGCAGGTGCAGCAAGTGATTAAGAAGGCCAATGGAATGTTGGCTTTCATTGCTAGGGGGATAGAATATAAAAATAGGGAGGTATTGCTTCAGTTGTACAAGGTATTGGTGAGACCGCACCTGGAATACTGCATACAGTTTTGGTGTCCATACTTAAGAAAAGACATACTTGCTCTCGAGTCAGTACAAAGAAGGTTCACTCGGTTAATCCCGGGGATGAGGGGATGGACATATGAGGAGAGGTTGAGTAGATTGGGACTCTACTCATTGGAGTTCAGAAGAATGAGAGGCGATCTTATTGAAACATATAAGATTGTGAAGGGGTTGGATCGGGTGGATGCGGGGAGGATGTTCCCGATGATGGGTGAAACTAGAACTAAGGGGCATAGTCTTAGAATAAGGGGCTGCTCTTTCAAAACTGAGATGAGGAGGAACTACTTCACTCAGAGGGTGGTAGGTCCATGGAATATGCTGCCCCAAAAAGCTGTAGAAGCTACATCATTACATAAATTTAAAACAGAAATAGACAGTTTCCTAGAAGTAAAGGGAATTAAGGGTTACGGGGAGCGGGCAGGAATTTGGACATGAGTCCAGGTTCGGATCGGACATGGCCCTGTGGGTAGCGGAGCGGGCCCAGGGGCCGTGTAGCCTGATCCTGCTGCTATTTCGTGTGTCAAATTCTGTTAGATTCAGGAGATGGTTCTGTGATAGTAGATTGGCGGTTAGGATCAGATCAGCCATGATCTTATTGAATGGCGGAGCAGGCTCGAGGGGCCGATTGGCCTTCTCCTGCTTCTATTTCTTATGTTCTTATGTAGACAGCTTGTCTGGTGGGAAGAAACACTAGCGGCTGGAGCTGGGAAACCATGGCACTGAGAAAGAAGCTCCAGTTGGCAATCGGGAGGGGGTGAAGAAAAGGAAGAGGAGAAGGGGTGGTCGGCAATCGGGAGTGGGGAGGGTGAAGGAAGCATCGGTTGGCACTGGAAAGGAGGCTCTGGTCGACAAGGCGGCCGGCAAGGCCAGGGGTGGGGGGTAGGCCTGCGATCGGGAGGGCTGCAGGCTGAAAATCGGGGCTGGGGCAGGCCTGAACAGTGCCTTGAATAATGCATTTTAAAATTTCAAGGGTTAAGAATGGGATCGGGTTGGGGTTGGGGTCGGGTTGTCTGAACCTGATATTTTAACTACAGCCCAACCCTCTCCTGCCCGTTGGGGGTGGGGATGCTTAAAATTAAGGCCACCATCTTCTTCACTAGGTCCTTGGCCCTGCTACTTTGTTTTATCTGCAAATTTAACTACCCTTCACTGCACTGTGAATCAAAATCATTACATATACCCAGAAACAGGAGGGGTCCCAGCACAGATTGCTGTGGTACCTCATTCAATATCTTCTTCTAGCTCTCTGCTTCCTTCCCTTTAGACAGTTGCTAATTCATATCCATGTCTTACCATTAGCAGATAAAGCAGTTTCTCTTGATTGAGCCACAATTTCCTGCAGTTAAACATGAGAAGCCTGAAAATAATGCCCACGATTTCACAGCCGTGGCGAGTCCGGTGCGGCCGGAGTAGACAGTGGCCTCAAACTCTGCACCCGTCTTCATCCCACCTCCTCCAAGTGATTTTGCCATGCTTGGGCTGTTAAGCCGCCCTGTGAGGTGCCCGGCCAATTAATAAGAAGCAGGTCTGATGATGTCATCTGATGACGTGTCATCAGCCGGTTTCCTAAAGGGACCATGTCCACATTGATTCTGACAGTTGTGCTGTTAGTGTTCGATTGCATTGAGGTGCTGCAAACACTGAGAAGCACTGCACAAAGGTGCACGGCTGCACCCAGGCTCTCCCATGACACCCTCCATATGCTTATGGAGGGAGTCACAGTGCGCAGGGAGGTGCTCTTCCCTTCCAATGGGCAAAAGACAACTCTCCAGGAGACCAAGACACCTCCCCAGGCCACCAACGCAGCCTGCTTGCACATTGCACAGGAGGACACAAGCAGGGATGTGGTCAGGAGGACCTGGCTGCAGTGGCGCAAACCTTTTAATGATCTCAGTAGATCATGAAACGTTACTGCCAAGCCACATTCAACCTCATCCTACTGTGCCACTCATCAGATCCCCATCACTCTGCCTTCCCTACCCTACTCCTGCACATCCTTACTCACACCAACATACCTTGCACCTCCACCCATCCCTCTCTATCTACATTACCACTTCCCCATCTCACTAGCCACCCCTCACACTCACCCTCATCCTACTGCAAGCATACCAACTAACAACACACATGGGTAGGCACTTGGGAGTTTTAGCCAATGTTCATGTGAAGTTTCTGATAATGTGCTGTCAAACATTGAAAGCTTTATTTTGAACACTTTGCATTCTTGGACAGATTTGTGTGCATCTTTGAAAGTGTGTTAGTGAGTTGCAGTGAAGGGTGAGACATAATGTTCCCCACCACCCCCCGCCACCACCAATGGTGATGAGTGTGAAAGGAATGGCTTGGACATTGTAGGGATGCTTTATGGTGCTGGTGTGGGGTGGTGTCAACCTGGTGCAGCCAAGGTGTACAGTGTTAAGTGAAGCAAATCTGGACATGGTGAGGCCATCGCTGGCGTCCCAGGCAGCAATGTGCACATGTGATGATGCCCTGTGGCCAGTGCAGCATCAGTTGATTGCGGAGAAGTTTGGTGTGGATGTTGGTGCTGCTGGTGTGCCTGGTGATGCTGGTGTTGGGACTGATCATGTTGGGATTCTGAGGATCTAGGTGAGATTTTTTCAAGGGCACTGATGCTGATGGAATAGCTGGCAGGTGAGATTGAGATGCCAAAAGCAATCTGTCAATGTTGAGATAGGTTGTTCAAGGAGGTGACAGTGGATAGAGAAATTACTCCAAACACTTCAAAAGTGGGTTCCAAATCATTAATGCTGCAGATTCTAAAATTGGAAAGTGACCAGCTGTGAAGTGGTAGGTTTTATACCACTTTTGTAGCTTTCAACTATTCACAGCAATCCACAGTCATTGAGAACCCAACATATTTACCTGACGTGATAGCCATTCTCGGGAACCTCGTTGAAAACCTGGTAAAATGGTAAGTACATGGGAAAATGGTTCTTAACTACCTTTTTAATAAGCTTTTAACTATCTAAATTGGCTGACCCACCGCTTGATGTCGGGTCTGTTCAGGGATGACAGATCCGACATTTGGGAAACTGACAAGGAGGCGGGTTTACAGCGGGATATCATAGTAATGTAGTAATCTATGTAAGGGGAGGACTTGTTCAAAGAGGATACAAAGTAATGGTCTCTGATATACTTCCAGTATTTGGGAAAGGACAGGAGTTCAGGGAAAAAGAAATGAGGAGGCAAACCAATGGCTGCCAGCACGTTGTAAGAACAATAATACTACCTTCATAAATAACTGGACACTGTTCCAGAATAAAAAGACCTGGTAGAGGAGAGGTGGGCTACACTTAAACCAAATAGGGACTAAGACACCAGTAGTTGCCACGGAGAAATGGTGGAAATGACCATTAATCCCATTTCTCCAGGGCTTCTACCGATCTTATGCCAAAGTTACAGCCTGGTTCTGGGTTCAATCTCCCATCACAGAGATGAAGGCCACGATTTCCCCAACCTCAGTGGGTCCAGTGCAGCCGGGGTCGGTGGCAGGTTGCGACCCCACTGCTGGCTCCAGCCCACAGTCCAGAGTGATCTTACGCTGATTGGGCTTGTTAAGCCCGCCCAGCGCATTTCCCAGCCAATTGAAGGAAGCGGGTCTGATGACGTCACTTGATAACGCGTCCTCAGCCGGTTTCTTTAAAGAGATCATGCGCAAATTGTTTTTGACAGTCGTGCTGTGAGTGTTCTACAGCATTGAGGTGCTGCAAACACTGACAAGTACTGCACAGAGGTGCACGGCTGCACCCAGATTTCCCCATCACTGTCTATGCCCTCCCTTCTCATGGGCGGAAGAGATATAGAAATTTGGAAACATAGAAGATAGGAGCAGGAGTAGGCCATTCGGCCCCTCGAGCCTGCTCCGCCATTTAATGAGATCATGGCTAATCATCCAAATTCAGTACCCTGTCCCTGCTTTCTCCCCATATCCCTTGATCCCTTTAGCCTTAAGAAATATATCCAACTCCTTCTTGAATATATTTAATGAATTGGCCTCAACGGCCTTCTGTGGTAGAGAATTCCACAGGTTCACCACTCTCTGGGTGAAGAAATTCCTTCTCATCTCAGTCCTAAATGGCTTACCCCTTATCCTTAGAATTTGACCCCTGGTTCTGGACTCACCCATCATTGGGAACATCCTTCTTGCATCTAGTCTGTCCAGTCCTGTTAGAATTTTATAAGTTTCAATGAGATCCCCTCTCATTCTTCTAAACTCTAGCAAATACAAGCCTAATCGACCCAATCTCTCTTCATACGTCATTCCTGCCATCCCAGGCATCAGTCTGGTGAATCTTCGCTGCATTCCCTCCATGGCAAGAACATCCTTCCTCAGATAAGGCGACCAAAACAGCACACAATACTCAAGATGTGGTTTCACCAAGGCCCTGTACAACTGCAGCAAGACATCCTTGCTCCTGTACTCGAATCCTCTCGCTATGAAGGCCAACATACTATTTGCCTTCTTAACCACCTGCTGGACCTGCATGCTTACCTTCAGCGACTGGTGCACAAGGACACCCAGGTCTCATTGCACTTCCCCTTTTCCCAATCGATTGCCATTCAGATAATAATCTGTCTTCCTGTTTTTGCCACCAAAGTGGATAACCTCGCATTTATCCACATAATACTGCATCTGCCATGCATCTGCCCAATCACCCAACCTGTCCAAATCATACTGGAGTTTCTCGGCATCCTCCTCACAGCACACACGCCCACCCAGCTTTGTGTCATCTGCAAACTTGGTGATATTACATCTAGTTCCCTCGTCTAGATCATTTATATATATTGTGAATAACTGGGGTCCTAGCACCGATCCCTGCGGTACCCCACTAGTCACTGCCTGCCACTCGGAAAAAAAACCATTTATTCCAACTCTTTGCTTCCTGTCTGCCAACCAGTTCTCTATCCAAGTCAGTACCTTACCCCCAAGCCCATGTGCTTTTACTTTGCATGCTAATCTCTTATACGGGACCTTATCAAAAGCCTTCTGAAAGACCAAATACACCACATCCACTGGTTCTCCCTTATCTATTCTATCAGTTACATCCTCAAAAAATTCCAGTAGATTAGTCAAGCACAATTTACCTTTTGTAAATCCATGTTGACTTTGTCCGATCCTGTCACTGTTTTCCAAGTGCTCTGCTATTACATCTTTTATAATGGACTCTAGCATTTTCCCCACTACTGATGTTAGGCTTACCGGTCTATAATTCCCCATTTTCTCCCTACCACCTTTTTTGAATAGTGGGGTTACATTAGCTACCCTTCGATCCATGGGAACTGTTCCAGAGTCTATAGAATTTTGGAAGATGACCAGCAATGCATCTACTATTTCTAGGGCCACTTCCTTAAGTACCCTAGGATGTAGATTATCAGGCTCTGGGGATTTATCGGCCTTCAATCCCATCAATTTTCCTAACACCATTTCCCTACAAATACAGATTTCATTCAGTTCCTCCCTCTCATTAGACCCTATGTTCCCCGACATCTCTGGGAGGTTATTTGTGTCTTCCTTTGTAAAGACAGAACCAAAGTATGTATTTAATTGGTCTGCCATTTCTTTGTTCCCCATTATAAATTCCCCTGATTCTCACTGCAAGGGACCTATGCTTGACTTCACCAATCTTTTTCTCTTCACATATCTATAAAAGCTTTTACAGTCAGTTTTCATGTTGTCTGCAAGCTTACTCTCATACTCTATTTCCCCCCTCTTAATTAATCCCTTTGTCCTCCTTTGCTGAACCCTAAACTGCTCCCAATCCTCAGGTTTGCTGCTTTTTCTGGCCAATTTATATGTCCTATCCTTGGATCTTATGCTATCCCTAATTTCCCTTGTGAGCCACGGTTGAGTCACCATTTTTGTTTTATTTCTATGCCTAACCGGGATGAACAAATTCTGTAGTTCATCCATGTGATCTTTAAGTGTTTGCCATTGCCTATCCACCGTCAACCCTTTAAGTAACGTTCCCCAATCCATCCTAGCCAACTCGCGCCTCATACCATCGTAGTTTCCTTTATTTAAATTCAGGATTCTAGTCTCTGAGTCAAATACTTCACTCTCCATCTAAATGAAGAATTCGATCATATTATGATCGCTCCGCTCCAAGGGGCCTCGCACAACAAGATTGCTAATTAATCCTTTCTCATTACATAATATCCAGTCTAAGATGGCCTGATCTCTAGTTGGTTCCTCGACATATTGGTCCAGGAAACCATCCCGTATACGCTCTAGGAATTCCTCCTCTACAGTATTGTTACTAATTTGGTTGGCCCAATCTATATGTAGATTAAAGTCACCCATGATAACCACTGTGCCCTTAATGCACGCGTCTGTAATTTCCCATTTATTGCCATCCCCAACTTCAGCATTACTGTTTGGGGGTATGTATACAACTCCCACTAATGTTTTCTGCCCCTTGGTATTTCTAAGCTCTACCCATACAGATTCCACATCATCAGAGCTAATATCCTTCCTTGCTATTGTGTTAATCTCCTCTTTAACCAGCAATGCTACCCCACCTCCTTTTCCTTTTTGCCTGTCTTTCCTGAATATTGAATATCCCTGGATGTTGAATTCCCAGCCTTGGTCACCCTGGAGCCATGTTTCCGTAATCATAATTATATCATATCAATTTACATCTATTTGCACAGCTAATTCATCCACCTTATTATGAATGCTCCTCGAGGACTTTAGGCCTGTTTTTTTTAACACTGTTAGACCTTTTAGAATTGTTATTTACAGTGGCCATGTTTGATTTACACCTCCCCAGGACACCAACAAGCCTAGTTGCACATTGCACAGGAGGGCACAAGCAGGGATGTCGTTAGGAGGACCAGGCTGCAGTGGCGCAAACCTTTCAATGATCTCAGTAGATCACGAAACATTATTGCAAAGCCACACTCAACCTCATCCTGCTGTGCTTCTCATCAGATCCCCATCACTCTGCCTTCCCTACCCTACTCCTGCACATCCTTACTCACACCAACTTATCTTGCACCTCCACCCATTCCTCTCTATCTACATTATCACATCCCCATCTCACTAGCCACTCCTCACACTCACCCTCATCCTAGTCCAATCATACCAACTACAATACACAAGGGTGGGCACTTGGGTGTTTTAGCCAACGTTCATGTAAAGTTTCTGTTATTGTGGTGTCAAACATTGAAATCTTTATTTTCAACACTTTGCGTTCTTGGACAGATTTGTGTGCACCTTTGGAAATGGCTTAGTGAGTTGCAGTGAATGGTGAGACACAATGCTACCCCCCCCCCCCGCAATGGCGATGAGTGTGAAAGGAATGGATTGGGCATCGTAGGGATCTTTTATGGTGTTGGTGTGGGGTGGTGTCAACCTGGCGCATCATGTGGTATCCAGGGTGTACAGCATCTAGTGAAGTAAATCTGGCCATGGTGAGGCCATCCCTGGACTCCTGGGCAGCAAGTTGGTTGCGTATTGATGCCCTGTGTCCTGTGCAGCATCAGTTGATTGTGGAGAAGTTTGGTGTTGTTGTTGGTGCTGATGGTGTGCCTGGTGCTGCTGGTGTTCACAGAACAGAATCACAGAAACCCCACAGTGCAGATAGAGGCCATTTCGGCCCATCGAGCCTGCACTGACACATATCCCACCCGATCCCCGTAACCCCTGCACCAACACATATCCCACCCTATCCCCGTAACCCCATGTATTTAATCCCCCTAACACTAAGGGTCAAATTATCATAGCCAATCAACCTAACCTGCACATCTTTGGACTGTGGGAGGAAACCAGAGCACCCAGAGGAAACCCACGCAAACACGGGGAGAATGTGCAAACTCCACACAGACAGTCACCCGAGGCCAGATTCGAACCCAGGTCCCTGGCGCTGTGAGACAACAGTGCTAACCACTATGCCACCGTGCTGCCATGGGGCTGATCGTGGTGGGATTCTGAGCACCAAGGTGAGATAGTTTCAAGGGCACCGATTCTGATGTAATAGATGGCAGGTGAAGTTGAGATGACAGGAGTGATCTATCAATGGTGAGAGAGGTTGTTCCAATGAGGTGACACTGGATACAGAGTTTGCTCCGAATATTTGCAAGCTGCATAAAGCTCAATCTCACTTTCAAATGCAGTAAGCAACAGCTTCTGACCTTGGAAAGTGAACAGCTATGAAATGGGAGCTTTTATAGAACATTTGCAGCTGTCAAGTTAAGAAATCATCCCATGCAGACACAACTCCTGACCTGCTTACCCAACGTGACCCCCAAGCAGCGGGGAAGCCTTGGATGAACTCTTAACATCTAAAGGTGAGCTAAAAATAGTTTTTAAGTGCCAGTTAACAAGTTCTTAATAATCTAAATTGCCTCCCATTTGGTGTTGGGTCTGTACAGCGATGACAGACCCGACATCTGGGAGACTATCATGGAGGTGGGTTGACAGCGGGTTCCCTACCCTCTATCAAAAAATAAATTTCCTACCCGACCCGCCACCAAATGCACCTGCTGACCCCTCAAAAAATTCCCCCAAAAGGTCAATGTACAAAATCTACTGCATCCCTTTTATTCGTTCAAGACTTCTGACCAAATGATGTGGTGATATTACCAGGAAAACCCATATAATAAAATTACTTCTATTGCTTCAGTAAATTTTATTTTTTTAAAACACACCTGCAAAGAAATATTGAATAGGCAGAAATAAAAATGTTTTGTGTTTGAGAATTGCCATTTTGATGGGGAGTGTAACCAAAGAAGATGGACAAACCTGAGTAGTATTGTCACAGAATATGCTCAAGATCTTTGTGCGTGTGTTTTGTGTGTGTGTTGTGTGTGTGTGCATGTTTTGTTTGTGTGTGCATGTTTTGTGTGTGTGCATGTGTTTTGTATGCGTGTGTACTTTTTGTGTGTGTTTATTGTGTGTCCGTGTTTTATGTGTGTGTTTTGTGTGTGTTCTTTGTGTGTGTGCGTGTGTTTTGTGTTTAGGTTTTATGTGTGTGCGTGTGTTTTGTGTGTATGTTTTGTGTGTATGCGTATGTTTTGTGTGTATGTTTTGTGTGTGTGCTTTGTGTGTGTGCGTGTGTTGTGTGTGTGTGCATGTGTTTTGTGTGTGTGTGTGTTTTGTGTGTATGTGTTTTGTGTGTGTGTATGTTTTGTGTGTGTGCGTGTGTTTTGTGTGTGCGTGTGCTTTGTGTGTGTGCATGTGTTTTGTGTGTGTGCGTATGTTTTGTGTGTGTGCATGTGTTTTGTGTGATTGTGTGTGTTTTGTGTGTTTTTTGTGTGTGCATGTGTTTTGTGTGTGTGCCTGTGTTTTGTGTGCATGTTTTGTGAGCGTGTGTTTTGTGTGCGTGTTTTGTGTGAGTGTTTTGAGAGCGTGTGTTTTGTGTGTGTGTTTGTGTGCGTGTTTTGTGTGCGTGTTTTGTGTGCGTGTTTTGTGTGCGTGTTTTGTGTGCATGTTTTGTGAGTGTGTGTTTTGTGTGCGTGTTTTGTGTGTATGCGTGTGTTTTGTGTGTGTGTTTTGTGTGCGTGTTTTGTGTGCGTGTTTTGTGTGCGTGTTTTGTGTGTGTGTGTGTGTGTGTTTTGTGTGTCTGTGTGTGTTTTGTGCGCGTGTTTTGAGAGTGTGTGTTTTGTCTGCGTGCGTGTGTTTTGTGCGCATGTTTTGTCTGCGTGTTTTGTGTGCGTGTTTTGTGTGCATGTTTTGTGTGTGTGTGTGTTTTGTGTGTGCGCGTGTTTTGTGTGCGTGTGTTTTGTGCGCGTGTTTTGTGTGCGTGTTTTGTGTGTGTGTGTGTATTTTGTGTGCATGTTTTGTGTGTGTTTTGTATGTGTGCATGTTTTGTGCGTGCACGTGTTTTGTGTGAGTGCGTGTGTTTTGTGTGTGTGTGTGTTGTGTGAGCGTGTGTTTTGTGTGCGTGTTTTGTGTGCGTGCGTGTTTTGTGTGTGTGCATGTGTTTTGTGAGCGTGTGTTTTGTGTGTGTGTTTTGTGTGTGTGTGTGTTTTGTGTGCGTGTTTTGTGAGTGTGTGTTTTGTGTGCGTGTTTTGTGTTTGTGTGTTTTGTGTGCGTGTTTTGTGTGCGTGTTTTGTGTGTGCGTGTGTTTTGTGTGCATGTTTTGTGTGTGCGTGTGTATTGTGTGCATGTTTGGTGTGTGTGTGTGCATGAGTTTTGTGTGCGTGTTTTGTGTGCGTATATTTTGTGTGCGTGTTTTGTGTGTGTGCGTGTGTTTTGTGTGCATGTTTAGTGTGTGTGCTTGTTTGGTATGCATGCCTGTTTTGTGTGTGTGCATGTTTTGTGTGAGTGCGTTTGTTTTGTGTACCTGGGGATGAACCCGACATATCGGTAGCATCTACCTCCAAACCAGTAGCAGTGGAAACCGATGAACTAACCGACGAAAAGGGGCCAGAATCGCCTCCACACCAAGAACAAGAACCTCAGGAAAGGCGCTATCCCAAAAGGATCAGGAAGCCGCCCCAAAGACTGAATCTATAAATGGACTATTGTTGTTTAATGTACATGTTAAAGTGTTAATTGTTATTTGAATATTATGGGTACTGCTAATCTAAAAGGGGAGGAATTGTAGTGTATGTACCTTTAAGAGGGAACTACTTTTACAGCTCCTGTATACTGTAGTACCGGCAGTGACCACACCTGTATATAAGCCTTGAGCATGCCTCTGTACCGCCAGTCTTGAGACTACCCTACTCCAGTAAATACCTGTTGATTTTTAAGTTACAACATCCGTGTGGTTATTGAAAAACATCATACTCTCCGAATCACGGATCTAACAGTGGCGACGAGTGTCGATTCGAATCTACCTGCAACTCTGCATTTCCCTTCGAGGATTCGCTCCGGGAGCGCGGTGGAAGAAAGTCGAGGCCAGAAACACGGGCGTCGACCACGAGCAACCACCCAGTCATCCGACAGAGAGTGAACATCGCAGGGGAGGCTGTGGAGAGCCGGGCTTGGTTCCCCAGCCACGACGATCAGCAACAGACTGACGACAGGTACAGCGCAGACCCTTCCCGGACAGCGGCGGCTGGAGCCGACCGACGGCGGAGAAAAAGCCGAGCAGCATCGACGGGGTAAGATAGAGGGTGAAGCGCACAGGGCGCAGCCGGGGGTTGAAAACCGAGTGGCGTCGAGGAAAAACAAAACGGAGAGAGAGAGAGTAAAGCAGCAGCCGGGTTCAGGACCGAGCGGTGGAAACGGGAAAGGCGCACAGAAAAAAAAATGACTGGGCGGTTGCTCATGGTCGACGCCCGTGCTTCTGGCCTCGACTTTCTTCCACCGTCCTCCCGGAGCGAATCCTCGAAGGGAAATGCAGAGTTGCAGGTAGATTCGAATCGACACTCGTCGCCACTGTTAGATCCGTGATTCGGAGAGTATGATGTTTTTCAATAACCACACGGATGCTGTAACTTAACAATCAACAGGTATTTACTGGAGTAGGGTAGTCTCAACACTGGGGGTACAGAGGCATGCTCAAGGCTTATATACAGGTGTGGTCACTGCTGGTACTACAGTATACAGGAGCTGTAAAAGTAGTTCCCTCTTAAAGGTACATACACTACATGGACGACTGTCAAAAATGCTAACTGACACACAAGAAGTGTTCCAGGAGGGACTCGGAACACTAAAAGGCATAACAGCGATGATTAAAATAGAGGAAAATGTAAGCCCAAAGTTTTTTAAGGCCAGACCGGTGCCTTATGCGATCCGACCAGCCGTCGAAGCAGAGCTGGAAGGTTTGGAACGTTCAGGAGTACTGTCCAAAGTGGACTGGAGTGAGTGGGCTACACCCATCATTCCTGTAATGAAGAGGTCGTTGAGTAATACGCCTGGGGAACCAAAGAAGGTCCGCATCTGTGGGGATTTTAATGTGACAGTGAATCCAGTCCTTCACACGGTACAATATCCGCTTCCACGGATTGAGGATATTTTCGCCTCACTATCTGGAGGTAAACGCTTCACTAAGATTGATCTGGCTCAGGCGTACCTGCAAATGGAGGTAGAAGAAGCCTCGAAACAATACCTCACGATCAACACTCATAAAGGTCTCTACCAATACAACCGGCTGGTGTTCGGGGTAGCATCAGCTCCGGCTATTTGACAAAGGGCAATGGATCAAGTCCTGCAAGGGATTCCGGGGACCCAGTGTTATTTGGACGACATCCTGGTCACGGGCGAAAATGACAGTGATCACCTCGCCAACCTGGAGAAGGTGCTCACTAGATTAAAGGAATATGGGCTACGAGCTAATCGCCACAAGTGCGAGTTTTTCCAGAAGCAGATCCCGTATTGTGGCCACGTTATTGATGAAGAGGGGTTACATAAGTCCCCTGAAAAGATTGAGGCAGTAGTCAAGGCTCCAGCACCGGAAAATGTGTCACAACTGAGGTCGTTCCTCGGGCTGGTGAACTACTACCATAAGTTCTTACCAAATTTGTCTACAGTATTACACCCACTGAACACCCTACTGCAAACGGGGGTACCATGGAAGTGGAATGACGAATGTAAACGAGCTTTCCAGAAGTGCAAAGAATTGATCACGTCAAAAGAGGTGTTGGCCCATTTCAACCCAGCACTAGCAATTCGGTTGGCGTGTGATGCGTCACCCTATGGTATTGGAGCGGTGCTGTCGCACAAATTCCCAGATGGGTTGGAGAGGCCAGTAGCCTTTGCGTCTCGGTCACTAGCCTCAGCCGAGCGCAACTATGCCCAGATTGACAGGGAGGCCCTCAGCCTAGTATGGGGAGTAAAAAAATTCAACCACTATCTGCATGGGCAGAAGTTCACCTTGCTGACTGACCACCAACCACTTGTCTCCATCTTTAATCCAAAGAAGGGCGTTCCGGTGATGACTGCACAACGGCTACAAAGATGGCCCCTTTTTCTATTAGCGAACCAATATGAAATAGAGTATAAGGGCACGAAACAGCATGGAAACGCTGATGGGCTATCACGCCTGCCGCTGCCTACTGTGGAGGAAGCACCATCAGTGGAACCTATCGAAATATTTTATTCGTCGATAATTGAACGCTTGCCAGTAACTAACGCGGATATAGAGACGGAGACCCGAAATGATCCGACACTGTCTCGGGTATATGATTTGACGGTGAAGGGATGGCCAACACATGGTGACTCACTGTTGCCAGCATTCTCATCCAGAAGAGAACAGCTGTCAGTATGCCAGGGGACAGTGATGTGTGGATCCCGAGTGGTAATTCCACCCAAGTTAAGGGAGAGAGTGCTCAATGAGCTTCACGAAGGCCATCTGGGAGGGGTGAAAATGAAAAGCCTTGCTAGGGCTTATGTGTGGTGGCCGGGGATCGATCAACAAATCGAGGACCTAACAAAGAGCTGCTCAGGATGCCAGAAGGTCCAAAATGCACCACCACATGCCCCTCTACACCCATGGGAGTGGCCCTCCTCTCCATGGCAACGGGTGCATATTGATTTTGCTGGTCCATTCATGGACTCAATGTTCTTAATAGCAGTGGATGCGCACTCAAAATGGCCTGAGGTGATCAAAATGTCCTCCACCACTACAGAGAAAACGATTGCAGTCCTACGGACCATATTTGCCAGGAACGGCTTGCCAGAGCAGATTTGCTCTGATAACGGACCACAGTTTGTGTCCGAAGAGTTTCGGAAATTTATGAGAAGGAATGGGGTAAGGCATTACACATCCGCCCCGTATCATCCAGCCACAAATGGATTGGCTGAGAGGTTCGTACAAACCTTTAAAAAGGCGATAAGGGCCATGTGCGATGATGACATTCCACTACAGCATAAGGTGGACAATTTCCTGTTAGCCTACAGAAATGCGACACATGCAGTTACCAACCAGACCCCGGCCACGATGTTCTTTAACCGAAGGTTGAGATCTCGTCTGGATTTGCTCAGGCCAAATGTGCGAAGAAATGTTGAGGATAAGCAATTCCAGCACATCAATGAGAAGCCGACAAGGAGCTTCAATGTAGGAGAACCAGTCTTGGCCCGCGACTACCGAACAGAGAAATGGCAACCCGGAACGATATGCACACGGCAGGGGCCACTAATGTACACTGTGGATGTCAGGGAGAACATTGTGAGATGCCACATCGAACAGATCCTAGCATCACAGGAACAAGTCAACCCCATGTCTCGCGTACCTGGGGATGAACCCAACATACTGGTAGCATCTACCCCAGAAACAGTAGCAGCGGAAACTGATGAACTAACCGACGAAAGGGGGCCAGAATCGCCTCCGTACCAAGAACAAGAACATCAGGAAAGGCGCTATCCAGAAAGGATCAGGAAGCCGCCCCAAAGACTGAATCTATAAATGGACTATTTCAGTTAAATGTGCATGTTAAAGTGTTAACTGTTATTTGAATGTTAGGGTACTGTTAATCTAAAAGGGGAGGAATTGTAGTGTATGTACCTTTAAGAGAGAACTACTTTTACAGCTCCTGCATACTGTAGTACCGGCAGTGAGCACACCTGTATATAAGCCTTGAGCAGGCATCTGTACTGTTAGTCTTTTTAGACTACCCTCCTCTAGTAAACACCTGTTGATTGTTAATTTACAGCCTCCGTTTAGTTATTGGAAAACACCATACTTTAAGAATCACGGATTCAACAGTGGCGGCGAGGTCGATTCGAATCTACCTGCAACTCTACATTTCCTTTCACGGATTCGCTCCGGGAGGACGGTGGAAGAAAGTCGAGGCCAGAAGCACGGGCGTCGACCACGAGCAACCGCCCAGTCATCCGGCATAGAGTGAACATCGCAGGGGAGGCTGTTAAGAGCTGGGCTTGGTTCTCCAGCGACGACGATCCAGCAACAGACTGGCAACAGGTACAGCGCAGACCCTTCCCGGACAGTGGCGGCTGGAGCCGACCGACGGCACAGTAAAAGCCGAGCAGCGTCGACGGGGTAAGAGAGAGGGTGAAGTGCACAGGGCACAGCCGGGTGTTGAAGACCGAGCGGCGTCGACGGAAAACAAAAAAGAGAGAGAGGGTAAAGCACAGCCGGGGTTCAGGACCGAGCGGCTGCAAAGAGAGAGGCGCACAGGAGAACGCGCAGAGTGCAGCCAGGGCTCAAGGGCTGAGCAGCGTCCGCGTGGAAAGAAAGGAAACGCGGGAGACGCCATTGAGCCGCGGAGAAGAAGGGAGAGCGCGGGAGACGCCATTTTAGAAGCCGCAGCGGAGAAGAAGGGCGAGCGCGGGAAGAAAGGAAAGCGCGTGAGACGCCATTTTGAGCCAGCGGAGAAGGAGGGAGAGCGCGGGAGACACCATTTTAGACAGTTTAACCACACCCAGGGATGCCAAGGAGCGGCAGTGTCACTGCGTTCGACAATGAAGTCGAAGATTGGGCGACATATGTGAAACGCATTGAAGTGTACTGCAAGGCGAACGAAGTGCCAGATGCTAGGAAAGCACTGCTTTTGTTGAATTCCATGGGTGCAAAAACTTATGGTTTACTGCGAAACCTAATAACCCCAGAGAAGCCAGTGGATAAGGATTTTGAAAGCATAATAGAAATCCTACAGGACCACTTAAACCCCACACCGCTGCTGATAGCAGAACGATTTAAGTTCCATAAAAGGAACCAACACAAAGACGAAAGCAATGCCATTGGTTTGCACATTTGGATGAGCACTTGAAATGCCATAGCATACAAGGCTACAGACCAAATGCTGGAATATGGGATTAGATTAGACAGGGCTTGATGGCCGGCGCGGACACGATGGGCCGAAGGGCCTCTATCCGTGCTGTATAACTCTATGGCCTAGAAATTGGGTTTTGGCTTAGCCAGGGCTTTAGCGCCGGAAGTTAGTGCCGGCGCTAAGTCCCCCTGCGCGCGCCAAAAATTCAGCAGGGCCGCGCCCAAACGGCTGCCGGCGCTACTGAAGGGTCTTTGCGGCGGTAAATCGGCGCTAACTGCCGTTTCGCGCCGCAATTCCGGTGCTGCGGCACCCGATGCGGTGCGGCAGGCTCGGGAAGTGCAGGCCTCCTCCTTCCGTTAAGGAGGAGCTGCCTGCACCCGGCCGCAGCCCGCGCAAATCTGTCTAAAAATGAGCCCGGCACCTCGGACAAGTGCCGGGCTTGCATCTGTTCCGGGGGGTGGGGGGGAGAAGTCCGGGGAGGGAGCTGCGGGCAGGCGGCCGGCGGGAAAGCGGCCGGCCGCCGCGGGGCCTTTAATGCGCCGGCGCAAACTCATGCAAGACTCTGTTGCCAGAGTCTTAGTTGCGGCTGCCACGGGCGAGGCGGCCGCAACTGAATTTCGGCGCTAGGGCCCGTCGGCATGGCAACCGGGACGCTGCGCACACCGATGACGTCATCGGTGCCGGCGCAGCGCTACCGGTGCAACGCCGATTTAGGGCCCCAGGGAATTTTTAAACTGGCCATAACTCTGGCGCTAGTCCCTCTAGCGCCTCAAAAGCGGCGCTAAGGCAACTGAATTTCTAGGCCTATGACTCTAAGGCCTAGAAATTGAGTTTGCCTCCGCCAGGGCTGTAGCGCCCGAAATTTAGCGCCAGCGTTAATTGCCGCTGCGCCCGCCAAAAATTCAGCTGCGCCGCGCCCAGACGGCTGCGGGTGCTAATGGAGGGTGTCAGCGCCTCGCAATGGGCGCTGAATGCAGGATTGCGGCGCTAATCCCCCGCTGCGGCACCCGATGCGGTGCGGCAGGCTGGGGTACTGCAGGCCTCCTCCTTCTGTTAAGGAGGAGCTGCCTGCAGCCGACCGCTGGCCGGTGGAATCGCACGAAAAATGAGCCCGGCACCTCGGAGAAGTGCCGGGCTCGAGGCCCACACACATCTGTGCCGCGGGGGGGTGGTGGAGGAGTCCGGGGAGGGAGGTGCGGGCAGGCGGCCGCCGGGAAAGCGGCCGGCCGCCGCGCCACCTTAATGCGCCGGCGCTAAGTCCAGCAAGAAACTTTTGAAAAATCGTTGGTTGCAGCTGCCACGGGCGAGGCGGCCGCAACTGAATTTCGGTGTCCGGCCGCGTTACCACGGCAACCGGGACGCTGCGCACACCGATGACGTCATCGGTGCTGGCGCAGCGCTACCGGCTAACGCCGATGGTAGGGCCCAAATCAATTTCCGAAGCGGCTATAATTCCGGCGCAAGGCCCTCTAGCGCCTCTAATTGGGCGCTAACCCCACTCAATTTCTAGGCCTTTGACTCTAATGTTGAGTACTTAACGGAACTGCGCAAGCTATCAAAACACTGCCAGTTTGGAGTGGGACTAGCAGATACGTTAAGGGACAAGTTTGTGTGTGGGCTGCAAAGTGAAGGAACCCAGAAACGGCTCCTATCAGAAAAAGATCTTACGCTGGACAAGGCTTTCAGTATGGCAGTATCACACGAAGCAGCTGCAAGGGGCGCTGCAGAGATACAACGGAGACCGCATGAATATGGCACCAATGAAATGTCCTATGGAACAGGGAAGTGTTATCGCTGCTGCAGAACAACACACGACCAGAAGGATTGTTGGTTCAAGGACCAAGGGTGCAGACAGTGTGGAAAAGCAGGACACATAGCAAGAGTCTGCAGGTCTGGGAAGAAAACCAACAGCAAGAAATCTTCACAGGAGAAGTACAAAAAGGTACACAAGGTGATGGACAGTAGTTCAGACGAACAGAAAAGTGACACAGACTCCGGAAGCAAGGAGCTGGGTTGTCTGAAACTACATAAGGTAACCAAAATGGAGGATCACCAGACTATCTGGGTTACACTCAAGATAGACAGAGTCCAAGTGAAAATGGAATTGGACACAGGATCAACCCTAACAGTCATAAACCAAAAGGACTACAAGCGGCTATTTTCACATATACCCTTGAAAGCTACAGAGATTGTCTTGAAGACGTACACGGGGCAAAAAGTCTACACCAAAGGAAAAATAAGGGTAAAAGTGATATACAAAGGCCAGGAAATACCTAAAATGGACATATATGTATTGCCAGATGGAGGACCACCACTGCTAGGACGTGAATGGATCCGGAAGATACAATTAGACTGGCATTCCATACAGGCACTGAAGGGTGAGGCCAAAAAGGATGACGACGTCACACCTGGACGACTGTCAAAAATGCTAAATGACGCAAAAGAAGTGTTCCCGGAGGGACTCGGAACACTAAGAGGCATAACAGCAACGATTAAAATAGAGGAAAATGCAATCCCAAAGTTTCTTAAGGCCAGACCAGTGCCTTATGCGATCAGACCAGCTGTCGAAGCAGAGCTGGAAGGGTTGGAACGTTCAGGAGTACTGTCCAAAGTAGACTGGAGCGAGTGGGCTACACCCATCGTTCCTGTAATGAAGAGGTCGTTGAGTAATACGCCTGGGGAACCAAAGAAGGTCCGCATCTGTGGGATTTTAAGGTGACAGTGAACCCAGTCCTTCACACGGTACAATATCCGCTTCCACGAATTGAGGATATTTTCGCCTCGCTATCTGGAGGTAAATGCTTCACCAAAATTGATCTAGCCCAGGCATACTTGCAAATGGAGGTAGAAGAAGCCTCGAAATAATACCTTACGATCAACACTCATAAAGGTCTCTATCAATACAACCGGCTGGTGTTCGAGGTAGCGTCGGCTCCGGCTATTTGGCAAAGGGCGATGGATCATGTCCTGCAAGGGATTCCAGGGACCCAGTGTTATTTGGACGACATCCTGGTCACGGGCGAAAATGACAGTGATCACCTCACCAACTTGGAGAAGGTGCTCACCAGATTAAAGGAATATGGCTATGAGCTAATCGCCACAAGTGCGAGTTTTTCCAGAAGCAGATCTCGTATTGTGGCCACGTCATCGATGAAGAGGGGTTACATAAGTCCCCTGAAAAGATTGAGGCAGTAGTCAAGGCTCCAGCACCGGAAAATGTGTCACAACTGAGGTCGTTCCTCGGGCTGGTAAACTACTACCATAAGTTCTTACCAAATTTGTCCATGGTATTACACCCACTGAACACCCTACTGCAAACAGGGGTACCATGGAAGTGGAATGACGAACGTAGACGAGCTTTCCAGAAGTGTAAAGAATTGATCACATCAAAAGAGGTGTTGGCCCATTTCAACCCAGCACTACCAATTCGTTTGGCATGTGATGCATCACCCTATGGTATTGGAGCGGTGCTGTCGCACATATTCCCAGACGGGTTGGAGAGGCCAGCAGCCTTTGCGTCTCGGTCACTAACCTCAGCCGAGCGCAACTACGCCCAGATTGACAGGGAGGCCCTCAGCCTAGTATGGGGAGTAAAAAAATTCAACCACTATATGCATGGGCAGAAGTTCACCTTGCTGACTGACCACCAACCACTTGTCTCCATCTTTAATCCTAAGAAGGGCGTTCCAGTGATGACTGCACAACGGTTACAAAGATGGTCCCAGTTTCTAGGGGCGAATCAATATGAAATAGAATATAAAGGCACGAAACAGCATGGAAACGCTGATGGGCTATCGTGCCTGCCACTGCCTACTGTGGAGGAAGCACCAGCAGTGGACCCTATCGAGATATTTTATTCGTCAATAATTGAATGATTGCCAGTAACGAACGCGGATATAGAGAAGGAGACCCGCAATGATCCGACGCTATCTCAGGTATATGATTTGACGGTGAGGGGATGGCCAACACATGGCGACTCACTGTTGCCAGCATTCTCATCCAGAAGAGAACAGCTGTCAGTATGCCAGGGGACAGTGATGTGTGGATCCAGTGTGGTGATTCCACCCAAGTTAAGGGAGAGAGTGCTAAATGAGCTTCATGAAGGTCATCTGGGGGGAGTGAAAATGAAAAGCCTTGCTTATGTGTGGTGGCCGGGAATCGATCAACAAATCGAAGACCTAACCAAGAGCTGCTCAGGTTGCCAGAAGGTCCAAAGTGCACCACCACATGCCCCTCTACACCCATGGGAGTGGCCCTCCTCTCCATGGCAACGGGTGCATATTGATTTCGCTGGTCCATTCATGGACTCAATGGCCTAGAAATTCAGTGGGCTTTGCACCCAGTTAAGGCCCAAAGAGGGCTTCTGCGCCAGTGTAAGAGGGTGCGCTGATATTCAGCGCTGCGGTAATGGCGGCGGTAGCTGGTAGCGCTGCGCCGACACCGATGACGTCATCAGTGTGCGCAGTGCCCCGGTTCCGCCCCGCTTCCGGCCCAAACCCCATATTTAGTTGCGGCCGCCTCTTCTGCAGCGGCCGCAAACAGCGATTGAAAAACGGGGCCGTACTGCTGCGCTACTGGGGCGCTTTAAGGTGGAGGTGCAGCCGACCGCTTTTTTGGCGGCTGCCTGGCTGCACCTCCTTCCCCGGCCTCCTCCACCGCCCCCTGCGGCATTGCCGGCTGCTTTCCACGAGCCCGGCACTTCTCCGTGGTGCCTGGCTCATTTGCCGGCACAATCCAGCGGCGATCTCGCTGTTGCAGGCACCTCCCCCTTAAGAGAAGGAGGAGGCCTGCAGTATCGCAGCCTGCCGCTCCGCAGCGGGTGGCGCAGTGGGGCCTACAGCTCAGAAATTCAGTTTCAGCGCCCCAAGCGGGGGCGGGCACACCCTGGAATAGCGCCCGGTTCCGACTTGGGGCGCAAAAGACGAATATCTGACGGGCGCACCTGGCTCCGCGCGCAGCGCTAACTTTTGGGCGTTAGCCTGCTGGCGGGCCTTAACTGAATTTCTAGGCCAATGTTCTTAATAGCAGTGGATGCTCATTCGCAATGGCCTGAGGTGATAAAAATGTCCTCAACCACTACAGAGAAAACGATTGCAGTCCTACGGACCATATTTGCCAGGAACGGCTTGCCAGAGCAGATTTGCTCTGATAATGGACCACAGTTTGTGTCCGAAGAGTTTCAAAAATTTATGAGAATGAATGGGGTAAGGCATTACACATCCGCCCTGTATCATCCAGCCACAAATGGATTGGCTGAGAGGTTCGTACAAACCTTTAAGAAGGCGATAAAGGCCATGTGTGACGATGAAATTCCACTACAGCATAAGGTGGACAATTTCTTATTAGCCTACCGAAACGCGACACATGCAGTTACCAACCAAACACCGGCCATGATGTTCTTTAACCGAAGGTTGAGATCTCGTCTGGATTTGCTCAGACCAAATGTGCGAAGAAATGTTGAGGATAGACAATTCCAGCACATCAATGAGAAGCCGACAAGGAGCTTCAACGTAGGACAACCAGTCTTGGCCCGTGACTACCGAACAGAGAAATGGCAACCCGGAACAATATGCACAAGGCAGGGGCCATTAATGTACACAGTGGATGTCGGGGAGAACATTGTGAGACGTCACGTCGATCAGATCTTAGCGTCACAGGAACGAGTCAACCCCATGTCTCGCGTACCTGGGGATGAACCCGACATACCGGTAGCATCTACCTCCGAACCAGTAGCAGTGGAAACCGATGAACTAACTGACGAAAAGGGGCCAGAATCGCCTCCGCACCAAGAACAAGAACCTCAGGAAAGGCGCTATCCCGAAAGGATCAGGAAGCCGCCCCAAAGACTGAATCTATAAATGGACTATTGTTGTTTAATGTACATGTTAAAGTGTTAATTGTTATTTGAATATTATGGGTACTGCTAATCTAAAAGGGGAGGAATTGTAGTGTATGTACCTTTAAGAGGGAACTACTTTTACAGCTCCTGTATACTGTAGTACCAGCAGTGACCACACCTGTATATAAGCCTTGAGCATGCCTCTGTACCCCCAGTCTTGAGACTACCCTACTCCAGTAAATACCTGTTGATTTTTAAGTTACAGCATCCGTGTGGTTATTGAAAAACATCATACTCTCCGAATCACGGATCTAACAGTCCAGGTGTGAAGTTGTCATCCTTTTTGGCCTCAACCTTCAGTGCCTGTATGGAATACCAATCTAATTGTATCTTCCGGATCCATTCACGTCCTAGTAGTGGTGCTCCTCCATCTGGCAATACATATAGGTCCATTTTGGGTATTTCCTGGCCTTTGTATATCACGTTCACCCTTATTTTTCCTTTGGGGTAGGCTTTTTGCCCCGTGTACGTCTTCAAGACAATCTCTGTAGCTTTCAAGAGTATATGTGAAAATAGCCGCTTGTAGTCCCTTCGGTTTATGACTGTTAGGGCTGATCCTGTGTCCAATTCCATTTTCACTTGGACTCCATCTATCTTGAGCGTGACCCAGATAGTCTGGTGATCCTCCATTTTGATTACCTTATGTAGTTTCAGACAACCCAGCTCCTTGCTTCCGGAGTCTGTATCACTTTTCTATTCGTCTGAACTACTGTCCATCACCTTATGTACCTTTTTGTACTTCTCCTGTGGAGATTTCTTGCTGCTGGTTTTCTTCCCTGACCTGCAGACTCTTGCTATGTGTCCTGCTTTTCCACACTGTCTGCAAACTTGGTCCTTGAACCAACAATCCTTCTGGTCGTGTGTTGTTCTGCCGCAGCGATAACACTTCCCTGCTCCATATGACATTTCATTGGTGCCATATTCTTGCGGTCTCCGTTGTAACTCTGCAGCGCCCCGTGCGGCTGCTTCGTGTGATACTGCCATGTTGAAAGCCTTGTCCAGCGTAAGATCCTTTTCTGATAGAAGCCGTTTCTGTGTTCCTTCACTTTGAAGCCCACACACAAACTTGTCCCTTAACATATCTGCTAGTCCCAATCCAAACTGGCAGTGTTTCGATAGCTTGCGCAGTTCCATTAAGTACTCAGCATTACTTTCGTCTTTATGCTGGTTCCTTTTGTGGAACTTAAATCTTTCTGCTATCAGCAGCGATGTGGGCTTTAAGTGGTCCTGTAGGATTTCCACGATGCTTTCGAAATCCTTATCCACTGGCTTCTTTGGGGTTATTAGGTTTCGCAGTAAGCCATAAGTTTTTGCACCCATGTAATTCAACAAAACCAGTGCTTTCCTAGCATCTGGCACTTCATTCGCCTTGCAGTACACTTCAATGCGTTCCACATATGTCGCCCAATCTTCGACTTCATTGTCGAACGCAGTGACACTGCCACTCTTCGGCATTCCTGGGTGTGGTTAAACTGTCTAAAATGGCGTCTCCCGCTTTCTCCCTTCTTCTCCGCTGGCTCAAAATGGCGTCTCCTGCGCTTTCCTTTCTTCCCGCGCTCGCCCTTCTTCTCCGCTGCGGCTTTTAAAATGGCGTCTCCCGCGCTTCCTTTCTTTCCCCACGGACGCCGCTCAGCCCTTGAGCCCTGGCTGCGCTCTGCGCATTCTCCTGTGCGCCTCTCTCGTTGCCGCCGCTCGGTCCTGAACACCGGCTGTGCTTTACCCTCTCTCTCTTTTTTGTTTTCCGTCGACGCTGCTCAGTCTTCAACACCCGGCTGCACCCTGTGCGCTTCACCCTCTCTCTTACCCCGTCGACACTGCTCGGCCTTTTCTGTGCCATCGGTCGGCTCCAGCCGCCGTTGTCCGGGAAGGGTCTGCGCTGTACCTGTTGCCAGTCTGTTGCTGGATCGTCGTGGCTGGAGAACCAAGCCCAGCTCTCAACAGCCTCCCCTGTGATGTTCACTCTCTGCCGGATGACTGGGCGGTTGCTCGTGGTCGACGCCCGTGCTTCTGGCCTCGACTTTCTTCCACTCTCCTCCCGGAGCAAATCCTTGAAAGGAAATGCAGAGTTGCAGGTAGATTCAAATCGACCTCGTCGCCACTGTTGAATCTGTGATTCTTAAAGTATGGTGTTTTCCAATAACTAAACGGAGGCTGTAAATTAACAATCAACAGGTGTTTCCTGGAGGAGGGTAGTCTAAAGACAAATAGTACAGATGCCTGCTCAAGGCTTATATACAGGTATGGTCACTGCCGGTACTACAGTATACAGGAGCTGTAAAAGTAGTTCTCTCTTAAAGGTACATACACTAAACGTGTGTTTTGTGTGCATGTTTTGTGTGTGCATGTGTATTGTGTGCATGTTTGGTGTGTGTGTGTTTTGTGTGTGTGCATGTGTTTTGTGTGCGTGTTTTGTGTGCGTATATTTTGTGTGCGTGTTTTGTGTGTGTGCGTGTGTTTTGTGTGCATGTTTTGTGTGTGCACTTGTTTTGTGTGTGTGCTTGTTTTGTATGTGTGCGTGTTTTGTGTGTGCGCGTGTTTTGTGTGAGTGTGTGTGTTTTGTGTGCGCGCATGTTTTGTGAGCGTGTGTGTTGTGTGCGCATTTTGTGCGCGCGCGTGTTTTGTGTGTGTGTGTGTTTTGTGTGTGCGTGCTTTGTGTGAGTGCGTGTGTTTTGTGTGTGTGCATGTTTTGTGAGCGTGTGTGTTGTGTGCACATTTTGTGCGCGCGCGTGTTCTGTGTGTGTGTGTTTTGTGTGTGCGCGTGCTTTGTGTGAGTGCGTGTGTTTTGTGTGTGTGCATGCTTTGTGAGCGTGTGTGTTGTGTGCGCATTTTGTGCGCGCGGGTGTTTTGTGTGTGTGTGTATTTTGTGTGTGTTTTGTGAGCAAGTGTTTTGTGTGTGTTTTTTGTGTGTGTGTGTTTTGTGTGCATGTGTTTTGTGTGTGTGTTTTGTGTGTGTGATTGTGTTTTGTGTGTGTTTTTTGTGTGTGTTTTGTGTGTATGCTTGTGTTTTGTGTGTGTGCTTGTGTTTTGTGTGCATGTTTTGTATGTGTGCGTGTGTTTTGTGTGCGTGTTTTGTGTGTGTGCTTGTGTTTTGTGTGTGTGTTTTTTGTATGCGTGTTTTGTGTGTGTGCATGTGTTTTGCGTGCATGTTTTGTGTGTGTGTGTGCTCTGTTTTGTATCTGTGTTTTGTGCGCGCGCGTGTTTTGTGTGTGTGTTTTGTGTGTGTGTGTTTTGTGTGTATGTTTTGTGTGTGTGTGTGTTTTGTGTGTGTGTTGTGTGTGTGCATGTGTTTTGTGTATGTTTTGTGTGCGTGTTCTGTGTGTGCATGTGTTTTGTGTGTGTGTTTTTTGTGTGTGTGTGTTTTGTGTGTATATTTTGTGTGTGCGTGTGTTTTGTGTGCATGTTTTCTGTTTGTGCATGTGTTTTGTGTGCGTGTTGTGTGTGCGTGTGTTTTTTGTATGTTTTGAGCGCATGTTTTGTGTGTGCATGTGTTTTGTGTGCATGTGTTTTGTGTGCGTGTTTTGTTTGTGTGCGTGTTTTGTGTGTGTGTTTTGTGTGTGTGCATGTGCTTTGTGTGTGTGTGTGTGTATTGTGTGTGTGCGTGTGTTTGGTGTGTATGTTGTGTGTGTGTGCGAGTTTTGTGTATGTTTTGTGTGCATGTTTTGTGTGTGTGCGTGTGTTTTGTGTGCGTGTTTTGTGTGCGTGTGTTTTGTGTGCGTGTTTTGTGCGCGCGCGTGTTTTGTGTGTATGTTTTGTGTGTGTGCGTGTGTTTTGTGTGTGTGTTTGTTTTGCGTATGTTGTGTGTGCATGTGTTTTGTGTGTGTGTGCGTGTGCATGTGTTTTGTGTGTGTGCGTGTGTTTTGTGTGTGTGCGTGTGTTTTGTGTGTGTGCATGTGTTTTGTGTGTGTGCATTTTCAGCCCTTCTGTGGGAACAGCTGTTAACAGGTGGCTGTTTATTAACTCTGTCAAATGATGCCAAGTTATTCTTTCCTGTTCCATGTTGAATTACTCCAGAGTTTGCAAACAGCTGTTAAATTCCTTCATCAAAGTAACACAATGCCAGACAGTCTTTTTGTCACTCTGTAGTCCCGTAATAAATGACTACTTTCCTTGGTTCTGAGTTATTTTTCTTCATTAACTACTTTTAATTGAATAACTAAACCTTTTGAGCCATAATTTGCTGTCAAAATATTGGTGAGGCTAATGTCACTCACTGTTATTTATATGCAAATGATACAATAACTTCAGGTGAGGGCAGATGTGTGGTTGAAACATGGCAATCCAAAAGTTGCTGGCCGAGATGTGGTGCTCCACCCTTAGCTTTCTGAAAATGGCATCTTGCTGTTTGGCTCACCATTGAATTGCATTGAATGGCGTGATGCTGCTGTATTTGTGCAGCAGATGCGAACTAAACTCACCACAAAGAAGTTAAGTCTTGTCCCTTTCAGTGAAAGTACCCTTTTAATTACGTGATAATTGCTAATTACTGCCAGTCAACCTCTCTGGCACTGAAAATAAACTATCACAAGTGTGGAGTCTCATTCCTTCGGGTTTTAATTGTTGTTGGAAAAAAAAAATTCTTAATTGAAATTAACGTTTTTTTACTTTACCTTTCTGTCTTTTTTTCTCTCTTTTAATCTAGCTTTCTTTCCCTTTTTATTTCTGTTTCTGTACTTGATTTGACATTGAATTCACCCACTCTAATTTACACTTCCTGCATGATTTGTGTGTGTGTGTTTTGTGTGTGTGCGTGTTGTGTGCGTGTTTTGTGTATGTGTGTTTGTTTTGTGTGTATGTTGGCCTAGAAATTCTGTTGCTTGCGCCAGCCGTTAGCGCCTTAAGAGAAGTGAATTTCGGGCGCTATGCGTGTAGCGTCCGGGCGCAGCGCGATCTGCGCCTCGCCCCAAATTAAGTAGACATTTAGCGCCGGCGCAAAGTTTAGCGCGCGCTCACCTGCGCGCGCAGAAAATGACGTCATATCCTCGTGCAACGCCCTTTGCGCGCCCCGATCCAGAACTTCAGTGGGACCGCCCCATTGTGTGGCCGGCGGCCCGCACGCTTGTTTAGTGGAACGCAACAGAGCCAACGCGGGCCCCGGGGAGCGTAAATTAAAGGGCACTTACCCTGCACTATAAAGGGCAGGCATTTTGCAGCAAACACTCTTGTGCAACGGATTTCTGGAGAGAGACCAAGGAAGACAGCTTTCTGGTTTGGGCCCACACTAGCTCAGGTATTTTTGGCTTCAGGCCAGAGCATTGCAAGTGGCCTCTTGGATATTTGACTGTTTGGCAGCATATTATGGGGGCTGCATGGGGTGCCAACGCTGAGTTTCAGCGTCATGTCCGTAGGGCTCGCAGACGCGGTGTGAGAGGGGCAGCCCTGGCTAGACGCAGAGGGGGCAACAGGCGTCGGCAACATAGGCCTTACCCAGTCAGGGCATACCGCCAGCAGCGCTCCTACCTCAACATGAGTGTCGCGCGATGTGTAAAAAGGCTGAGATTCCGAAAGGAGGTGGTTGGAGAGATCTGCCATCTGCTTCGCAGAGATCTGCGTCCAAAGCTCAGGAGCAGGACGTCTCTGTCGGTGGAGGCGAAGGTGACGGTGGCCTTGAACTTCTATGCCACCGGCTCCTTCCAGTCCGCTGCTGGGGACATTGCTAACATATCCCAGTTCGCCGTGCATTGCTGCATCCGCCAGGTGACCGATGCCCTTTTCAGAAGGAGACGCCAATTCATCTCCTTCCCCATGGCCCTGGAGAGGCAGCATCAGCGTGCACTGGGATTTGCAAGATTCGCGGCCTTCCCCTTGGTGCAGGGCACCATTGACTGTACGCATGTGGCTTTGCGGGCACCTGTGGAGCATGCCGAGGATTACCGCAACCGGAAGGGCTACCATTCCCTCAATGTGCAGCTGGTGTGTGACCACAAGCAGCGCATCCTAGCTGTCAATGCCCGCTTTCCAGGCAGCAGCCACGATGCCTTTATCCTGCGGCAGACAACTGTGCGTGACATGATCGAGGCACAGCCTCCCCCAAGAGGATGGCTTCTCGGGGACAAAGGCTATCCTTTGTGTACCTGGCTCATGACCCCGCTCCGCGCGCCCAGGACCCCTGCTGAAGAGGCATACAACGAGAGTCATCAAGCGAGCAGGAACATAATCGAGCAAACAATTGGCGTCCTCAAGCAGCGGTTCCGCTGCCTGGATCGTTCCGGCGGATCTCTGCAGTATTCCCCGGACCGAGTGTCCCAATTCGTCGTTGTTTGCTGCATGCTGCACAACCTGGCTCTCTGCAGGACTCAGGTACTGCCACCTCACGTTGGACCACCACCTCAGGAGGAGGAGCAGGAGGAGCATGAGGAGGAGGAGCAGGAGGAGGAGGAGTACCATCCCAGGAGGGAGCGAGAAGGTCCAAGGGCCGTTCGTCGGCGGCTTATTGAACGTCACTTCTAAGCCCCCTGTCAGGGAATGCCTTGTGGCCATGAAGGAACATGAACGCAGCCGCTCCGCAAGCCCTCAGCCGGCGAAGGCAACAAACACTTACAGCAACAAACATGGACACTCTCTGAATAAAGAGAAATCTTTATTTTAGACCAATGAAACCCCTTCCCACATGAAACCCAGAAACATTCAACGGCCCCAAAAAACAGTACATCAAATGACTCACTCCCACAACCTGGGGAGGAATAACTGAACATTTGTTCAAAAATGGCCTTCATCCTCGGCCTTAACCCAAAAAACATCCCCAGAAACAAAACAACTATCCCCAAAAGAAACATAGGCATCGCCATATAAAATAACACTTGGCCACACCGTCTACTTATTGGGCCGCAAGGGCGAGAACTTGTCGAGCCTTTTGGGGCCCCTGCCCGGCCTGCTGCTCCTCCGCAAGCTCTGCCCAGTGGCTGCTGCGAGGCTGGGGAAAGGCTCCTGAGGGTTAGATGTCCTTCCGGCAGATGCCCTTGGGGGGCGGCCTAGACGGGGTTTGCCCCTCAAGGGGCCGGCTGGTGATTGGCGCAGCTGTGCCTGGCCAACATCATTCGCAGCCGCTTGCCGTTAAGGCGCCACTGGGGGAGTGGCGGTGACGGCTGGAGGAATGTGTGCAATCTGGCGGATGGTCGGCCCTGGCTGGTGATGTGGCACTCTGGCACTCGCACGGGCCCGCACTGCAGCATGCGCACCAATCTGCCGAAGGGCAGCCCGCTGTGCTGCTGCAGCGCGGCGGGTGTCCAGGCGATGCCTGGCTAACGCAGCGCGTGTGGCAGCAGTCAGTGCCCCTGTTGCCCTGGTCTGCGACCACAACAGAGCAGCCACTGTCTGGACGGCATCACTGATCAGCCGGCCACTCGCGGCATGTGAGGCCCCAAACTCGCGCACACTACTAGCCAGGGACTCGATGGCCTCAGGCATCCGTGCCACTACCCCCATCAGCTCGGTGTGCCGGCAATCCGAATCCTGGGCCATTTGATCGAGGTGGCGCGCCTCCTCTGAGTTGAACGTGGCCGGACTGGAGTCTGGACTCTCCCGCTGGGGAGCAGGGGGCAGAGCTGGCCGACCCTTGCCACGTTGCCGGCAGCGACTGGGCCCAGCAACTGCACTCCCCTCCGATCCTTCCCCCCTCTGGGGGGAAGGCCGCGGACCAACCGCAGCCCTCCTGGGTTGCTGGACGCCACTGGTCCCAGCAGCTACACTCCCCTCCGACAATTCCTCCAGGCTCTCCTCCAGGGAAGACGTGTCCACTACTTTGGCATTTGCAGCCGCACCTGACTGCTGCCCTGATGGTCCGCCTTCCTGTTCCTCCTCCTCCTCCTCCTCGGAGGGGCTGTCACTGGCAGCTTCAGGGAGCTCCTCGTCACCAGCTGAAAGCAGGAAGGCACAAGAGTAGCTTTAGAGTGAGGAGAGGGCATCAGCAAGGGAGGCATGACTGGTGGCATTCAGCGCATTGGTCGGACAATGGCAAAGGAGGTAGATCGGATGCGCAAGTGCGACGAGAGAGGTCCAAAAGGTGATGTCCATACCATTGTGGCCCAGAAGAGGGTCGGCATCTCCACAGGCGACGGGCCCAATCACCTGGGGTCCCATGAGGCGACTCACGCGCTCCTCCAGGGGAGTGAGCTCCTGGATCTGGGGGCGGCCTCCCCCGGTCTGCTCCTGGTGCCTTCGGTTGTTGGCAAGTTTTGCCTGCAAGAGAAAGGACGGCCTGTAAGTACGGTGTGTAGCCCTGATGTGGTGTGCGCTGCCTCCCATGGTGGAATAGCTTGGCCAGTGTGTAGCCCTGATGTGGTGTGCACTGCCTCCCATGGTGTAAAGTGCAGAATGTGCAATTGATGTTCATGACTGTCCCATAGCTGCTGGCTGAGGGCTGGCCATTAGGGCTTTCAGGTCCCTTTGCCCATCATGTCAGGTGTACATGCAAGGATGAGGAGGAGACTGGAAAGGGTACTCACCCTGACAATCCTGGTCAGGTCATTAAACTTCTTCTGGCATTGGACATTGTCCCTGGGGGCATCGCCGGTGGCCGACACCCAGCGGGCGACCTCCCTCCAGGCTTTCCTATAGACGCTGGTGGGAGGCTTCCTGCCAGTGTCCGGGAACAAGATGTGCTGTCTCTTCTCCAAGGCCCTCACCATCACCTTCAAGTCATGGGCTGAGAAGCGCAGGGCACGCTCACGGGCCTTCTGTACCGTTGCCATGGCTCCTTCTGATCACCAGCAGTGTTCAGGCCTAGCTGGAAGGCTGCGGTGTGCAGGCCGTTGCAGCAGAGCAAGTCGACCCTTCCCCCTTTAAGAGCTGGCCGGCGCCACGGTGTCTGCTGTCAATCAAGAAATGACCGCACCTGCGCTGCGCCCGGCCTCGGCGCTATCCCTCAGCACCGCCGGCTTAGCGCCTAAAGATAGGCGTGCATCGCCAGTTTTAGCACTCAAGCAACCTCTTAGGGCGAAGCTACTGAATATCGGCGAAGTGCCATCGACTTTGCGCCGGGCGCAAACTTTAGCGCCCGCCCGACTTTACCGCCCCAAAAGTGGCTATACTGAATTTCTAGGCCGTTGTGTGTGCATGTGTTTTGTGTGTGTGTGCGTGTGCATGTGTTTTGTGTGTGTGCGTGTTTTGTGAGCGTGTGTTTTGTGTGCGCATTTTGTGCGCGCGCGTGTTTTGTGTGTGTGTGTGTTTTGTGAGCAAGTGTTTTGTGTGTGTTTGTTTGTGTTTTGTGTGCGTGTGTTTTGTGTGTGTGTTTTGTGTGTGTGATTGTGTTTTGTGTGCGTGTTTTGTGTGTGTTTTGTGTGTGTGCTTGTGTTTTGTGTGTGTGCTTGTGTTTTGTGTGCATGTGTTGTATGTGTGCGTGTGTTTTGTGTGCATGTTTTGTGTGTGTGCTTGTGTTTTGTGCGTGTGTTTTTTGTATGTGCGTGCTTTGTGTGTGTGTTTGTGTGTGCGTGTTTTGTGTGTGTGTTTTGTGTGTGTGCATGTGTTTTGTGCATGTGCGTGTGTTTTGTGTGCATGTTTTATGTGTGTGCGTGTTTTGTGTGTGTGTTTTGTGTGTGTGCGTGTGTTTTGTGTGTATGTTTTGTGTGTGCGTGTGTTTTGTGTGTGTGTTGTGTGTGTGTGCGTGTGTTTTGTGTATGTTTTGTGCGCGTGTTTTGTGTGTGCATGTGTTTTGTGTGCGTGTGTTTTGTGTGCGTGCGTGTTTTGTGTGTGTGTTTTGTCACCACAAAGAAGTTAAATCTTGTCCCTTTCAGTGAAAGTACCCTTTTAATTATGGGATAAGTGCTAATTACTGCCAGTCAACCTCACTGGCACTGAAAATAAACTATCACAAGTGTGGCATTTCATTCCTTCGGGTTTTAATTGTTGTTGGAAAAAAATAATTTAAAATTGAAATTAACGTTTTTTTACTTTACCTTTCTGTCTTTTTTCTCTCTTTTAATCTAGCTTTCTTTCCCTTTTTATTTCTGTTTCTGTACTTGATTTGACATTGAATTCATCCACTCTAATTTACACTTCCTGCATTATTTGTGTGTGTGTGTTTTGTGTGTGTGCGTGTTGTGTGCGTGTTTTGTGTGCGTGTTTTGTGTGTGTGTTTTGTGTGTGTGTATGTGTTTTGTGTGTGTGCGTGTGTTTTGTGTGTGTGCGTGTTTTGTGTGTGTTTTGTGTGTGTGCATGTGTTTTTTGTGTGTGTGTGTTTTCTGTGTAAGTTGTGTGTGTGTGTGTTCTGTGCATGTGTTGTGCGTTTTGTGTGCTTGTGTTTTGTGTGCGTGTTTTGTGTGTGTTTTGTGTGTTTTGTGTGTGTGTGTTTTGTGAGTGTGTGTTTTGTGTGTGTATGTGTGTTTTGTGTGTGTGTTTTGTCTGTGTGTGTGTGTTATGTGTGCGTGTTTTGTAAGGGTGCGTTTTGTGTTTGTGTGTTTTGTGTGCGTGTTTTGTGTGTATGTGTGTTTTGTGTGTGTGCGTGTGTTTTGTGTGCGTGTTTTGTGAGGGTGCGTTTTGTTTGTGTGTTTTGTGTGCGTGTTTAGTCTGCGTGTTTTGTGTGTACTTGTGTTTTGAGTGCATGTTTTGTGTGTGCGTGTGTTTTGTGTGCATGTTTTGTGTGTGTGTGTTTTGTGTGTATGTGTGTTTTGTGTGCGTGTTTTGTGTGCGTGTGTTTTGTGTATGTATTTTGTGTGCATGTTCTGTGTGTGTGCGTGTTTTGAATGTGTGCGTGTTTTGTGCGCGCGCATGTTTTGTGTGAGTGCGTGTGTTTTGTGTGTGCGTGTTTTGTGAGCGTGCGTGTTTTGTGTGTGTGTGTTTTGTGTGCATGTTTTGTGAGCGAGTGTTTTGTGTGTGTTTTGTGTGTGTGCGTGTGTTTAGTGTGCATGTTTTTTGTGTGTGCTTTGTGTGTGTGCTTGTGTTATGTGTGCGTGTTTTCTGTGTGTGTTCTGTGAGTGTGCTTGTGTTTTGTGTGAGCTTGTGTTTTGTGTGCGTGTTTTGTATGTGTGCGTGTGTTTTGTGTGTGTGCGTGTTTTGTGTGTGTGTGTTGTGTGCGCGTGTTGTGTGTGTGTTTTGTGTGTGTGCATGTGTTTTGTGTGTGTGTTTTGTATATGTGTGTGTTTTGTGTGTGCGCATGTTTTGTGTGTGTGCTTGTGTTTTGTGTGCATGTTTTGTGTGTGTGCGTGTGTTTTGTGTGCGTGTTTTGTGTGTGTGCATGTGTTTTATGTGTGTGCGTGTTTTGTGTGTGTGTGTTTTGTGTGCGTTTTTTGTGTGTGTGCGTGTGTTTTATGTGTGCGCATGTTTTGTGTGTGTGTTTTGTGTGCGTGTTTTCTGTGTGCGCATGTTTTGTGTGCGTGTTTTGTGTGTGTGCATGTGTTTTATGTGTGTGCCTGCATGTGTTTTATGTGTGTGCCTGTTTTGTGTGCGTGTTTTATGTGTGTGTGTGTGTGCGTGTTTTGTGTGTGTGCATGTGTTTTATGTGTGTGTTTTGTGTGTGCGGGTTTTGTGTGCGGGTTTTTTGCGCGCGCGTGTTTTGTGTGCGTGTGTTTTGTGTGTTTATCTGTTTTGTGTGCATGTTTTGTGTCTATGTTTTGTGTGTGTGCATGTGTTTTGTGTGTGTGTGTTTGTTTTGTGTGTATGTGCATGTGTTTTGTGTGTGTGTGCGTGTGTTTTGTGTGTGTGCATATGTTTTGTGTGTGTGCATGTGTTTTGTGTGTGTGCATTTTCAGCCCTTCTGTGGGAACAGATGTTAACAGGTGGCTGTTTATTAACTCTGTCAAATGATGCCAAGTTATTCTTTCCTGTTCCATGTTGAATTACTCCAGAGTTTGCAAACAGCTGTTAAATTCCTTCATCAAAGTAACACAATGCCAGACAGTCTTTTTGTCACTCTGTAGTCCCGTAATAAATGACTACTTTCCTTGGTTCTGAGTTATTTTTCTTCATTAACTACTTTTAATTGAATAACTAAACCTTTTGAGCCATAATTTGCTGTCAAAATATTGGTGAGGCTAATGTCACTCACTGTTATTTATATGCAAATGATACAATAACTTCAGGTGAGGGCAGATGTGTGGTTGAAACATGGCAATCCAAAAGTTGCTGGCCGAGATGTGGTGCTCCACCCTTAGCTTTCTGAAAATGGCATCTTGCTGTTTGGCTCACCATTGAATTGCATTGAATGGCGTGATGCTGCTGTATTTGTGCAGCAGATGCGAACTAAACTCACCACAAAGAAGTTAAGTCTTGTCCCTTTCAGTGAAAGTACCCTTTTAATTACATGATAATTGCTAATTACTGCCAGTCAACCTCTCTGGCACTGAAAATAAACTATCACAAGTGTGGAGTCTCATTCCTTCGGGTTTTAATTGTTGTTGGAAATTTTTCTTTTTAAATTTAAATTAACTTTTTTTACTTTTCCTTTCTGTCTCTTTTTTTCTCTCTTTTAATCTAGCTTTCTTTCCCTTTTTATTTCTGTTTCTGTACTTGATTTGACATTGAATTCACCCACTCTAATTTACACTTCCTGCTCAGTCCTTGTGCTGTTAATTTCACAGTGCTTCAATCTGATTGGTTAAGGAGATACACAGCTGCTTGTCCTGTTCACTTAGGTCCCAGATGCCCTGTAGAGGGCGCCACACCATTTCCATCTCCACTTCCAGCAACTTGCAGTGCAAAATATCATCAATATTAAATGGGCAAGGGCAAGTCTAACTAATAGCGGGTATCATCCGTTGCCCTGCCACAGGAAATTTGGGGTCATTATTATTTATATTATCAAAGAGCAAAAGAAAATAAAACTATTTGCTGCATACTTTTGGAATATTCTAAAGTGGAGAGTTTGGAATGAAAATAGCTTTAAACAGATAATTAAAGGAGATGTTAACTGCACACAATGAGGCAGTGGCAGTGACTGTACTTCCAGAAGCTTTAAATCCACTGGAAAACATCAGTGTCCTCACTAAAATACAGATGTCATAGTGCCTTCAAGTTACTGCCCTATAATGACCATGAAGGATGAAATCACTGCTCTAATATTCCATTACTTAAGAAAAGATGCAACATCACCTTCTAAACTATATTTTACAGTCCCTACACATACTCAGAATATTGTTAACAGCAGAAACAAGGCTGGAATTCCTCTTGCAAAAACCCACAAGAGATTGCCTGTTTTTCTCTGTAATTAATGGCTTGCTAGAAAACGCAAGGGAATTTACGGCTATGATATTTCTGCAAATGCAATTTTGTTAGTGGGTCATTAATGATGGAGCAAGACAGTCAGTGATTCTCCTCTTTTGCATTACAAGAGCAATTTCATCTAGAGTGATGTCCTGATGAAGGCAATCCTGGAGACCGCCAGAGGAAGATGAGCAGAGTTTAGGCTTAGAGAAGAGCGTTTCCCAGCTTCATGATAGACCAATTGATGTCAGTGCTGCTTAAGGCTTTGTCAATCAAACAAACAATATCTGGTAACAGTAAACTGCTGAAATTCTTGCTGGAAAGTTACTTTTCTGGAACGGTAGCTTAGTCTCTCAGGTAAATTTAATGAATTTGTGCTCCCATGCAGAGCTTCGCCCACTGGAATTCAGATAGGGAAATCTTGTGGGGCTCCCGATCTCTGCACTGAATTTCTGATTTAATCTACTGAATTTTGATCTACCAATGAAATGCATCAGATCAGGTAGCCATCAATGCAAGACAAATTTAATGCAGGTGCACAAAGTAGAACCTGAATTTGCTTCATTTCACCCAAACTATTAAAAAGGGAAACATCAATTAACTTGTGAATATAAATCAGGAATTCTGGTATATCAAACAGAATTATAATGAGGGATTTTTTACAGTTTACAGTGATTGTGCAATGCTAATATCCAGACTATTTTAATGATAATAAACACCAGAATAAACCACACCAAAAGTTACATTTCATTTGTGTGCTATGCACTGACACCAAACCTGAAGCAGGTGCACTCTTTACAAATGAATAAAATTGGCAGCATCTCAAGCTGCATCACATGATATTTCATGGCTCCTTCAAGGAGAGACCCTGCAAACATAATGCTCTGCCGTTAATGGGAGATGGAGAGTGTTGGTGCTGCAGAGCAGTATACACTGTTTAGACATTACTGCCTTTGTGCATTCACTATTTTCAAGGATAATGCATGAAGCAGTGAACCACAAATTATTTAGGTTTAAGGGCCTAGAAATTCGGTTGGTAGCGCCAGCGATTAGCGCCTAAAGAGCCCGAGAATTGGGGCGTTACCCAATTTTCAAGCGGGCGCTGTGAATATAACGCCACCTCCCATATTGAGTATGATTTTAGCGCCGGCGCTAACTCTTTGCGCACGCCCGCGGGCGCAGGCAGATCATGACGTCATTTCAGTGTGCAACGCCATTTTTGTGCCCCGGACCGGATATTCGGTGGCGCCCGCAACCTTTCCGCCTGGCGCTATTAGTGACAGTTGGATGGAGCATTCCCAGGCCCTTCTCGGACTCGGGGGGGCGCTATTTAAAGGGGACAGCACTAGTATAAAAGCTGCAGCCATTTGGGCTGGCCATCCTGATCGTTGCTGGAGAGAGTTGCTGACCTTCTGTCGGACAGTAATTTTCTCATTGAGCCTTCGGAGGCACTGGCACTGGCAGCTTGAGGGCCCGGCTCCCGAGCTGGTGATGCAGCATCTGAAAGCAGGGAGGTGGAAGAGTGGCTTCAGCAAAAGGATAGGTTCACAGCAAGGGATGCCAGATTGCGGCAAGGCTATGACATGGGTCCACAGTGAGAAAGCATGCTGGCGGGGGGAACAAGTAGAAGGAGACTGTTGTAAGAGGTGAGAACCTTACCATCGCTGTCGACAATGGGGTCGGTAGCTGCAGTGGTTACAGGACCATTCAGAATCTGGTGGACTCTCTCCTCGAGATCCGTGAGAGTGACCACTTGTGGAGGTCCTCCACCGGTGCGAAGCTGGTCTTTGCCAATCCTCGCCAGCATGGACTGCAGGGGAAAGGAGGGGAAGTTATGTTACATGATGCCCTGAGTGATCATCTCATGCCCCCCATGGTGCAAGAGCCCTTACATGACGCCCTGAGTCAAATGTGCATGTGTGTGCCCAGAAAGGGCCATGGGTGCTTGCTGGCAGATGGCCAATGGGGCACAGGCCACCCTGTAGCCATAAAGTCAGGTGCAAATGAAGGGATGCAGAAGTTTGCAGGAACAACACCCACCCTCACGACCCGAGTGAGGTCGTTGAATTTATTTCTGCATTGGACAGGGCTCCTGGTCACCATGCTGCTGGAGTTGACCCTCTGGCATACATCCCTCCAAGCTCGTCGGTAGTCCTTATGATTCGGCCTCCTGCCATTGTCTGGGAAGAGAACATCTCGCCGGCACTCCACTGCGGCCACCAATTGCTCCAGAGCCTCATTGATGAAGCACTCTGCTCTCTGTCTCACCTTCTCCATCTGGTCCAAGTTTTTGTCGCCAGAGAAGGGCCTGCGCCGATTCTGAGGCCTGCAAGGCGCAGAGTGTGGATGCTGATGTAACGGCTTCAGCAGCACTTCCCTCTGCTCGCCGCCTGAGGGCGGTTTTTGAGGCTTCGGTGTGCTGCTGCCGTACCTTTGGGCCCCTCTCCTCACCTGTTTCTCGAGTAATTGATCTCATCAGAGTAATCAGGCTAGTTAATAAAGTTGTTCGGTTTTGTCCCTGTTTTGTCCCTCTTTTAAATGGACCAAGTAAATTAAACAAATAAACTGTAATTAAACCTCCAAAACTTTAAATAAACCTTAGCAAATCAAATTAAAATTTGGTTGTCCAATCCAATTATGCACTCCAGTCCCCGCGGCACCCACCGGTCACGGAAGTGCTCGAGCACGCCGGCGGACACCGCGTGCTCCATCTCCAGGGCCACCCGGGCGCGAACATGGCCGTGGAAGAGAGGGAGGCAATCTGGCTGGACGACCCCCTCGACCGCCCGCTGCCTGGACCAATTGATGGCTTTTTTAGCCAGGCCCAGGAGCAGACCCACGAGGATGTCCTCCAACCTGCCCGCTCCCCTCCGCACCGGGTGACCGTAGATCAAGAGCGTGGGACTGAAGTGCAACCAAAAATCGAGGTGCAGCCCCTTCAAATAATGGAAGAGGGGCTGCAACCTCTCACATTGTACATATATGTGAAACACGGACTCCTCCAGGCCGCAGAACAAACAGGCGGTCTGGGAGTCCGTGAACCTACTTAAAAATATATTGCACGGGACTGCTCCATGCAACACCCTGCAGGCCAAGTCCCCAATAGAACAAAGGAGGACTCCCGCATAGAGAGCCCTCCACTGGGGACCTCCGCCTCCGCCGGAAGACAAGACGGCACGCCACGGCGTGTCCGGACGGTAGGCGAAGATGACAAAGTGGAAAGTGTGCAGGAGCAGCCCGTACAGGAAACCCCTCCGTGCGGAATGAAAAGGCACGGAGGGTATTTCCTCGAGACGGCTCAAGTTGTGAGGCGCCGGTTCCCGAGGGGGGTTTCGGGGCTGGGCGCCGATAAGGAATTCCGTCCGAACGGGGGAAAGCTCGGACGGGATCGCCCCACGTGCTTGAGCCGCCTCGATACACCTCGTGGCGCCAGGGCACAGCGTCGCTTTCACCGACTCGATGGCATTGACCGCGAGCCGGACGTTGGCCCAAGACATGCGCCGCACCAACTCCTCCGGCGCCATCCAGCCCGCTCTTCCGCCATCGAGCAGGTCCCCGACTCTAGTCACCTTGCCAGGCACAGCCCTGCGTTCCGCCAGCCACCCGAACCCGCGGACATGGAGGTGCGGATTCCTGAACAGCGGCTCCCGAAGGACAGCCGCCATTCCTGATGGGGGAGAGCTCCGCCTGGAAGCGACATAGTTCCAAACCCATAGCAGTTCCTGGTAGAAGACAGGCAGCTCCCGCAGGCTGGCATGCGTGCCGCCCACTTTCACAAACAGGAGCTGCATGTCGTAATTGAGGCCGTGCAGCTGGCGGAAAAAATATGTAGCCAGCGCACACCATCTCGGAGGATTCTCGACGTACAGGTATCTCTGCAGCGTCTGAAGACGGAAAGTCACAGCCTGGGTGCGAAGGCACACCAGCGCCTGACCGCCCTCCCTAAGCGGGAGACTCAGAACCGCGGCAGAGACCCAGTGCATCCTTTTGCCCCAGAAGAAGTCGACGAGCTTCTTCTGTATCTTGGCGACAAATGCAGGGGGAGGGATCAGAGTGACCAACCGGTACCACAACATGGCGGCCACCAGTTGGTTTATGACCAACGCTCGACCCCTGTAGGACAACACTCGGAGCAGTCCTGTCCAGCGTCCTAAGCGAGTGGTGACTTTGGCCTCCAACTCGTGCCAGTTCGCCGGCCAGGCGTCCTCGGCAGGGCTGAGGTAGACTCCCAAGTAGAGGAGGTGCGTGGTGCTCCAGGCGAAGGGCCTGAACTCCTCCAGCAGGGAGTCCACCCGCCACTGACCCACCAGGAGTCCGGAACATTTCTCCCAGTTGATCTTGGCGGAGGATGCGTCCGAGTAAATCTGCTGGCATTCCCGCATCCTCCGCAAGTCAGCGGGATCCGTGACCATGAGGAGCACGTCATCGACGTAAGCCGAGAGGACCACCTCCACGCCCGGCCCTTGCAGAGCCAGTCCCGTCAACCTCTTCCGCAAGAGGCGCAGGAAAGGCTCTACGCAAATGGCGTATAACTGACCGGACATGGGGCATCCCTGACGCACCCCCCTCCCGAAGCGAAGGGGCGCCGTCAAGGACCCGTTAACTTTAATCAGACACTCTGCGGCAGCGTACAGAAGTCGGATCCGGGCGACAAAATGCGTCCCGAACCCGAATACGCGCAGAGTCCCGAAGAGATACTCGTGATCCACCCTGTCGAATGCCTTCTCCTGATCCAGGGAAAGGAAGGCGACCGACAGACCAGCCCTCTGGGAATGGTGGACCAGGTCCCGGACCAGATGGATGTTATCGTGGATAGACCGGCCCGGGACCGTGTAGGACTGGTCGGGGTGGATCATGTGGGCCAGCACGGCGCCAAGGCGAGCAGACATGGCCCTGGCAAAAATGTTATAGTCCGTGCTGAGGAGGGAGACCGGGCGCCAATTCTTAAGGAGGCGGAGATCGCCCTTCTTAGGCAGCAGGACAATAACCGCCCTGCGCCAAGAGAGGGGCATCTCCCCGGTCGCCAAACTTTACCCCAGGACCCGCGCGTAGTCGCCCCCCAAGACGTCCCAGAACGCCCTGTGAAACTCCATGGTCAGCCCGTCCAGCCCCGGGGACTTTCCCCTGGAGAGCTGGCGGAGGGCGCCGGTCAGCTCCTCCAGACTCAGAGGAGCGTCCAATTTTTCGGCGCCCTCTAGGCCGACCTTCGGCAGGTCCTCCCACAAAACTCTGCGCTCATCCTCGCTGGACGGATCCGGAGAGAACGGAGCCCCGTAATAGGTGCGGGCCTCCGCGCTGATTCCCTCCGGATCTGAGACCAGAGATCCGTCGTCGGCCAGCAGCCCCAAGAGCTGCTTACGGACTGTGGTAAACCACTGTTATTGTTGTTCACCGTTGTTGTTGTTGTTGCACACTGTTGTATCTATGCATACCTCAGCTGGCTCCGCCCCTGGCTCCACCCACATGCCCAGGTATAAAGGTGACTGCTCTGCAGCCCCCTGCCTTCTTGGAAACCAGTCAACCACGAGAGGCATGCTCTGTTCTTTGTTAATAAAAGCCTTTTAGTTACTCTCCTAACTCTCCGTCTTTTATGAGTAATTAATAGCGCATCAATTTTATTAACAAAAACAAAATGTCGGCACCAAACGCTGAGCAGCAGGCGCTGCAGCAAATGACGGCACCAAACGCTGAGCAGCAGGCGCTGCTGCATGCCCTCAGACCAACATGCCTGGACCTAGACCCTCAAGAGGCGGGTTCGTCTACCAAGTTCGCACAATGGCTGCGTTGCTTCAAAGCTTACCTGGAAGCCTCAGCCGTGACACTAGATGGAAACAAACTAAAAATCCTGGCCTCCAAGGTGGGCCACCAAGTCTACACGCTCATCCAGGACGCGACTACCTACGCGGCGGCTATCGATCTGCTAAAAGGACAATACACACACCCGATAAATACGGTTTATGCCAGACACCTCCTGAGATCCCGCAAACAGCAGTCCGGGGAATCGGTGGAGGCATTCCTACGGGCACTACAGATACTCGGCCGAGCCTGCGATTGTAAAGAGGTATCGGCCGCGACACACACGGAGGGACTTATCCGAGATGCTTTCGTTGCAGGCCTCAAGTCCGACTACTCCCGGCAGAGACTGCTGGAGAAGGGTGAAATCAACCTGAAGAAGGCAGTGTCCCTTGCACTCTCGCTAGACGTGGCCCACCGGAATATGGACGCATTCTCCCCTAACCGCTCCGCACCGTGGACGCCGCAACCTTGGGTCATGGGACCGCCACCCCCGGCACCAACTGCTGCAGCGATGTCCAAGGGCCCGAAATGTTACTTTTGTGGCCAGGCATAACACCCCAGAGCACGCTGCCCAGCGAAAAACGCTACCTGCTCTGGCTGCGGGAAGAAAGGACACTACGTCAGCGCCTGCAAAGGTAAAACCGCTAACGCCAGCAGTGCCGCGTGTGAACCGTGGGGGCAGCCATCTTGTCCGCCATCTTGGACACCTCCAGCCGCGTGGGGATCGGGATCATGGGCGCAGCCATTTTGTCCGCCATCTTGGACGCCTCCAACTCCAATCGCGGGTGACCCGGACTCAACCACCGCCTCGTCTGACGACCACAGCGACTCGCTCGACCATACGCTGGCCTCCGTGACATTGGACCAATCTCTCCCTCACCAACTGTCCAGGTCCATGATGGACATTACGGTAAACGGCCGCGCCACTACCTGCCTTTTCGACAGCGGGAGCACGGAGAGCTTTATCCACCCCGACACGGTGCGCAGTTACTCTCTCCCGGTCCTGCCAACGCACCATCGGATCTCTATGGCTTCCAAATCCCATTCAGCAGACGTCGGTGGCTACTGTGTAGTGACCCTTTCAGTAAGGGGCACAGAATACAAAAATTTTAAACTTCTTGTCCTGCCCCATCTCTGCGCTGCCGTTCTACTGGGGTTGGATTTTCAGTGCCACCTTAAAAGTGTCACATTAGCGTACGGTGGACCCCTCCCCCCACTCACAGTCTGCAGCCAGCAGCTTTTAAATCGCCCGCCACGCACCATTTGCAGCCTCTCCACGCTTAAAGTCCCCCCCCACCTTGTTCGCTAACCTCACCCGCGACTGTAAGCCCATCGCTACCAAAAGCAGGCGGTACAGTGCCGGGGATAGGAGCTTCATTAAATCCGAAGTAGCAAGACTCCTGAAGGAAGGGATTATTGAGGGTAGCACTAGCCCATGGCGAGCACAAGTGGTGGTAGTGAAGACTGGCGAAAAACAGCGCCTAGTTATTGACTACAGCCAGACGATCAATCGCTACACCCAGTTAGATGCATACCCACTCCCCCGCATATCTGACATGGTCAATCAGATAGCACAATACCGGGTGTTCTCAACGATTGATCTGAAGTCGGCATACCACCAGCTCCCCATCAGGGCTGAGGACCGCCAGTACACAGCTTTTGAAGCTGACGGTCGTCTCTACCACTTCCTCCGAGTCCCCTTCGGCGTCACCAACGGGGTTTCGGTCTTCCAAAGGGAGATGGACCGAATGGTTGACCAGAACGCGCTGCAGGCCACCTTCCCCTATCTAGACAACGTCACCATCTGTGGCCACAACCAGCAGGACCATGACGTTAACCTAGAGAAATTCCTCCGTACGGCCCAGCGGCTGAATCTAACATACAACAAGGACAAATGTATGTTTCACACCACGCGCCTCGCCATTCTTGGCAGCGTAGTGGAGAACGGAGTCATCGGCCCCGACCCCGACAGAATGCGCCCCCTTATGGAGCTCCCCCTCCCCCACTGCCAAAAAGCACCGAAGAGATGCCTAGGGTTTTTCTCTTACTATGCTCAGTGGGTGCCCAACTATGCGGACAAAGCCAGACCCCTCATCAAGTCCACCTCCTTCCCCCTGACAGCAGAGGCATGTGCAGCCTTCACTCTCATAAAAAGAGATATTGCGAAGGCCACAATGCACGCAGTGGATGAGTCCATCCCTTTCCAAGTGGAGAGCGACGCATCCGACTTCGCCCTAGCTGCAACCCTTAACCAGGCGGGGAGACCTGTGGCCTTCTTCTCAAGGACCGTCCAGGGCCCCGGGATTCAACACTCCTCTGTCGAAAAGGAGGCCCAGGCCATTGTGGAAGTGGTGCGACATTGGAGGCATTACCTGGCCGGAAAACGATTTACCCTGCTCACTGACCAGCGTTCAGTAGCTTTTATGTTTAACAATAAGCAGAGGGGCAAAATCAAGAACGACAAGATCTTGAGGTGGAGAATTGAACTCTCCACCTACAATTACGATATCTTGTACCGGCCCGGGAAACTCAATGAGCCCCCAGATGCCCTATCACGTGGTACATGCGCCAACGCGCAGGTTGATAGACTGCAGACCCTCCACAATGACCTCTGCCACCCGGGGGTCACCAGGTTCTTCCATTTCATCAAATCCCGTAACCTGCCCTACGCCATCGAGGAGGTCAGGACCATGACCAGGAACTGTCAAATCTGTGCCGAGTGCAAACCGCATTTTTATAGGCCAGACAGAGCAAGCCTGATCAAGGCCACTCGCCCCTTCGAGCGCCTGAGCGTCGATTTTAAAGGGCCCCTCCCCTCCTCTGACCGCAACGTGTACTTCCTCAACATAATTGATGAGTACTCCCGTTTCCCGTTTGCCATCCCTTGCCCAGACATGACCAGTACCACGGTCATTAAATGTCTGAATGACCTTTTCGCCTTGTTCGGCTTCCCTAGCTATATCCATAGCAACCGGGGCTCATCCTTTATGAGTGACGAACTCCGTCAGTACCTGCTCACGAGAGGTATTGCTCCAAGCAGAACCACCAGCTACAACCCCCGGGGGAATGGCCAGGTGGAAAGAGAGAACATGACGGTTTGGAAGGCCGTCCTCTTAAACTTAAAATCTAAGGGCCTTCCGACCGCTCGCTGGCAGGAGGTCCTCCCTGCGGCGCTCCACTCCATTCGGTCACTGCTTTGTACGAATGCCACCCCCCATGAAAAAATATTCACTTTCCCCAGGAAGTCCACATCGGGGACCTCGCTACTGACATGGCTGACGTCTCCAGGACCCGTCCTACTGCGGAAGCACGTGAGGTCCCATAAAATGGACCCCCTGGTCGAGAGGGTGAGCCTCCTCCACGCCAACCCCAAGTATGCTTACGTGGCGTACCCGGATGGGCGGGAGGACACAGTCTCCATACGAGACCTCGCACCTTCGGGTGCCCCTGAAACACTACCATTGCCATCCACCACTACCCACAACCCAACCCCTGGAGATGGTATGCCGCAGCCCCAGGACCCGTCATTGACCACCCAACCACTCAATGAGACGCCAGATTCAACGTTGGATGCTGCACCATCACCGCCACCACCACGACGATCAGGACGGCATACAAGGCCACCTGATAGACTCACTTACACGAACCTTTAGTACACTTCACCCCGCCGGACTCAATTTTAAACAAGGGGTGAATGTGGTAAACCACTGTTATTGTTGTTCACCGTTGTTGTTGTTGTTGCACACTGTTGTATCTATGCATGCCTCAGCTGGCTCCGCCCCTGGCTCCACCCACATGCCCAGGTATAAAGGTGACTGCTCTGCAGCCCCCTGCCTTCTTGGAAACCAGTCAACCACGAGAGGCATGCTCTGTTCTTTGTTAATAAAAGCCTTTTAGTTACTCTCCTAACTCTCCGTCTTTTATGAGTAATTAATAGTGCATCACGGACCCCCTGTCTTTTTTCCAGCGAGTAGAAGAGGGGGGAGCTGCGGTCCAGGTCCCGCAGGAACTGGATCCGCGACCTCACGTACGCGCCTCAGGACCCGATGAGCTGCAGGTCCTTCAGCGCGCCCTTCTTCTCTTCGTACACCTTTAGCAGAGCCGGGTCCGCGACGACTTGACCGAGATGGGACTCCAGGTCGAGCACCTCCTTCTCCAACCGCCCGACCCGGGCCTCCCGCCTCTTGGTCGACCCCTTTGCGTACTCCTGACAGAAGAGACGGACGTGAGCCTTGCCCACGTCCCACCATAGCATCAAGGAGGGGAAGACCCCCCGCTTCCTTCTCCAGTCGGCCCAGAACCGACGAAACAAATCCCGGAACCGCGCATCCTCCAGCAGCAGGTTGTTAAAATGCCAGTACGCGGACCCACCCGCGTGCGCAGCGGAACGAGCTCCGCCCACACCAGGTGGTGGTCCATGCACGGCACCGGCTGCATGGAAGCCACCGGAACGCAGGAGACGTACGCCCAGGAAATATAAAGGCGGTCGATTCTGGACCATCCTCCTCCAGACCTCACGCTAGTGAAGGCGCTGGAGTTGGGGTGGAGATGTCGCCAGACGTCCACCAAGTCGAAGGACCCGACCAGGTCCCTCAACTTCTCCATCGCCGCCGGGCATCGCTGGGGGGCCGAACTGTCCCTCGCCTCGAGGGTGCAGTTAAAATCCCCCCCGAGGATGACGCACTCGCCCGCGTCGATGGAGCCCAGAAGAGCGGACACTTCTTCAAAGAAGCGCACTTGCTGCACACCGGCCTGAGGGGTGTACATGTTCACTAGATGGAGCGACACGCCCCCCGGGTGAACAGTGACCTGGAGCAAGCGTCCCGGCACGTGCTCCTTGACCCCCAAGATCTACGGCTGAAAATGCGGGGCCAGCAAGATAGCCACCCCGCTGGAAACACTGGAGAGGTGACTCATGCTGACCCCTCCTTGCCAATCCAGGAGCCACGTGGCCTCGTCTCCCGGAACGGTGTGGCTTTCTTGCAGGAAGCACACCACATACTTCCCGTCCCGAAGGACCGAAAGGTTATTAAATCTGCGGCGAGCCTCCCTACTGCCATTGATGTTGAGGCTGGCTACGGTTATCTTCATCTCAGAAGCATAGTGCAACCTCTACCTACACCTAACGGGGGGAGGGAGCGCAGCCGCTAGTCGACCGCCACTCCCTCAGCAGCCCAGTGAGGAACGACCTGAGCCGACGCAGCTTGAGCGGGCTCACGTCCATGTCCGCGCCCATGGTCTTGACGGCGGCGCGGACCGACCCGATGAGCAGCGCCAGCTCCGACCACCTGGCGAGGGCCAGCCGGGTCTTGTTTTGACGACCCTGGCACACGGCCACAAAATCCCGGAGTTCCCTGAAGGGAATGAGGGGAGACTCGGCGAGGGGCATGCGGTCATCCATTGCCTCGTCGGTGATGGAATCCAACTCGTCCTCCGCGCCCATCACCGAGTCCCTGTCCTCCTCCGGGGGGTCGTCACCGGCGGCCGACCCGTCCGTCGCGCAGTGTGCAGTGAACGGCTCGGCCGCAACGGCCGGCCCCGCCTCTGCCCGGATCCCACCCCCAGGATCGGTGGCAGAGGATTTCTCCCTGGGCTCCTCTGGGGGCGCCGGGCCAGAAGACGGCGGCGGTTCGGAGCCCCCCTCCGCCTCAGACGCCGGAACGACCGGAGAAATCGGAGAAGAAACAAATCCGAATTCCTCCAGGACGTCCGGCACCGGAGACACAGTCAGAGGGCCTTCCTCTTCCCCGCCACCGGCCTCCGACCCAGCAGATGGGGTGTTTTTAGCTAAAACCTAGACCAGGTCGAGCAGCCCCTGGGAAATGTCCGGGTCGCTTTGGGCGAGCTCACTTTCCTCGAACTCGCCCGACCCAGACCCCAGGCCGCCCGACCCGTCGAGGGGTAACGGTATCGATAAAACGTCTATGTCCGCCGCGGGTTGTTCCGCGACCCCCCCCACAGGCAGGGTCTCGTCCCCATCCCCGGGAGGCATGTGCTGGACAGACACATCTGCCTCAGCCTCCCGAGGGACAGGCGACCCCTGCCGATCGCCGGTGATGGTGACAGCGGGGAGGGGGGGCGCAGTACCCGCGGTGGGCGACGACTCCCCCTGTTCGGAGGGACCTTCCTCCTCCCGGTCCTCCTCCTCTTCCAGGGGGTCGCGTCTTCTCTTTAACACGGAGGGAGCGAGGGAGACCTCCATGCCTGCAGGGGCCCCCTCCTCTGCTCCCTCTGGCGGAGCAGATTCGTCGGGTGCCTCGGGCCCGAGCCCGGCCGCAGGTATTAACGTTTCCGCCTCGGCGGTCGCGACCACAGGCTCGGGCACGAGGTCCCTCCCACCCTCGTCTGCCCCGACCAACTCCGCGATGAGTGCGGGTGTCAGGGGCTCTAGGTTCAAGGGCTCGCCCTCCGCGGGGGGACCCGCCCTGAGGTGTTTTGTCTTGCGCCGCGACTTCCTTCCGCCCAGACGGGCTCCCTCCCCCCCGCCGGAGGCCCCGGTGGCATCGGCCTCCAACGTCAACCGTGCATCAGTGGCACCCGACGCGCGGACAGATCCGGGGGGGGCGGCGGCGGCGCCAGCCTCGGCCACGCCAGACGATCTGGCGGACTTGGAGGCGGGGCAGTTCTTTCTGATGTGCCCCACCTCCTTACAGGCGTGGCACCGCACACCGTCCGACGTCCAGAAGACGCGGTAGGTGGTCCCCTCATGGAGGACAACAAAAGCCCCGTCGGTGTCCTCTTCCCGCGCCAGCTGAATAAAGGCCTGGCGCCGGAAGGAGAAGACGTGTTGAAAGCTGGCTTCCTGGAAGCCGAGCGGGATGGGTGCAATCCCCGACCTCACCTCCCCAAGTTGGCGGAAGTGGGGGAGGAGGAGCTCACCAGGAATATAGGGCAGGATGTTGGAGATAATGATCCTCCGCGCAGTGGCCTCAAGAGGATCCACCGGCAGGAAGGTCCCGCCCACGGTGAGCCCCTTGGCGACGGCCAGGGACACCGCCTGCTCCGACCCCAGGAAGAACACAGCCTTCCCATACATTTTTGAGGCGGCAAGGATGGCTGAAGGGCCGACAACCCCAGCCATGGCCTTTACGCACGCCTCAATTGTCATTGTGGGGTGGGTGTAGCTCTTCACCCCAAGCTTTTTAGTAATCAGTTTGAAAGGTGATGGGGCAGCAGAAGAAGCGGGAGCAGCTGTGGCTGTGGCTGCCACTCCCGCATAAGTCCTGGCTGGCCCCGTCACTGGCGAAGAATTAGACGCCATTATGGGGTGGTATTTTTAAAAAGAGCTACACCCACCCCAAGTCACAGGCCTGAAGATGTTGAAGAGGCCTCCGGGTTTTTAATCAAAGTCTTCCCTTGAGCAGAGGGAGCTATTAAATTAAAGGCCCTCCTCTCCCCTTGTTGATTGGGATTGGGAGAGGGGCCTTCTCCCCTCTGCTCAAGTGGCAATTAATAAAAAAGGTGGAAAAAAAAAGGTGCCTCTTGAGAGAGACAAAGAGAGAGACAAAGAGAGAGAGAGAGGGGGGTGGGAAGGAGGGAGGCCGCAAAGGCAGGGGCGCCACTCAGGATGGTAGGTGGGTGGGTGTCGGCAGGGGTGCACTCCCCGATGGAAAAATAAAGTCTCTGAAAAAGGTGTTCTTCTGGTAGGGGGAGAAGATGTCTTCGCCTGGGAAAGTTGGAGAATGCCCAGGCTCAGACCTACACCAGGTCTTAACGATGTAATAAATGAATTAAAGGCTTCACCTAGGCAGCTCCAGCTGTCCCAGGCCAGGCAATGGAAGGGGCGCTTATTAGTGGTGTGTGTGGCCTAGTATACTACAAGAGCCACACACACACAGACACCCCTTGGTGTTCCGGCCGGTCTTCTTTCCTCCCCCCCACCTACAATACAAAGTCTTTTGGGGAATGCACCAAATGACACACACCTGCAGATGTTCAGTAAAGGAAATTGCTCCTACCCTCCTTCCAAGCAGTTGGTGTCGATGCTGTTTCTCTCCCCTCTCTCCCTCTCCTGGAATGGAGGCCAATTTGGGGAGGCAGTGCTGGAAAGGCCTCTCCTCTTGCAGATGTTGGCCTCCTTTTTCCCTCTCCTCTTCTCTCTCCAGGCACCTCAGTTGTTGCTGGTTTGTGGTAGTGGTGGTCTGGGGTCTCTCCTTCTCCTCCACTCCCTGGTCAAGGAGACCACCACTTTCCACTCTCCTTCTGCTCAACCAGCACCACAGAGAGCAAGGCAGAGAATGAGTAAAGCTGTAAGGTTTGTCCCTCTTTTGTCTCTATGCCTCTGGCCTCACCTGTGTCTTGTTAATGTATTTGCCTCCTGTCTCATTTGATTAATTATGTCACGTGACCACTGTGGCCTGTATTTAAGCTTCCTGTTTCCTGTCCTCTTAGCTCAGTCCTGGGTTCGCCTGCCTGCAGGTAGCAGCTCTCTCAAGTCTCTCTGTGTTTTCGAGGTTCAAGGAATCGCCTTTCGAGTGTTACTATGTGTTAAGTCCGTGAATGATTGAGACACGGACCAGCAGGAGTGAAAACAAACAAGTCTTTACTGGTGGAAGTCAATAGCGAAACTAACAAACAGAGGCACTCTAGCGCCTTTTATACACGGGTGGTCACTGCCGGTACTGCAGTCTGAGACCAGTTATTCTCTTAAAGGTACATACACAACAATTCCTCCCCTTTTAGATAAACAGTACATAACATTCATTTAACAACTAAATGATAACGAATTACAATCACAATTACTGTTGCTAGATACATTGGTTAAGTTTAAGCAATTATAAGTTCAGTCTTTGAGGAGGCTTCCTGGTTCTGTCTGGATAACGCCTCTTTGAGGTATCAGGTTCTTCTGGCAATGTTGCGTCGGGATCAATGTCTTTGTTTGGTTCATCTGCTTCCAATATTACCGGTTCTGCGGTAGCTGCAATTGGAACGTCAATTTCATTACCAGGTGTATCAGATCGTGGTGCGGAGTTGACGTTTTCCAGTGACTCTAGAATCTGGTCAGCATGGCATCTTACAATGCTCTCCCCAACGTCCACGGTATACATGAGAGATCCTTGTCGTGTACAAATCGTTCCTGGCTGCCATTTCTCAGTGCGGTAGTCCCGGGCCAAAACTGGTTGACCTATCTTAAAACTCCTGGTCGGCCTTCCATTCATATTCTGAAACTGCCTGTTCTCCACATCTCTTCGGACGTTTGGCTTAACCAAATCCAAGCAGCATCGTAGTCTTCGATTGAAGAACATCATGGCTGGAGTTTGGTTGGTAACCGCATGTGTCGCATTCCGGTAGGCAAACAAGAAGTTGTCCACCTTGTGTTGTAGGGGTATATCTTCATTACACATTGCCTTGATAGCCTTCTTGAATGTTTGGACAAACCTCTCGGCCAATCCATTAGTGGCTGGATGATATGGGGCAGATGTGTAATGCTTAACGCCATTGTTCTTTAAGAACCTCCGGAACTCTTCAGACACAAACTGTGGTCCATTGTCAGAGCAAATCTGTTCAGGCAGCCCATTCCTGGCGAATATGGTTCGCAAAACTGTGATAGTTTTTTCCGTGGTGGTTGAGGACATTTTTATTACCTCTGGCCACTTTGAATGTGCATCCACCGCAATTAAAAACATCGAGTCCATGAAGGGACCAGCAAAATCAATGTGCACCCGTTGCCATGGAGATGAGGGCCACTCCCATGGATGCAGAGGAGCTTGTGGTGGGGCGTTTTGGACATTCTGGCATCCTGCACAGCTCTTGGTCATCTCTTCGATTTCTCTATCAATTCCCGGCCGCCACACAAACGCTCTGGCTAAGTTCTTCATTTTTACCCCACCCAGATGACCCTCATGAAGCTCATTGAGTACTCTATCCATCAACTTAGGTGGAATTACTACTCTGGATCCACACATCAAGGTCCCTCTGCACACTGACAGCTGTTCTCTTCTCGGCGAGAATGCTGGCAGCAGTGGTTCGCCATGTGCTGGCCATCCCTTCACCGTTAAATCATAGACCCGTGATAGTGTTGGGTCATTCCGTGTTTCCTTTTCTATGTTTGCATTCGTCACAGGGAGACATTCGACTATGGTCGAGTGGAATAACTCCATTGGATCCACTGCAAGGTCTTCTTCTTCTACCATCAGCAACGGTAGGCGTCACAATCCATCAGCATTTCCATGCTGTTTAGTTCCTTTGTACTCGATGTCATATTGGTGTGCCCCTAGGAAAAGGGACCATCTCTGCAGCCGTTGTGCCGTCATTATCGGTACGCCCTTCTGAGGGTTGAAAATGGAGACAAGAGGTTGATGATCGGTTAGTAGAGTAAATTTTTGACCTTGCAGGTAGTGATTGAACTTCTTCACCCCCCACACTAGGCTGAGGGCCTCTCTGTCAATCTGAGCGTAGTTACGCTCGGCAGAAGTTAACGAGCGTGACGCAAAAGCTATCGGCCTCTCTAACCCATCAAGGAACTTATGTGACAGTACCGCCCCAATGCCGTAGGGAGACGCATCACACGCCAGTCTGATCGGCAGTGCTGGGTTGTAGTGAGCCAATACTTCCCTTGAAGTGATTAAGTCCTTACTCTTCTGAAAAGCACGCTTACAATCATCGCTCCATTTCCATGCTACCCCCGTTCGTAGCAGGGCATTCAGTGGGTGCAAAATTGTCGATAAATTCGGCAAAAACTTATGATAGTAATTCACCAATCCGAGGAATGACCTCAGTTGCGACACATTTTCAGGCGCTGGGGCCTTAACAACCGCTTCAATTTTGTCAGGGGACTTATGTAACCCCTCTTCATCAATCACGTGGCCACAATACGATATCTGTTTCTTAAAAAATTCGCACTTGGGGCGGTTGGCTCGCAGCCCATGTTCCCGTAGTCTAGTGAGCACCTGTTCTAGGTTGTTAAGGTGTTCACTGTCATCTTCACCTGTTACAAGGATGTCGTCCAAGTAACACTGAGTCCCCAGAATCCCTTGCAGGACTTGTTCTATCGCTCTTTGCCATATCGCCGGAGCCGATGCTAATCCGAATACCAATCGATGATACTGGTAAAGACCTTTGTGAGTGTTTATCGTGAGATACTTCCTAGAGGACTCTTCAACCTCCATCTGCAAATATGCTTGTGCTAGGTCAATTTTTGTAAAACGCTTCCCTCCAGACAGTGAGGCGAAGATGTCTTCTATCCTTGGAAGAGGATATTGTACTGTGTGAAGGACAGGGTTCACCGTCACCTTGAAATCCCCACAGATGCGAATCTTCCTTGGCTCTCCGGACTTATTGCTTAACGTTTTCTTCTTGACAGGAACGATGGGTGTCGCCCACTTGCTCCAGTCGACCTTAGACAACACGCCCGCCTTCTCCAGATTCTCCAGCTCTGCCTCGACGGCTGGGCGAATTGCATATGGTACCGGTCTTGCTTTGAAAAACTTGGGAACTGCATTCTCTTCTATTTTTATCGAGACGGTTACGCCTTTAAGCGTGCCCAGTTCTTGTTGAAATACCTCTTTGGCGTTAGCTAAGATTGTTGACAATCGTCCAGGAGTGACGTCTTCATCTTTTTTACCGTCCACCGTCATTGCATGAATGGAATGCCAATCTAAGTTTATCTTCCTGATCCATTCCCGTCCCAATAACGGTGGTCCACCATTTGGCAGTATGTAGAGATACAATTTCCGTATTTTCTTGCCATTGTACTCAACAGGCACCCTTATTTTTCCTCTGGGGTATACTTTTTGCCCCGTATACGTCGTCAAGACGATGGATGTCTCTCTCAAGGGTATGTGTGAAAATAGCCGCTCGTAGTCTCGTCGATTCATGACGGTTAGCGCTGATCCTGTATCCAATTCCATTTTAACTTGGGACCCTGCTATCGTGAGGGTGACACAAATGGTTCGGTGATCCTCTTTTGCGATTACATTGTGAAGTTTGACACAGCTTAGTCTCCTGTTCTCGGATTCACTATCGCTCATCTGGTCTTCGGAACTACTGCCCGTCATCTTTTGTACTTTCTTGTACGGTTCCTTAGTAGCCTTTTTGTTGTCGCTGGTCTTCTTCCCAGACCTGCAAACTCGTGCAATGTGTCCAATCTTCCCGCATTGTCTGCATGTTTTGTCTTTGGACCAGCAGTCCTTCTGGTCATGGTTAGTTCTGCCGCAGCGATAACATTTTGCAAATCCCCGTGTCATTTCGTGGGTGCCGTATTCCTGTGGTTTTTGTTGAATTTCTGCAGCTCCCCTGGCTGCTGCTTCATACGATACTGCTACGCTGAAAGTCTTATCTAGCGTCAGCTCTTTTTCTGAGAGTAACTTCTTCTGTGTTCCTTCACTCAGGAGTCCACAGACAGATTTGTCCCGTAGGGTATCTGCCAGTCCTGCTCCAAACTGGCAGTGCTTTGATAGCTTGCGTAGTTCCGTAAGATACTCAGCATTGCTCTCATCTTTGTGCTGAGTTCTCCTGTGGAATTTAAATCTTTCTGCTATCAACAGCGGTGCAGGGTTTAAGTGTTCCAGTAGGACAACAACAATTTCGTTAAAACTCTTCGCCTTCGGTTTGGCTGGAGTAATCAGGTCCCGCAATAGGCCGTACATTCTAGCGCCCATTAAGTTTAGCAATATCGATGCCTTTTTCCCCTCCGCTATTTCGTTTGCCTCAAAATATACCTCGACTCTTTCCACATACGTGGTCCAGTCCTCTAATGTATTATCAAAAGCAGTGATACAGCCAGTCTTCGGCATCTTGCAAATCTAAAATGGCACCTCCCGCGCTTTGCCTTCTTCCCCGATTTAACAAAATGGCACCTCCCGCGCTTTGCTTTCTTCCCCGCTGTTGTTAGCGCTGCTTTCCACGGTTTCTTGCGCGTTAAATATTGATTCTTTTTCTTTTATTATTTTCCCGTCATGGAGCGGACCCTCTGGGGCACTTCCCTCCCTCTTCTTAGGTCCGAACGCTGCCCGGCGTCGAAGCACCGGCCGCACCCTGTGTGCTCCACCCTCTCTCTCTCTCTTTGCTTCCCGACTCGCTGCCCGGCCCAGTTGAAAAGCCACCCGATCGAGCTTCAGCCCGCCGCAGCCCAGGAAGGATCAGAGCACTACCTGCCACCAACCCGATTAGCTGGGAAACCACAGACCGAGGAACCCAGCCTGGCTCTGGACAGTCTCTCCTGCAAGTTTTCAAACCGATGATTGACGGTCGACGCCCGTTTCCCGAGTTTCTTTGGACTCTATTTTTTTTTTTTTCTTTCTTCTGGCTCCGACCTTCAACAACGTCGTCTGAGGTGCTGCCGAGTTGCAGGTAAGTTTGTTTCTTACTCGTCGCCAGTGTTAAGTCCGTGAATGATTGAAACACGGACCAGCAGGAGTGAAAACAAACAAGTCTTTACTGGTGGAAGTCAATAGCAAAACTAACAAACAGAGGCTCTCTAGCGCCTTTTATACAGGGGTGGTCACTGCCGGCACTGCAGTCTGAGACCAGTTGTTCTCTTAAAGGTACATACACAACACTATGTCTCTGTGTTTTCGAGTCTCAAGTGAATCTCCTTTTGCGTGTTACCCTGTTTCTATGTTCTCGAGTCTCAAGGAAGCATCTTTCAAGTTCTACCTGGTCTCGAGTCCTTGGATAGGTTTCCTGCACTTGGGCCCACCACTACCGAAACCCTAGCAAAACGGCCCCGTGAATGCACGGCCCCGTGACAGCTGAAGCTGACTGACCCACCCCTTTAAGAGCTAGCCGGCGCCTGGAAGTCTCGTGGTCATCGGTAATTGAGAGCACCTGCGCTGAGTCCGTCCGCTCCGATATTGGGTTGCGCCGGAAGTTTAGCGCCTTAGGAGTCCCATGTAACGCCTGAATTCGCGCCTCAATCACCTTTAGGGGCGATGCAACCCAATATCGCGCCAGGCAGCGATAAGTTTCATCTGGCTATAAACTTTGCACAGCGCCAGTTCTAACGCCTCAAGCTGGGCTATACCCAATTTCTAGGCCAAGGAGTTACATTGTCAGAAAATATTATTTTCGCAGTATATTTTTCAGACTGTTCCCTGTCAACAGTTTACTGAGGCTACAATATTAGATAAACAATTTGATTCACAGTAACAAGCTATTTTGTCAGTGACTAACTCTAAAATTGCATAGCATCTACAGCACAGAAACGGCTATTCAGCCCAACTGGTCTGTGCCAGTATTTATTCTCCACACAAGCCTCCTCCTACTCTAATTATCTCTTCCCACCCTGCCCTTGTATCCCTCTGTCCCCTTCTTCCTGATGTACTTAAATATGTTAATGATATCTGCTTCAACCACTGCATGTGGCAGCAAACTCCACATTCTCACCGCTCACCACGTAAAGACATTGGTCCTAAATTCTTTATTTGATCTGTTAGTGGCTATCTTATATTTATGCCCCCTTGTCCTGGACTCACCCACAAGTGAAAACAGTTTTTCCACATCCATCCTATCATTCCCCTTCATAATTTTAAAGACCTTTATCAGGTCTCCTCTTAGAGCCCCAGCCCGCTTATATTTTTCCTGATAGTTGCATCTTCTCAAATTTGGTAACATCCTTGTAAATCATTTCTGTACTTTTTCCAGTACTTCAATAACCTTTTGTAGCACGGAGACCAGAACTGTGCACAATACTCCAAGTGTGATCTAACCAAAGTTCTATATAATTACCTCCCTGCTTTTGTATTCTTTTCCTCTAGAACTGAACGCCAGTGCTTTGAACCTAAGAACATAAGAACATAAGAAATAAGAGCAGGAGTAGGCCTTACGGCCCCTCGAGCCTGCTCTGCCATTCAATAAGATCATGGCTGATCATCGCCCTCAATGCACTTTCCCGCCCGATCCCCATATCCCTTGATTCCCCCAGAGTCCAAAAATCTATCTACCTCAGCCTTGAATATACTCAAAGACTCAGCATTCACAACCTTCTGGGGCAGAGAATTCCAAAGATTCACAACCCTCTGAGTGAAGAAATTCCTCCTCATCTCAGCCTTAAATGGCTGCCCCTTATCCTGAGACTATGCCCCCTAGTTCTAGACACTCCAGCCAGCGGAAACAACCTATCAGCATCTACCCTGTAAATCCCTTTCAGGATCTTGTATGTTTCAATGAGATCACCTCACATTCTTCTAAACTCCAGAGAGTATAGGCCCATTCTACACAATCTCTCATCATAGGACAACCCTCTCATCCCATAAGAACATAAGAAATAGGAGCAGGAATAGGCCAACTGGCCCTTCGAGCCTGCTCCGCCATTCAACAAGACCATGGCTGATTTTCTACCTCAACTCCATCTTCCTACACTCTCCCTATATTCCTTAATTTCCTTCGTTCCCAAAAATGTATCAACCTCTGTCTTGAATATACTCAACGACAGAGCATCCGCAGCTATCTGGGGTAGAGAATTCAAAGATTCACAACCCTTTGAGTGAAGAAATTTCTCCTTATCTCAGTCCTAAATGGCTGACCCCTTATTCTGTGACTGTGACCCGCTGTTCTGGATTCCCCAGCCAGGGGAAACATTTTCTCAGCATTAACCCTGTCAAGCTCCTTAAGAATTTTATATGTTTCAATTAGATCACCTCTCATTCTTCTAAACTCTAGGGAATATAGGCCTAGTCTACTCAATCTCTCCTCATACGGCAATTCCCTCATCCCAGGAACCAGCCTAGTGAACCTTCATTGCACTCCCTCTAAGGCAAGTATGTCCTTCCTTAGGTAAGGTGACCAGAACTGTACACAGTACTCCAGGTGTGGCCTCGCCAATGCCCTGTATAATTTTAGTGAGACTTCTTTACGCTTATACTCTAATCCCTTTGTAACAAAAGCTAACATACCATTTGCTTTCCTAATTGCTTGCTGTACCTGCATGTTAACATTCTGTGATTCATCTACAAGGACAGCCAGGTCCCTCTGAATGCAAACATTTCCCAGTCTCCCACCATTCAAAAAAAATCTGCTTTCTTGTTTTTCCTACCAAAGTGGATAACTTAAAATTTCCCCACATTGTATTCCATTTGCCATGTTCTTTCCCACTCAGTCAACTTGTCTATATCTCTCTGCAGCCTATTTGTGTCCTCCTCACAGCTTACTTTCCCACCTAACTTTGTATCATCAGCAAACTTGGATACATTATATTCAGTCCCTTCATCTAAGTCATTGATATAGATTGTAAATAACTGAGGCCCAAGCATTGATCCTTGCAGTACCCCACTAGTCACAGCCTGCCAACCTGAGAAAGTCCCATTTATTCCTACTTTCTGTTTACTGTCCATTAACTGATCCTCAAGCAATGTTAATATATTACCCCCAATACCATGAGTCCTAATTTTGTGCAATATCCTCTTGTGTGGCACCTTATCGAATGCTTTTTGAAAATCCAAATACACTACATTCACTGGTTTCCCCTTATCCATCCTATACTAGTTACATCTTCAAAAAACTCTAACAGATTTGTCAATCACGATTTCCCTTTCATAAAACAGTGTTGACTCTGCCTAATCATATTATGATTGACTAAGTGCCCTGTTACCACATCCCTAATAATAGATTCTAACATTTTGCCTACGACTGATGTCAGGTTAACTGGCCTATCGTTCCCCATTTTTTCTCTTCCCCCTTTCTTAAATAGCGGGGTTATGTTTTCTACCTTCCAATCCTTGGGGACTGTTCTAGAATCGAGGAAATTCTGGAAGATTAATACCAGTGCATCCATTATCTCTGCAGCTACCTCTTTTAAAACCCTAGGATGTAGGTTGTCGGGTCCAGGGGATTTGTCGCCACTAAGTCCCATTAATTTCTCCAGTACTATGTCTTTACTTACACTGATTTCTTTAAGTTCCACATTCTCTCTAGGCCCTTGGTTCCCTATTATTTCCAGAAGGTTTTTTGTGTCTTCTACCATGAAGACAGATGTAAAATATTTGTTTAATATCTGCCATTTCCTTATTGCCCATTATAATTTCTCCTGTTTCTGTCTCTAATGGGCCCACATTTACTTTCACTAATCTCTTCCTATTTACATACCTATAGAAATGTTTACAGTCTGTTTTTATGTCTCTTGCTAATTTACACTCATATTCTTTTTTCTCTTTCCTTATCAATGTTTTGGTCCTCCTTTGCTGAATTCTAAAATCCCCCCAATCCTCAGGCTTACTACTCTTTTTGGCAACATTATAAGCCTCTTCCTTTGAGCTAATACTATCTTTAACTTCTCTTGTTAGCCACAGCTTGACTACTTTTCCTGTGGGATTTTTGTGCCTTAAAGGAATGTATATTTGTTGTAAATTATGTATTAATTCTTTAAATGCTAACCATTGCTTGTCTACCATCATACCTTTTAATGTAGTTTCCCAATCTACCTTAGCCAACTTGCCCCTCAAACCTATGTAGTTTGCTTTGTTTAGATTTAAGACCCTAGTTTTGAACTTAACGAAATCACTTTTAAACTCAATATAAAATTATGGTCACTCTTCCCTAAAGGCCCCTTTACTACAAGGTTATTAATTAAGTCTTTCTCATTGCACAATACTACAATACTAGACCTAAAATAGCCTGTTTCACTCTTTATGTCCTTATTAATTTGTATTGTTACTTTTGATGAATAATGTATCTGTATTCCCAGATCAATGTTCTCCTCTATCGCATTTAGTTTCTTACCTTCCAAAGAATAAATGACCTCCTTATTCCTCCTACTAAAATGAACCACCTTACACTTCGCTATATTAAATTTTATTTACCATTTATCTGTGTCCTGTAAGAATATGGGCTATAAAGGGTGACGTAAGAAAACTACTAAGCACTTGGTTTGAGTATTAAACAAGGCTTTAATCAACTGTTTCACAACCATGAGCTCTAGTTACATCACTAGTTCCTGGTTACAAAAAATGTCCTGAGCAAGCTGGGCCCACACCCGAGTATTTATACTTTCAATGGACAGTGTCACCAGCTGGCCGCCCAGTGTTATCTCATGAGTCATTTCTACATGAATGATAAGATTCATGACAAAGGGTATTTTGAGGGATCAGACATTGCAAGAGTTAAACAACCACTAATTCTAAGTTATTAGCAGTCCAAATCATTGATGTATATTGTGAACAATAATGGTCCCAGCACAGATCCCTGCGAGACATCACTTCCCACTTTCTCCCAGTCTGAGAAACCTCCCTTAACGCCTACCTTCTGTTTTCTGTTTAGTAGTCATCTTTCAATACATTCTACGACCTGGCCCCTGACTTTACCTTCACCACGAGTCTCTTATGTGGCACCTTATCGAAGTCCTTCTGAAATTTCAAGTATACCACATCTACTACATGGCCCTTGTCTACTTTTCATGTTACTTGTTCAAAGACTTCAATAAGGCTGGTTAAACATAACCTTCCTTTTAGAAATCCATGACGACTATTTTTAAATTATATTCTCTGGGCTAAAAATTCAGGGGTTTAGCGCCACCTGTTCCCACCAGATTCAGGGAAAATAAATGGCGGCCACCACACTTCTGCCTGCGGTTCCCATGGCGGCTGCCAATTTTGGCTGGGCAGCAGTGCCGCTGATGATAATTATATAGATTATGCAGATCATGACATCAGTGAGTGTGCAACGCTCACTTGACACCTGATCTGCCATTTTCAACTTTGCTGTTCAACTTAAGTGTGACCAGCTGAGTAAGTGTCGACAAGCAGTAAGGAGGCTTCAGCAGCATTATTTATAGGGATCATCAGCAACAACTTGCAGCTGACATGTTTCTGCAGTTTGACTGGCTCTGTGCAACTTTCTGCAACTCCACCAGCTTAATTAACTTCTTTCAAGGTCCTAAGGTAACAGTGAGTGTTGGGGCAAGTGGAGAATGCCTTCATTCTGATTTAAAGGCCTCTGCTCACTCCACTTTCTCACAGTCATGAGGACTCTACTTGCAGTCCCTCTCACACTCGACTATCTTCAGGAGAGGGAGCGGAGGCAGCGAAGAAGAGGAGAAGATGTGTACAGATGGAGATGGGGGGCAGGAGAGCTCTCAACAGGAGGTCTTACCCACCTAGGGTTTCAGAGAGCAATTCTCTTATATCCACTTATGTGAGGAGCAGTGTATTAGGAGGATTCGCTTCACCAAGGAGGTGCTCACAGAACTCTGCCACCTCCTGCAACCAGACCTGCAGCCTGAGAGCAGGGTGACCACGGCTCTCCCAGTGGCAGTCAAGGTCACCGTGGCCCTCAATTTCTTCATTAGTGGATCCTTCCAGTCTGCAGCAGGATACGTAGCTAACATCTCATAGTTCGCCGTCCATCGCTGCATCCAGGAGGTCACAGAGGATCCCTACACCAGGAAAAGGGACTACATTTTCTTCTCTCTGAACAGAGAGAAGCAGGACAAGTGCACGTGTGGCTTTGCCAGGATAGCAGGCTTCCCTATGGTGCAGGGCGCCATCGATTACACACTCGTGGCTTTGCGGGTAACCGCAAGGACTACCACTCAGTTAATGTGCAGTTGTTGTGCGACCATGCCAGTGATTCCTGATGGTGAATGCCCACTATCCTGCCAGCAGTCATGATGCCTTCCTCCTCCGTCAGTCCGGTGTGCCAGCAATCTTGCAGCTGCCACATCAAACTCGAGGGTGGCTGCTCGGAGACAAGGGGGGAAAAATTCGGTTGCTTTGTGCCTCCCATTAGCGCCTTAAGAGGGCGCTAATGGGGCACAAAGCAGCTAGCACCCGGGTGCGGCGATGTTAGTGCCGCTCGCGAAATTAACCTGACATTTTGCAGTGGCACCACAATCTCCTGCGCCCGCAGATCGTGACGTCAGTCGAGCGTGCAACGCCCTGGTAGTGCCCCGACCAGATATTGAGTGCCGCCCCTTGCCTTACCGCCTGCCGCTAGCAATGACAGGTTGAGGGGAGCGTTTTGCAGTTGGGAAGGGACTGCGGGAGCGCTATTTAAAGGTGACCACTTCCTGCCTTTTTTTGTCGGCGATGTTTTTGCACCACGCATTCTGAGGGAGAGAGAGAGAGAGACTTGTGGAGAGATTCAACGCTGTGTGAAGGAGTTTTGGGTACTGAGCAGCACTTTGCAGGTTCATTTTGATTTGACCTTTCTTGCATCGATTTAGAAGAGACTATGGGGGCTGCACTCTGAGCTCTTTCCCTGGGCCTCTCCATTGTTTTTTCCAACAGATTTGATGTACAGGTCTCTCCAGGCCGAGATTCAAGGCTGCAATGAGCAGGGTGTGTCTGGAGAGCAAGATTGACCCTCCCCTTTAAGAACTGGCCGGCGCCAGTGTGTCTGTGTTCCATTGCTGACTGACATCACATGAGCTTTACCAGCGCTCTGAGGTAGCGCCTCGCTCCTCGGTGTTAGCGCCTTAAGACAGGTGTGTAGTGCCTGATTTAGCGCTCCAATCACCTCCAAAAGCCAAGTTTGCAGTCGAAGGGATAATTAGCGCCAGGCACTAAACTTTGCGCCTAGCCGATAATTGCGCCCCAAACGGGGAGATAACAAATTTCTCCCTGAAGGGCTATCCACTCTGCATCTGGCTGATGACTCCCCTCTGCAGTCCCAACACTCAAGCCCAGCACTCATATAATGAGAGCCATGCTTCCACCAGGAACATCATCGAGCAGAGCATTGGGCTACTGAAGCAACGGTTCCGCTGCCTTGACCGCTCAGGAGCAGCATTCCAGTTCTTGGCGGAGCAGGTGTCCCATTTCGTGGTGGTCTGCTACATGCTTCACAACTTGTCCATCATGAGCGCACAGCCCTTGCCAGCAGGAATTGCGGGACCACCTCAGGAGAAGGACGAGGGAGAGGAGGAGGACTAGACTAGCCTCTAAATTACGCGCAGTGCCAGTTTCTGAGCTGGTGTCTGCGAGTGACAGATGCAGCGACGCTCCCCCCTCGCTCTCTTCCATCGCCTCGGGGGCAGGCTGGGTTGATGCTTGGTCTTGATTATCTGAAAGCAGAAAGGCACAAGAGTCAGGTTATGGTGAGAGATGGGGGGTGGTAAAGCAAGATATCTAAGCATACAGCATCAGCAGCTTGAAAGTGAGAAGAGATTGTGGGCTGACTGGGGAAGTGGGATATGAGAAGAAGGATTTGGAATGAGCATACCATTGTTGACCCAAGGACTTCAACCTCGCCGGTTACTACGGCCCCCATGATCTGCCGCCCAATGATCTCCAGCACTCACACCTCCAGTTGGCTGAGGTCCTACATGGCAACTTGCCCCCCCGCCTGTCTGCCGCTGCTTCTGCCGATTATGTGCCACCTTGGCCTGCAAGAGAAAGAGAAGTGTGTGACTGAGTGTGGTGCAATGTGTTTGGGTGATGTGACTGCCATAGTTGAATAGCTGTCTGTGTGTGCAAGGCGTGAGATGTGGGTGTGAGTATTGCAGCAGTGGTAAGGTTGTGAAGGTGAAGTGAAGCTATGCTTGTGAGGTCTGATTGGTGATAGGTAGAGATTGTTGGTAGGTGAGTGATGGGGGTGTGGTGCATTGAGCAGTGTGTGAGGCTTGTGGTGCAGATGGTGGGATATGGCATTTGCTGGAGCCTTCACTCACCTTGACTTGCCATGTGAGGTCATTAAACTTCTTTCGACACTGGATCGACGACCTGGGGACCACAGTGCTGGCTGTCGCATAGTCGGCTATCTCCTGCCACAGCTTCCTGAATGTATGCGGCGATAGCTTCCTGCAGCTTTGCGGGAAAAGGACAGCCCACCTCCTCTCCACAGCTACCACCTGTGCCTCCAGAGCCGCGTCTGAGAATCTTCAGGCTTTCTCCCTGTGGTGAGGCTCAGCCATCTGCTTCTAGTACCACCTGCTTCCAGGTGAAGTTGGAACTAGGTTAACAATGAGGTGTTGTAGCGTTAATGCATCTCCCCTTTAAGTATCTGTGCCAAACATGACTGGGAATTAGACTGGACCTGATATTGGCCCACCTGTTGAACGGTAAGCCAATGAGCAGCGGTTTTAGCACTGAGATCAGCACTATAATCATGTTAATGAGGACTGAGCAAGATTTTTGCATGCTACCTATACCATTTTGACCTGGTGCAACTTAACAGTGTTGGGCCATGAGACCACCTGTTTTCTGGTCATATCCAATTTTTAGCCCTCTGTCTCTAGATGTTTTATTATCTGCTCTTTTAGCAAAGGTTCTAGTATCTTTCCTGCCACTGACATTAAGATAACTGATCTATAGTTCCCTGGATTAGTTCTTTTATTCCCTTTATGAAAATAGGAATTACATTTGCTGTCTGCTAGTCCTTTGGCACTATTCCTTTTTCTGTTGAATTTTTATGTGTGGATGCTAGTGCTTTTGCTATCTCCTCCCTAGTTTCTTTGAGTATCTTTGGTTGTAATCCATCTGGATCCAGGGTTCTGTTCTTCTTAAGTTTGGTTAGTTTGTTTAGTGTCACCTTTCTTTCTATCTTAACTGTAGTAATACCTCTCTTGACTTCTTCTACCGGTGTCATTTCTTCTTTTTAGCCTCTTCAGTAAAAACTGAGCAAAGGCCGGAATTTTACCAGTGCTCAGAGGGCAGGATTGGAGGTGGGTCAGAGGTTAAATTCGCAATGATTGACGGCAGGTTCCGAACCCGCCATGATCCCGCCTCCACGCAGCTTTGCCGAGTGTCGGGTCTCCGATTTGCAAACGGACCCGACACCAAGCGGCGGGAAAGGGATTAAAGGCACTTAACTGCCTATTAGGTGGTACTTTAGAGCTATTTTCACAGGGTTTTTTGATTTTCCAGCTCCTGGGTCGGGTTTGACGGCATTCCGACAACACGCCAGGTATGTATGACCTGAACACCAGCGAGCTGGAGACTTCACAGCTGCAACTGCAGTGTAAAAGCTGCAGTCATCTCAAATCTTGTCATTTAGAAATCTGTGAGGTTGCTAATTGAATCATTTGGGGGCGTAATCTGTGTTTAGGCTGCAGGTATGTGTTGTGCACTATCGATCCACTGTAACCGGCATTGCTGGATTTTAAAGGCGCACCTTCCCTAAACTGTACCACCTCAAGTTGTCAGCACACAGATGGCAACGATGTCAAACCTTTGTTCTACATCAATTTATTACAATATTGGCAAAGAACAGAAACTTTACCAATAAATCTATCATAACCCCCCAAATGAGAAGCCCTATGATTATTAACGTGACATCTTCCACTAGAGCATGGAGAGAGTCCTGATCGAAGCGGGGAGCAGCCTTAGGTTTTTGCACTGCCATACCTGCAGCAGCCAGCACTTCAGGGAACAAAACGGAAATGAATCTGCAGAGGGGACATGGCCCCTTTAAATAATTTGTCCAACATCGCTTCATCAGAACAACTGACCCGCACCCAGCAATTGCCTTGGAGAACCCGCACGTTGGCCTTAATGAGGCCAATCAATGGAAAATTTCAACTGCAGGGCGGCGGGAACCGGGAGCGAGTCCGGAACCTGCTGAACAGCGGACCCGCCACCATCCCACCTCCAGGCGCAAAATCATGGCCAAAGTATTTGTTACATATCCCTGCCATTTCAGTACTATTTCCTGTGAGTTTATCTTGCTCATTCCTTAGTGGCACCATCCCTATCTTAATTCTCCTTTTGCTACTTATGTACCTATAGAACACTACCGACCATGCCTGAATTGAAACAGCCTCTACCAAGCTACAACAAGATGGAAAGACTTCATTTTTATCACAGACATTACTCCAGCCAGGCAGTGCACCGAGCCAATCACAAAGAATAACAGTGGTATTCCTCTGCAACACCATGCATGAGTATAAGCTAAGTTTTTCACTTAGTTCATTGTTCTTCATTAATAACAAAGCTTTTCACAAATGGCATTAGCTTTATATGAATAGAAGACCACATGAATCCCAGTATGATACAATATTTAAAGAACTTGTGTAGCCAACCAGACTTAACATGCTCATGAAATAACAACAGAAAATGCTGGAAAAACTCAGCAGGTCAGGCAACATCCATGGAGAGAAATTTGAGTTGACGTTTCGGGTTTGACCCTTCTTCAAAAGAAGGGTCAAACCCGAAACGTCAACTCAAATTTCTCTCCACGGATGTTGCCTGACCTGCTGAGTTTTTCCAGCATTTTCTGTTGTTATTTCGGATTTCCAACATCTGCAGTATTTTGCTATCGTTAACATGCTCATGGTTTTGTCACTCACGTTGTGCAGTCAGCTCACTTACTGTTTAAATGTTGTATAATGCCGGGACTCACGCTTTCACTTGCTTTCAACATACAATAAGGGACTGTGCTTGCAGCTGAAACCCAACATAAGAAAGCAATTTTCTTCATAACAACTGCAGCTCCATATCCACAATAAAGGGGTTTAATTGGGTTCTGCAAACTGATTCTATTTCTAATTTTATGGCAATTCTTGTGAAGCACTGAACCCTTTGAAGGAACCACTGTGCAACTGGCCTAAGCTTGAAAGCAGCATATTTTCCCCAAATGATTTCTTGCCATTAGAAAGCAACTGAATTAAATGAAATGTAATGAAAAGTCTACTAGCTAAAATGTTTTATATTTGTTCAGGATGATGTAACTCAAAAGTTCCTCACATTGCAAGAGCATGTGACAGAGGAGGAGGCAACAGAATGCAAATGCATGCTTCTACTTTACTCAAGGCCAAATAATAGATTTTTAATCATCCTCCAAAGTCGACAAGATATTCAGAAGTGTTGAAATGAAAACCAGAAAATGATTTTCTATTGTATTTGGGTGGCACAATGTCTAAAAAAACAATGTTTGAATGATGAAGAAAGAAGGAAGACAAGAAAGTAACAGAACGAGTTCTGCAGGATCCCACCCAAAATGTCAACCTCTGTACACAGACACACTCAAAGGGCTGGATTTTCATTGGGCCGTGGAGTTGGGATTGGAGGCGTGTGGGGGGGTTAAAATCCCGAAATCGGGGGTCCCGACCCCATCCCGCCCCCAACCCGCCTCCATGCCAGTTTCAAAGGAGGCGGGTACCCGCCCCACACTGGGACCCGCCTCCCTGAGGCGGGAAGGGGGTTAGTCCCAATTAACTGCCTGTTAACAAGTAGTTAACAGGCAGTTTTTAGCCTAATCCCTATTTTCACTTTTGAAATGTGGGATTCCCGACGGCTCCAAACCATGCCAAGTTAGCGAGGCGGGCCGTCGGGATGAAGGGCTTGGAGGGGTTGAGATGTCCGGTGTTCAGGTGAGTGATGGGTGCATGAGTGCAGAGGTAACTGTGTTTGGTCTGTGTAAAGTGTTTAAAGAAGTTCTACTAACCTTTACTTACCTTTACAGCCTTCCTTCCTTCAGGTCTCGGGAGTCCCTCATCTGGCAATAGATTGGGGGAAGGGGAAGTGCAACGAGACCTGGGTGTCCTTGTGCACCAGTCGCTGAAGGTAAGCATGCAGGTGCAGCAGGCAGTTAAGAAGGCAAATGGTATGTTGGCCTTTATAGCGAGAGGGTTTGAGTACAGGAACAAGGATGTCTTGCTGCAGTTGTACAGGGCCTTGGTGAGGCCACATCTTGAGTATTGTGTGCAGTTTTGGTCGCCTTATCTGAGGAAGGATATTCTTGCCATGGAAGGAGTTCAGCGAAGATTCACCAGGCTGATGCCTGGGATGGCAGGAATGACGTATGAGGAGAGATTGGGACGATTAGGCTTGTACTCGCTGGAGTTCAGAAGAATGAGAGGGGATCTCATAGAAACTTATAAAATTCTGGCAGGACTGGACAGACTAGATGCAGGGAGGATGTTCCCGATGGTCGGGGAGTCCAGAACCAGGGGTCACAGTTTAAGGATAAGGGGTAAGCCTTTTAGGACAGAAATGAGGAGGAATTTCTTCACCCAGAGAGTGGTGGACCTGTGGAATTCTCTACCACAGAAGGCAGCAGAGGCCAATACATTAAATATATTCAAGAAGGAGTTGGATATATTTCTTAAGGCTAAAGGGATCAAGGGGTATGGGGAGAAAGCAGGGACCGGGTACTGAACTTGGATGATCAGCCATGATCGCATTGAATGGCGGAGCAGGCTCAAGGGACCGAATGGCCTACTCCTGCTCCTATCTTCTATGTTTCTATGTTTCTATCTCACCGGCACAGAAAGCAGAATGACCACCAGCTGTCAAAATCTGCAGCCTCTGCTTTCTGTTCCAGGGAGATCTCTAAATCATCCTGAGAGGAAGGAATTAACCTGGAGTACAGATTGTCAGTGTTTGACAGCTTCAAACAGCTGTGAAATGCTGATATTTCATCTGTCAAAAGGTCTTGACAGATGAAATTTCAATCTGTGACGTCAGCTGTTGCTGGGTGGTCCTTAATTGGCCTGCTGAGCCCGCTGGGCAGGCTCAACAAGGTCAATCAAGTCAAAATCGTGTGGGTTGGCCACAACTCGATGGAGGTGGGACTACAACCCCAAAAGTTGTAGTCCCGCCTCCTACCCACCTCCTCAATGAAAATCCAGCCCAACGAGTACAGAAAGTGCACAGTCCCAGCAGTATTCTCTCTTTTCTATTATCAATTCTGTGTAACGGTCAAACTGTTCTGAAGTAAATTTCTGGAAGCCAGACTTGTATTTGCAGTGTCCTAATCATGAAGAATATGTTTGGAGTTCTGGTGTCTTTGACCTAATTTGCAGCAACCTAAAAACAGAGCATTCACAGCCACACAGATGTAAATCTGCGGACATGCACCTTTAATAATTCAGTTATTGCCACAGCAGCTTCTAGTTATTTTGAAATGGATTCAGCATTGAAACTTAGATGCTTTTAGACTAGATGAACTTCACAGTTGATGTTATTGTGCAGCCTTACATTAACACAAACTGTAGAGTAATTTCAAGTCACTCTAAGGGCTGGATTTTGCCATTGGGAGCGAGCTGAAGGCGTGTCAGGTGGTCATCGTCTCAGGATCCCAACTCCTATGTGAAGTGGGACAAAAGTGCGATTTTTCCCTAATTGGGCACCTGATTTCCAGCGTGTGGAAACCCTTGGCCCAATGAGCCTTTTCATACAGAAAGTCGCCTCTGATGACGTATTCAATGCTGCTGGATTTAAGGCCTTCAACCAGCCTTGCTTCTTTTTCAGCCTTTAAACTTTATGCCCATTGTTCTGAGCACTTCCTTCACCAATTCTGTCTGCCAGTAGACCAAAGTGTGCTCCAAGATTCGATGAGGCCTCCCTCCAAGCTCTGGTGGAGAGAGCAAGAGCAAATAAGGAGGTGCTCTTCTCTTTCTCAGGGAGGAAAAAGCCTCCCCAGCAGACTAAAGCTGTGTGGCTGCAAGTGGCCCAAGAGGTAAACGCAATTTCTATGTGCAGCAGAACCTGGCTGCAGTGCAGGCAGAGGTTTCATGACCTTCTCCACACAGGAAAAGTGAGCATGACATTCCCATCAGCCTCAATCTGATCCCCACCGCCTCTCATTACCAGCACTCTGCTTTACCAACCTCTTCCTCCACATCCCATTTGAATCTTACATCCCTGCACCCTTACCCATTCCCTCTCTCTCTATGGTCACATTCACTTAACTATTCGACCATGCAGCCCTCACACTCCCTATCACTGTGACAACTTACAACACACAGGGAGGGCCCTTTGTCTCCTCCTAAGCATCTATGCTATGGATTCTCTACACTCACTCCTTCATAATCACTCAAACTCCACTTATGTCCCTCATTGCAGGAAAAGAGAGCCCACAATAAGAGGGAAAGAGCGAGGATAGGAGGAGGGCCACCCTCAGTAGCCCAGCTCACCACTTTGGAGGAGGCAGCCCTGGAAATCGCCGGAGTGGAGGACGATTCGCAAGTGGAGGACGGACAGACGGGCGCATCACAGCAAACTGGTGACAGAATACTTTAGCATCTCTCTCATTGACATTGCATGAGTGACTGATAATGATTCTGATGCTCTAACAGATTGACTTCTGATCACCTGCACAATTCAATGTGCATGCAACCTTTACCTCACATCACTCTTTCCTTTACTCCCCCACAGGACCATCGAGAGCCCCCACCCCCACTAGCCAGGAGGAAGAGCCTGAGCCTCCAGACTCCTCAGAGGAAGCTGCAACCGCTGAGGGCGCAGCGTCAGCAGAATTCAGCACACCCAGCACCAGCGCAGACACTCACACCTCAGTGGGACCTTCGCGAGATAGAGTAGTGTTGGCACCTGGTGTATCACAGATCACAAGTGAGCATCAGCAGATGGTGGAGACAGGGACACCAGTGGAGAGTCCTGATCGGAGGCTCAGCTGCAGGTCGACCCTGTGCCTCCGGGTCCATCCAGAATAAGAGTGGTGCTGGAACTCCAGGAACAGGTGCATGAGTCTCTGGCAGGTTTTGTCTCCAGGCTCGCTGCAAGTGTGGAGCGAATAGAGGAGTCCATCGCGAACATGAGCAGAGCCTTTGTGGAGGCATTGGCGCATGAACACATCACCATGGAAAGGATGGCAACCTCTGTGGAAAGGATGGCTAACTCCGTGGTAAGGCTGGCTACCATAGAGGAGAGGATGGCTACGGTAGAGGAGAGGATGGCTATGGCCATGGAAGAGCTTAGTCGCCAGGGTATTGAAAACATGGTCATGGTTCAGAATAGACTGACATCTCTTGAGGAGCGATGGTCAGCTATTGAGCAGAGAAACCAGACCTTCATGGAAATCCTCTGGAGTAAGACTTCCAGTGCAGAAATGGGTCCTCATGGCCCCCCTGAAGTGCAGCAAGGTGCTGTCAAGCCACTTGCTAGCTCTGAAGTGGGGCTGACCCATGAGAGGGATGTTGGTGGCAGACAACAAGGAAATGGGGGCTCCTCTCCAAGCACTCACATGACCATGCCACTGCAAAGCCCTCGGTCAGAGCCCCACCAGAGTCCTCAGCCAACTGAGATGGGCGTCTCAGTCCCTTCACAGCCGTAGGAGCAGCAGACTGTTGCCGAGCCCTCACAGGTTTGCAACCCCAGAGGACAGCCGCCAAAGGTGTCGAGACAGAAGCAGCAAGAAAGTGAGCAAGGGGCCTCCACATCTGCTGAAGCCACAGGGGAAGCACCACGTAGGAGCATACATAAGAGGAAGATAAAGCACAAGTAGTCACAAGGTTAGTCACTTGGGTGTTCTGTTGTGTTTATTTTTGAAAAGCCATCTGTGACTTTGTGATAAAAAAAATTTGATGGCAAACTGTTGAAGTTGTGGCCTGTGTCATTTCACAAATGGGACTTCCACATTGAGGGCTTAGAGCGACTTGCAATTCGCAGTATGGTGGTCAGATTGATAGGAATCCACAGGTTCTTGTCCATTGTCGATGCTCTGGTAAGAAGATGCGAGGCAAAAGTGTTTGATTGGGCAGGCCAAGAAAATCTGGCCAACATGAGTGCGTCTCTTGCATCTCGGGCAGCAATGTGGTCGCGCGCTGGTGCCTTCTGGCCTGTGCAGCTTCAGGTGGGTGAGCAGCAGCTTGTCGCTTCTGTTGATGTTCCTGCTGTTGGTGGTGCTGTTGTTCAGGGTTCTGCTGCTGCCGCGGCTGGTCTTAATCCAAATCTGATGTCCAGGAGGAAAGGAAATAAATGGTTCCCATGCTTCTGGTATATACCTCAGTTGAGGAAGCGCTCAGTCAAGGTGGGGAGAGGGGTTTCCCAGGAGATGGGTGTCAGGCTCCAAACTTCCACAACAATGAGTATGCCTGCTGAAAGTTCCCCCAGACCTGAGACAACAAAGTTCTGCCACCTGCAAATGATCATTGGTGAAAACTCCTTTTTAATGGTGGAGCTGCAGCTGTTAGTAAGCAAACCACTTGTGAGGCCGTCAGGGTTATCTGGCATGTTCCAGAGGAGACATGCAGGATGGGGGTATTGTGTTAAAATCAGAAAGGTCTCTGAAAATGGGATTATAGAGGCAATTAACTGGTTGTTAAGGGCCTTAAGGGCCTAGATGGAAATGGGGTCTGAAACCACGAACGTGGGAAAATTGCTCAGAGGCGGGATGGAGGCGGGATCGGACCCACCCGCCATTTTTAGTGATTTTGACAACTCACACGCCTCCAAACCCGCCTCCTCGGGCCTGGTAAAATCAATCCCTAAGTGTTCTTAAATAGGAGCTGTAACACCCTGAGGTGTTGGGTCTGTAGTATATTGAGGTCTGACCATGCCTACGTCCAACTGAGCTGATCTTGTACAATAATGTGAAGTCCTGCTCCTCCTGGTCTTAACAAAAAAGAAAAGAAAAAGAGGTCGGGGGCCCTTTTGTGGAGTGGCCACCAACGGTCCATTTAAAGACTGTTGGTTAGGCTGCTCACCACCTGGTACAACTTCATAATTACATTTGGGATCCTACACATGCACAGGATCCCGATTTGGATATTTAAACAGCCTCCGGCCCAACACACTTACAGGCCCGCCTAAAATTAGCATCAGGCAGATTTTGGGCATCCAAGGGGTTGGCAAGGTGTCATCACTCCCTGACTTTCAATTGCTGGTCACCTGTTATCCAGGTGAGGAATGGGCTCCAACAGTTAAAAATAGATCATGGAAATAGATTGTCAAACACACCCTACAATGATATAAATTACATTGAATGCCTTAATTATTCATTGAAACACCATAGAGCCAATTGCGCTTGATATTGCTGCAAAGGCAAATGCTCTTTAAGTACCATGCCAGCATTCATTGATCTGAGATCTTTTAAAAGCTCAGGTGTACACAGGATTCAACTGCTTTTTGTTGACTGAAATAGCACATTTCGGGCTAAAAATTGGATATAACCATGAACTGGACGGTGTTAAGGCCAAATGAGGTTAAGCTGCGCCTGCCTGAAAATGGTCTAGGTAGCACGCAAAATTCGTGCTCACTCTTCATTCACATGTTTATAATCATGATTTCAGTGCTAAAACGGGTGCACATTGGCTTAACGCTCAACAGGTGGACCAATATCGGGGCCAATCTAATTCACAGTCATGTTTGCCACAGGCTTTTTCCGCTACTTAAACGGGAGGTGCATTGATGTTGCAGCATCTCATTGTCAAGGTCGTTGGGTTTGCAGCTGCCCCAACAACCATAAGCAAAGCATGAAAGACAAGAGTGGGTGGGAACCTGCAGAACTCGTTCTGTTACTTTCTTGTGTAAATCGTGATGGCAGATCATCACCCCAGGGAGAGAGCTTGGAGGTGCTCAGATGAAGCTCTAATATTCGTGGTGGAGAGGATGCGGGCTGTCCTGCACTCACAAACTGGCAGGAAGCCCTCACCCTACATATCCCGAACCATGTGGCAAGAGATTGCGAACCATGTCATGGCCAGCACTGTGGTCCCCAGGACTGCCATCCAGTGCAGGAAGAGGTTTAATGACCTCACACGGGTGGTCAAGGTGAGCGAAGGCTTCAGCAAATACCATATTCCACCATCTGCACCACAAGCCTCACATACTGTTCAATGTACCACACCCCCATCACTCACCTACCAACAATCTCTACCTATCAACATTCACACCTCACAATCATAGTTTCACTTTCCCCTCACAACCTTACCACTGCTGCAACACTCACACCCACATCTCACACCTTGCACCCACTGACAACTATTCAACTATGGCAGGCACAACATCCAAACACATTGCACTACACTCACTGACACACTTCTCTTTCTCTTGCAGGCCAAGCTGGCACATAAATGCTGGGAGCAGCAACAGGCAGGCGGGGGCCAGGCAGACACGCAGGACCTAAGCTAGCTGGAGGAGTGAGTACTCCAGGTAATTGGGCGCCACGTTGTTGACACCGGCGAGGTTGAAGCGCTTGGGGACAATAATGGTTTGCTCATTCCTACTCCTTCTTTTCACATCCCATTTCCCTCTCATCCCACAATCTCTTCTCACTTTCAAGCTGCTGATGCTGTATGCATGCATACCCTGCTTTCCCCCATCCCCTCACCATAAGCCGACTCTTGTGCTTTTCTGCTTTCAGATAATCAACAAGCATCCGAGCAGCCTGTCCTCGAGGTCACTGCAGAGAGCGAGGGGAGAGGAGAAGGAGAGGAGGAAGAAGACACTGCATCACTGCTTCTCTCACTTGCAGACACTGTTTTGCTTTGTATGTGGGTTCAATGACGACACATTCATGAAAGAGAATGTCTTTTAATCTAAAGTATGTTCAACTCAGTTAACAGCATTACAGGAGACACCATCTTAGAGATCCATCTAAAATGAAACTAAAACTAAACTGCTTGTCTCTCACATGCCCTCTGCTGGTCAGGCATAAATAATCAATCAGGCAAATATGCTGGTAAGGCATCATAATCAAACAGGCAAATACCATCACTATTTGCTGATATCATTACATCTCCCTTTCTTAAAACAAAAGTATTTTACTTTTATCTAACTACATGTTTTCTTTGTATTACTCTGCATTTTAACTGTAACACTTAATGAACTTACATTATCATTATCAAGGTTTTTTAACCTTGTTTTGTGTGTTCACATGAAATATGTAAATACACTAGAACTTGAAGAGAGAATAAGATAACATTACTTCCTTCTATAACAAGAGTCCTTAAACTTGCTCAATGAGTCTCTCAGGAGGCTTCATGCGTCTTGAGGATTTTCTGATTGATTGTCCTTGAATCTGAGTTGTTGCCTCAGATGATGATTTCTCAGCTGTGTGATCAGGTTGTTCAACAGTATCAGTCTTTTGACCTGCTGTGTGATCAGGTTGTTCAACAGTATCAGTCTTTTGACTTGCTGTGGCTGGTCCCATGAGAAGACCCCGACGATTTCTTCTCAGAACAGCACCCTCATCTGTCTGAATGGTGTATGATCTTGGTTGAACTTCACTCAGGACAGTTCCCTTCTGAGTCCATATGTTTGTTTTGTCTTTAAACCTTACTTGGTCACCAGTGTGGAGTTCAGGTAGGTTTTGTGTTCCTCTGTCATAGTAGTACTTTTGCTTTTCTTTCTGTTGTTCTTTGAACTTCCTCACTTTCTCCCCCTCTTTTGTTTTCAGGAGGTTCTCCGGGATGGGTAGGTTTGACCTTAGCAGATGTCCCATAAGGAGTTGGGCTGGTGACATACCACACTTGAGCGGCGTTGTGCGGTATACAAGCATGCTCTGGTAGAAGTCAGTTCCACTGTCTTTTGCCTTGTACATCAGTCTTTTCACTGTCTGGACCGATTTTTCCACTAGTCCATTGGACTGTGGAAAGTGAGGACTTGACATTGTGTGCACAAAGTCCCACTCTCTGGCAAAGTGTCGGAAACTTGCATTGTAAAACTGGGGTCCGTTGTCTGTGAAGACCTCGCTTGCCATGCCATGTCTGGAGAATATGGCTTTCATACATGTTATCACAGCATCTGCAGTGGTGGTGTACAGTCTACAAACCTCTGGATACAGGGAGTAATAGTCTGTGACTACAAGATAGTCCTTCCCTTGACATACGAATAGGTCAGCGCCTACCTTCTGGTAAGGTCTGTCTGGCGCTGGGTGTGGCTTTAGTGGTTCTACCGGATTGCTTGCTCGATATTTCAGGCATATTGTGCAGTTTGACACCTCATTTGTCACATCTTGGTTGATTCGTGGCCAGTACATCACCTCTCGTGCTCTTTTCTTACACTTTTCGATTCCCAGATGTCCTCCATGGATCCTTTTTAGCATCTCTTTTCTCAGACTCTTTGGGATAACTATTTTACTTCCTTTGTAGATGATGTCTTCGACCACTGATAGTTCCGCCCTGCAGTTCCAGTACTCTGCCATGTCAGGTGAGCAGTCTTGCTTCATGTTGGGCCATCCATCCAAGATGCTTTTCCTCAGTCATCTCAGTGTTTCATCTTTGTTTGTCTCAGTCTTTATGAGCTCCATTTTTGCATCTGCTATGGGCAGTGCACTTGTGATCATGTCCACGTAGGCATTCACTTTTTCATCCATTTTGGTGTTTGCGGGCGCTCACTTGGGTCTACAGCTCTGGACAACGTGTCTGCTGTATACATCAGCTTACCCGGTGTGTACGCAACATTCAGTGTATAGCGTTGCAGCCTGATCATCATTCTTTGTATTCGAAGCGGACAGCTATTTAGTGGCTTTTGGAACAATGCAATCAAGGGCTTATGGTCAGTCTCTACACTGATTGCTTGTCCTGACACAAACTGGTGAAATCTTTCACAGGCGTATGTGATGCTGAGCAGCTCCTTTTCTATTTGAGCATATCGCATCTCCGCGTCTGTCATTGAGCGCGATGCATATGCAATAGGTTGCCAGTAGTCATATTTTTGCAGAAGAACGACACCGAGCCCACTCTGTGATGCATCTGATGATATCTTGATGGGTCTCGCTGGGTCATAAAACCTCAGAACTGGTTCCTCTGTGAGCAGTTTCTTCAGATCGCTCCATGACTTCTCATGCTCATGATTCCATTCCCATTCTATGTTCTTTTCAGTTAGTCGTCTCAGTGGCGCCATCTTTTCTGAGAGGTTGGATATGAATTTACCCATGTAGTTGATCATTCCATTAAACCTCTGCACGTCCTTTTTGCATTGTGGCTTTGGCATATTCTCAATGGCGGACACCTTTCTGGGATCTGGTCTGATGCCCTCACTGCTAAGGATATCTCCCACAAATGTCAGTTCTGTCACCCCGAGCTGGCATTTCTCTCTATTCAGCTTCAGGTTTGTTTTCCTTGTTGCTTCCAGCACTTTTTTCAGTCTCTCGTCATGCTCAGTTCTCGTGGTTCCCCATACTATGATGTCATCCATTGATGTATCAACTCCCTCCAGGTGCTCATAGATCATATGGATAGTTTTGTGATACACTTCAGGAGCTGAGGCAATGCCAAATGGTAACCTTAGGAATCTGTATCTGCCAAATGGACTGTTGAACGTGCACAGTCTTGAACTTGCCTCATCCAGTTTCATCTGCCAAAATCGTGATGATGCATCTAACTTGCTGAAATACTTTGCATTTGCAAACTGTGACATGATTTCCTCACGTGTAGGAAGCTTGAAGTGCTCTCTCTTTATTGCTCTGTTTAGATCTCTTGGATCCAGGCAAATTCTGAGCTTTCCATTCTTTTTGTCCACAACGACGAGGGAACTCACCCACTCAGTTGGCTCATCTATCTTCTGAATCACGTTCAGGCTTTCCATCCTGTCCAACTCTGCCTTCAGTTGCTTTTGAAGAGCAAACGGAACTTTTCTGCATGGATGTATGACCGTTGGTTGGCATACTTTCATCTACTCTGATCGTGTGTTCTCCTGGAAGGCAGCCTAGACCCTGAAATAGGTCGTTGTACTCTTTCATGAGTTCATCATAGACTGTCTCTCCTTTGCTTTCCACAACGAGAACTCTCTTTACCAGGTTCAGTCTCTCGCAGGCTTTTAAACCTAGTATGGCTTGCACATCCTTTGGCACCACGATTAATGCTAGCGTGTGCTCTCTGTCCTTGTGTGTCACTTTGACAATGCATCTTCCTTTCACTGGTATATCAGTACCTGAGTATCCTGTCACTTTCACTTTTATTCCATGTATCTTTGGTCTGGGTCTAATTTTCTTAAAATCAGTCTCTGATATCACATTAACTTGTGCTCCAGTATCCAATTTAAATGGAATGTGTATGTCATTCACTTTTAGTGTCAACATCCAGTCTCTTTTTTCTTTTTTGTTTTCAGACACAACATCCACATAGAACTCCTCTATCTTGCTTTCATCTACTGTATGGACCTTACTTTGTTGCGCTTGGTTCTTGCAGCAACAGGCATAATGGTTATTTTTGTTGCAACTATTGCATGTTTTACCATATGCTGGACACTTTTTTGGTGGATGCGGTGTACTGCATCGACTACATGACTTTCGATTGCCCCTTTCATTTTTGTTCGCTGACCACGTCTCTTTTTTCACATTGGCGCTCTTTTTGTTAAACGGTTTGTGTCCGTTCTTTCTCACTGCATCCACATTGCAGCTACTGTCACTGAACAACTCCTTTGCCTGCAACTTCACAGTCTCTGTAGCCCTACACAGTGCTATGGCTTTTCCCAGGTCTAGATCTTGCTCTCTTAGCAGTCTTTCCCTTAGACCATTATCTGGAATACCACACACTAGTCTGTCTTTTATCAGCGAGTCTGTCAGTCCCCCAAATTCACACGTTTTGCTTCTGTTTCTCAGTTCAGTCACATACTGATCAATATTCTCTCCCGTTTTCTGTACACATGTGAAAAATCTGTGCCTCTCAAACGTCACGTTACGTTTAGGTATGCAGTAGGCCTCAAACTGTTCCATTATTTTATCCAACTTCATTTTGTCTCCATCAGCAGCGAATGTGAAGTTATTATACACCTCCAGCGCTTCATCACCCACGACATGTAAGAACACTGATGCTTTCATTTTATCACTTTTCTCGTCAGCTCCGATTGCCGCTAAATACAACTCCAAACGTTGTTTGAACCTTCTCCAATTTTCAGCCACATTACCTGTCAACTGAAGCTTTGCTGGTGGGTGTAAACCTTCCATTTTTCACTTCGTTAGCTATTCTCCAATGGTAAGTAACGATGTTCTCTTTTGACTTGCTAATATGTGGAGAGCTGATTTCACTTCAGATTTTTCCTCTTCATCTCTTTCAATCACTTCTGACACCATGTTTTGGTTTGTATGTGGGTTCAATGACGACACATTCATGAAAGAGAATGTTTTTTAATCTAAAGTATGTTCAACTCAGTTAACAGCATTACAGGAGACACCATCTTAGAGATCCATCTAAAACGAAACTAAAACTAAACTGCTTGTCTCTCACATGCCCTCTGCTGGTCAGGCATAAATAATCAATCAGGCAAATATGCTGGTAAGGCATCATAATCAAACAGGCAAATACCATCATTATTTGCTGATACCATTACAGACACCAGCTCAGAAACTGGCACAGCGCGAACTTTAGAGGCTAGTGTAGAAGCGCGATCTGCACAGGGTGAGGCACTGGGCATGAGTGGGCTGCAGCAAGGCCGGGGGAAAAGGGTAGCTCGGGGGCCAGTTCCCCAGAGGACGAGTTCTCCGCGCGGGTGATGGGAATGCACATAGAATTGATGGGTGCAATGGCAAGCCTGCCAGAGAGCCTCTCGGGAATGTCAAGGAGAGTGGAGGAGTCCGCCTCCAACATTGCATGGGGCTCTGCGCAGAGCATGGAGCCCAGGATTTCCAGCCTGGAAATGATGGTACACTCCTAAAGAGACCGTGCTTGGTGCCATCGAAACTCAGACTGCTCTCATGCAGTCTCAGCATGATGCCACCCAAGCTCAGACCACTGTCATGTAGTATCAGCTTGCTGCCACCCAAGCTATGACTGCTGCCATCATGGCTGGGTTTACCACCATCAGCTGGGGCTTGCAGGGTGTTGCAGCAGGTCAAGAATCTGTGCTCCAACTGGTTGCTAGGGATGCTGAGGCATGCCCCAGGGGAGTGGCAGTGGGTCAGTGAAGCAGGACCCTGCTGTACTATCTCAGGATGACAGCATTCCTGCTCCCACCACTGCCACACCACCATTGCCCTTGCTGCTACCTGTCAGCCAGCCAGCCTAGACTGCAGCCGCCCATGCCAAGGTGGCGCAGACTACAGCTGAGCCTTCTAGCTCCAGAGCTGTTCGAGGTCGTCCTGCAAGGCCATCTGAAGTCTCCTGCAGGGAAAGTCAGCGGCCTTCCAACAGCCATGCTGTAGCCACCGGGGGAGAACTTCGTAGGAGCACGAGATTAGGAAAAGCCACATGAAAGACAGACACTAAGGGATTGCACAAGGGTGATTAGTTAATAGTTTTCATCTAAATATTCATGATTTTATTAGTGATAAATGTATTAATTTTGTTTGGAATCTTTTGTGGTGTCTCTCATTACAGCTTTGTGCCCAGGAGGACGCTGTGATATTCTGTGAGGCAGGAATGGTATGATGGAGATGTGGTGATCAACAGGGATCTGGGGTTTCATTCACTGGAATCAGAGTCTGATGAGGCGTTCATGGACAGCCCATCCGGAAGGGGGATTGGCTGCCTGCGTCCACCCTTCCTCCTCTTCCTCTTGCTCCTCGTCGTCCTCCTCAACCTCTTGCTCCTCTCCCTCATCCTCCTCCTGAGGTGGTGCCGCAATCCCTGGTGGCAAGGGCTGTGTCCTCACGATGGCCAAATTGTAACACATGCAGCAGACCACCACGAAATGGGACACCTGCTCCGGCGAGTACTGGAGGACTCCTCCCGAGCGGTCAAGGCTGTAGCCTGATGGTCCGCTCGATGATGTTCCTGGTGGAAGCATGGCTCTCATTATATGAGTGCTGAGCCGACGGAAGTCATGAGCCAGGTGTAGTGCAGATAGCCCTTGTCTCCGAGCAGCCACCCTCGAGTTTGCTGTGGTGGCTGGACGTTTGCTGCTACACGGGACTGACGCAGGATGAATGCATCATGACTGCTGCCAGAATAGCGGGCATTAACAATGAGGATTCGCTGGGTGTGGCCGCACACCAACTGCACATTAAGTGAGTGGTAGCCTGTGCGGTTACGGAAAATCTCAGGATCTCAGGATTGTTATACGGTGCCTGCAAAGCCACGTGTGTGCAGTCGATGGCGCCCTGCACCATAGGGAAGCCCGATATCCTGGCAAAGCCACATGCACACTCGTCCTGCTTCTCTCAACTGGGAGAGCCGTGGTCGCCCTGCTCTCAGGCTGCTGGTCTGGTTGCAAAAAGTGGCAGAGTTCTGTGACCACTTCCTTGGTGACGCTTAGCCTCCTAAGACACTGCTCCTCGCTTAAGGAGAAGTGCTGTTGGTAGACCCTAGGTGGATAAGGCCTCCTGTTGATGGCCCTCTTCCTCCTCCCTCTGCACGCATGTTCCCATCTTCATCGCTCCCTCCGCTCCCTCTGTCAAAGATTCTGGAGTGCGAGGTTGACTGCCAGTACAGCCCCCATGACTGTGAGCAAGTGTGAGCAGAAGCCTTTTAAAAAATAATGAAGGCGTTCTGCACTTGTAACTTTCAACAAAGTTAAGAAAGCTGTTAGAGTTGCAGAAAGTACCACAGAGCCACTCAAACTGCAGAAACAGGTCAGGTGCAACTGATTGCTGATGATCCCTTTATGTATCACTAGCTGAAGTGCCCGGCGGTGCCGAGGCTTTTTCGAGGGCATGTTGTTGTTGGAAGAGAGAGAGAGAGCGACTGGGGGGTAGAGAGAGAGCGACTAGGGGCAAGAGAGAGAGAGACTGGGGGGAAGAGAGAGAGCGCGGGTGGGGGGAAGAGAGGGCGGGGGGGAAGGGAGGGTGGGGGGAGAAAGGGAGGGCGGGGGGGAGGGCAAGGGGGGGAAGGGAGGGCGGGGGGGAAGGGGGGGCGGGGGGGAAGGGAGGGCGAGGGGGGAAGGGAGGGCGGGGGGGGAAGGGAGGGTGGGGGGGAAGGGAGGGGGGAGGGAAGGGGAGGGGGAGGGAGGGAGGGCGGGGGGGAAGGGAAGGGGGGAAGGGAAGGGGGGGAGGGGGGAAGGGAAGGGTGGAGAGGGGGGGAGGGGGGGAAGGGAAGGGGGGTGGAAGGGGAGGGGAGGGAGGGGGGTTGCGGGGGGGGGAGGGCGGGGGGCCCCCCCCGAGGGTCGCGCCCCCCCCGAGGGTCGCGGCCCCCCGAGAGTCGCGCCCCCCGCCGAGGGTCGCGGCCCCCCGCGAGGTGAAGACCGCCGATTGCGGCTGTGCGAGACTTCGGCGGGCCCGGTTGCCAGGGTAACCGTTGACGCTCAGCAAGTCCCGCCCCCCGGCTGAGCCAGAGAGAGACGCCGCATCTCAGCTCCTGCTGCGCGCGCACCCTAGCGGCGCTGGGCTGAGGCTTGGCCCTCCAGCCTTCGAGTGGGGCCGGGAGGTGCCTAGCTCGGGCGTGGGTGCGAAGGAGAAGCCGAGGCTTCGAGGCCTACCTGGAAAAATGGGGAAAGGTAGGAAAATTAATGAGATTAGATAAGTTAATTCATTTCTAAATCATTTTTTCAAAAAACAATATGTGTTTTAAAAGCAACGTTTTTTTTAAAGATGCAGAAAGTGGGAAAAAGAAAGAAAAAGTTTGGAATCAAGATGGCGGCGACTCACCTCGGTTCAGAACGATAAGGCCCGGCCACACACGTACCGAGGGGGGGAGGGCGGGGAAGGGAGGGTGTGGGAGGGAAGGGAGGGGGGAAGGGAGGGCGGGGGGGAAGGGAGGGCGGAGGGGGGGAAGGGAGGGCGGGGGGAAGGGAGGGGGGAGGGCGGGGGGGGAAAAGGGGGGAAAGGGAGGGCGGGGGGGACGGGGGGAGGGAGGGCGGGGGGCCCCCGAGGGTCGCGCCCCCCCGAGGGTCGCGGCCCCCACCCGAGGGTCGCGCGCCCCCCCCCGAGGGTCGCGGCCCCCCCCCCACCCGGAGGTGAAGACCACCGATTGCGTGCGCAGCAGGAGCTGAGATGCGGCGTCTCTCTCTGGCTCGGCCGGCAGGCCCGGTTGCCAGGGTAACCGTGACGCTGACCAAGCCCCAACCCCCGGCTGAGCCAGAGAGAGAGACGCCGCGTCTCAGCTGCTCCTGCTGCGCGCGCGGCCCCCCCCCGAGGGTCGCGGCCCCCCCCTCCGAGGGTTGCGGCCCCCCCTCCGAGGGTCGTGGCCCCCCCCCCGAAGTGAAGACCGCCGATTGCGGCTGTGCGAGATGGCCGGCGGGGCCGTTTGCCAGGGTAACCGTCGACGCTCAGCAAGCCCCGCCCCCCGGCCGAGCCAGAGAGAGACGCCGCGTCTCAGCTCCTGCTGCGAACGCACCCTAGCGGCGCTGGGCTGAGGCTCAGCCCTCCAGCCTTCGAGTGGGGCCGGGAGGTGCCTAGCTCGGGCGTGGGTGCGGAGGAGACGCCGAGGCTTCTAGGCCTACCAGGAAAAATGGGGAGAGGTAGGAAAATTAATGAGATTAGATAAGTTAATTACTTTCTAAATCATTTTTTTAAAAAACAATATCTGTTTTAAAAGCAATGTTTTTTTTTAAGACGCAGAAAGCGGGAAAAAGAAAGGAAAAGTTTGGAATCAAGATGGCGGCGACTCACCTCGGTTCAGAAGGATAAGGCCCGGCCACACACGCACCGATTGGCCCGGCGGCACACGCCAGCAACCCGGCGTACGATTGGTCGAGCTCGAGGTCACTCTGTCGCTAATGAGCGGATAATGAGATGCTAATGAGCGGAACGTTGAAGGTTTTAGGGATACCGCGGGCGCGATTTTAGCCCGGCCGAAACGTAAATACACTTAAAACCGTCTCGGAAGCGTAAGCTTTCTTTGGAGGTAACGCGCGCGTAGGTACGCCCTGTAACTTTCGAGCGCATAGCCCGACAGATGCACAGGCGATGACAGACAGAATGACAGAATGACAGACAGACAGACAGACAGATGTACCGATTTATATATATAGACTAGCTGAAGTGCCCGGCGGTGCCGAGGCTTTTTCGAGGGAATGTTGTTGTTGGAAGAGAGAGAGAGAGCGACTGGGGGGAAGAGAGAGAGCGACTGGGGGGAAGAGAGAGAGCGACTGGGGGGAAGAGAGAGAGCGACTGGGGGGGAAGAGAGGGAGGGGAGGGGAGGGGGGCAGGGGAGGGGAGGGGAGGGGAGTGGGAGGGGAGGGGGAGGAGGGGGGAGGGCGGGGAAGGGAGGGCGGGGGGAGGGCGGGGTGGGAAGGGAGGGGGGAAGGGAGGGCGGGGGGGAAGGGAGGGGGGGAAGGGAGGGCGGAGGGGGGAAGGGAGGGCGGGGGGAAGGGAGGGGGGAAAGGAGGGGTGGAGGGCGGGGGGGGAAAAAGGGGGGGGGAGGGGGGGGCGGGGGGGGAAGGGAGGGCGGGGGGCCCCCCCAAGGGTCGCGGCCCCCCCGAGGATCGCGGCCCCCCCGAGGGTCGCGTCCCCCCCCCCCGAGGGTCGCGGCCCCCCCCGAGGGTCGCGGCCCCCCCCCCCCAAGGTGAAGACCGCCGATTGTGCGCGCAGCAGGAGCTGAGACGCGGCGTCTCTATCTGGCTCGGCTGGTTGGCCCGGTTGCCAGGGTAACCGTGATGCTGAGCAAGCCCCGCCCCCCGGCCGAGCCAGAGAGAGAGACGCCGCGTCTCAGCTGCTCCTGCTGCGCGCACGGCCCCCCCCGAGAGTCGCGGCCCCCCCCGAGGGTCGCGGCCACCCCCCGAGGGTCGCAGCCCACCCCGAGGGTCGCGGCACCCCCCCGAGGGTCGCGGCCCCCCCCCCCCCGAGCTCCCCGAGCTGAAGACCGCCGATTGCGGCTGTGCGGGACGGCCACGGGCCCGGTTGCCAGGGTAACGCTGGACGCTCAGCAAGCCCCACCCCCCGGCCGAGCCAGAGCGAGACGCCGCGTCTCAGCTCCTGCTGCGCGCGCACCCTAGCGGCGCTGGGCTGAGGCTCGGTCCTCCAGCCTTCGAGTGGGGCCGGGAGGTGCCTAGCTCGGGCGTGGGTGCAGAGGAGACGCCGAGGCTTCCAAGCCTACCTGGAAAAACGGGGAAAGGTAGGAAAATTAATGAGATTAGATAAGTTAATAACTTTCTAAATCATTTTTTTTAAAAACAATATGGGCTAGATTTTCAGTTGCTTGCGCCAGCAGTTAGCGCCTTAAGAGAAGTGATTTTCGGGCGCTATGCGTGTAGCGCCTGGGCGCAGCGCAGTTTGCGCCCCGCCCCAAATTAAGTTGCCCGTTAGCGCCGGCGCAAAGTTTAGCGGCCGCCCGGATGCGCGCGCAGAAAATGACGTCACATCCTCGTCCAACGCCCTTTGGCCGCCCCGAATCCAAACTTCAGTCGGACCGCCCCATTGTACGGCTGGCGTCCAGAGCGTTTGTAAAATGGAACGCAACACACTTTCGGGAGCGCAAATTAAAGGGCACTCCTCCTGCACTATAAAAGGCAGTCTGCATGTGTTGTGTGGAAGGATCCAGTGTGTTGTTGTGAACGGTGTATTTATGTTTCCCACCACCACCACCACCACCACCTCCTCCTCCTCCTCCTCCTCCTCCTCCTCCTCTTTTCCCCCCCAGACTCTGCCTTTGCAAAAAACACATGCACCCTTCCCCTTTAAGAGCTCACTGGCACCAGAGTGTCTGCCGTGCGCTGCGCCCGAGCTCGGGCGCAGCGCTCTGCACCGCCGGCTTAGCGCCTAAAGATAGTAGTGGAACGCCTCTTTTAGCGCTCCACCAACCTCTTAGGGCGAAGCCACTGAATTTCCGGCAATGGGGCGCTACTTTGGGGCGGGCGCTAACTTCGGGCGGGCGCTAAGGTTAGCGCCCCAAAACTGTCTATACTGAAAATCTAGCCCTATGTGTTTTAAAAGCAACGTTTTTTTTTTAAGACGCAGAAAGCGGGAAAAAGAAAGGAAAAGTTTGGAATCAAGATGGCGGCGACTCACCTCGGTTCAGAACGATAAAGCCCGGCCACACACGCACCGATTGGCCCGGCGGCACACGCCAGCAACCCGGCGTATGATTGGTTGAGCTCGAGGTCACTCTGTCGCTAATGAACGGATAATGAGATGCTGATGAGCGGAACGTTGAAGGTTTTTGGGATACCGCGGGCGCGATTTTAGCCCGGCCGAAACGTAAATACGCTTAAAACCGTCTCGGAAGCGTAAGCTTTCTTTGGAGGTAACGCGCGCGTAGGTACGCCCTGTAACTTTCGAGCGCATACCCGACAGACGCACACGCGATGACAGACAGAATGACAGAATGACAGACAGACAGACAGACAGAAGTACCGATTTATATATATATATAGATAGATTGCTGGAGCCTCCTTGCTGCTGTTGAATGCTTGCTCTACCTGTCGTTGTTTAGCCGGTAAGTTGAACAGCAAAATCCAATGCTGCAGATCGGGCATCAATTGGGTGTTGCACACTCACTGACGTCACAATCTCATTGATTTAAATCCCTCCAGCGATCCTGTTTACTGGCAGTGCTACCAGCCCACGCAAAATGGCGGCCACCGCGGGACATGCCACCAGCTGGTGGAAGAGCGCTGGTCGCCATTTTTATTGACATTTCATCACACTAACAGGTGGCGCAAACCACCCAAATTCTTAGCCCTTCGGTTTTAAAAACCTTGTCTTCCAAAAACAAAAATCAAAAACGAAACAAACTCAATTAGATACACTGTACTTCATATAGCTGTGCTTCCAACTTCAAGGTCTCCTATTTTTCCTGGTTTCATTGTGTTGAGACAAAAATGGCTTATCATGGACTAAAGTATCCTTTATAAAAGAGAGGATAAAGAAGGAAAAATTCAAAGATTCAGTTGTAGGCACTATTAGTTCACAATCCCATTCCTTATGGGGCTTCAAATCTCCCCGACAATGACTCTAGCACCATCATTATCCAATCCTCTCCGGCTACAGCTGTGGTGCCGGAGGACTGGAGGACTCCTACCGTCATACCTTTGTTTAAAAAGGGAGAAAGGGATAGACTGAGTAATTACAGGCCAGTCAGCCTAACCTCAGTGGTGGGAAAATTATTGGAAAAAACTCTGAGGGACAGGATAAATCTTAATTTAGAAAGATACGGATTAATCAAGGACAGTCAGCATGGATTTGGTAAGGGAAGGTCGTGTCTGACTAACTTGATTGAATTTTTGAGGAGGTAACAAGGAAGGTCAATGAAGGTAGTGCGTTTGATGTCGTCTATATGGATTTTAGCAAGGCTTTTGATAAGGACCCACATGGCAGACTGGTCACGGAAGTAAAAGCCCATGGGATCCAAGGCAAAGTGGCCAGTTGGATTCAAAATTGGCTGAGAGGCAGGAAGCAAAGGGTAATGGTCGACTGGTGTTTTTGTGACTGGAAGGCTGTTTCCAGTGGGGTTCTGCAGGGCTCAGTACTAGGTCCCTTGCTTTTTGTGATCTATATCAATGATACAGACTTGAATGAAGGGGGTATGATTACGAAGTTTGCAGACGATACAAAAATTGGCCGTGTGGTGGGTAATGAAGAAGAAAGCTGCAGACTGCAGGAAGATATCAATGGACTGGTCAGGTGGGCAGAACAGTGGCAAATGGAATTCAATTCGGTCAAGTGTGAGGTAATGCTTTTGGGGAGGGCTAACAAGGCAAGGGAATACACAATAAATGGTAGGACACTGAGAAGTGCAGAGGAACAGAAGGACCTGGGAGTGCATGTCCACAAATCCCTGAAGGTAGCAGGACAGGTAGATAAGGTGGTTAAGAAGGCATATGGGATACTTGCCTTTATTAGCTGAGGCATAGAATATAAAAGCAGGGAGGTTATGCTTGAACTGTATAAAACACTAATTAGGCCACATCTAGGGTACTGCGTGCAGTTCTGGTCACCACATTACAGGAAAGATGTGATTGCACTAGAGAGGGTACAGAGGTGATTTACGAGGGTGCTGCCAGGACTGGAGAATTTTAGCCATGAGGAAAGATTGGATAGGCTGGGGTTGTTTTCTTTGGAACAGAGGAGGCTGAGGGGAGACCTAATTGAGGTGTATAAAATTATGAGGGGCCTAGATAGAGTGGATAGGAAGGAACCGTTTCCCTTGGCAGAGGGGTCAACAACCAGGAGGCATAGACTTAAAATAATTGTTCGGAGGTTTAGAGGGGATTTGAGGGGAACGTTTTTCACCCAGAGGGTGGTGGGGGTCTGGAACTCACTGCCTGAAAGGGTGGTAGAGGCAGAAACCCTCATCACATTTAAAAAGAACTTGGATGTGCCCTTGAAGTGCCGTGGCCTACAAGGCTATGGAACAAGAGCCCGAAAGTGGGATTAGGCTGGATAGCTCTTTGTTGACCAGCACGGACACGATGGGCCAAATGGCCTCCTATCGTGCTGTAAATTTTTATAATTCTATGATTCTATGAATGGTCGGTTTGACGGATTAGTTTACAGATGTTGAAGACCCGTAACAAAGTCAAAAATTATTTTTACATTATGATTTTTAATACATGTGTGAACAGCAAAGCTAGATGTGACTTTATTAAAATATATGAGGTGTTTCTGCATATGGTCATCCCAGCACTGTGTTGGCCAGTCCACGTTACTTTCTGTGTGAACACCTATGGAGCATCCAAATCATAGAATGATATGGCACAAGAGGCCATTTGGCCCATTTTGCATGTGCCGACAAATAGAGGGGTGTCCCAAAAAGCTAGTGGTCGGGTTTGTGCTGGGACCCTCCACAGCCAGCAGGATCTGTGGGTATCCTGGGAGGAACCTGAAGATTCCTGTTGGAAGCAGGTGAGTTTTTGAGGCCTCAATCTGAGAAACCTGGTGTGCAACTGCCCTTGAGGCCTGCAGCTATGCTCAAATTTGCTGCCCGATATTTAGGTGCAAGGCCCAGCCATTGGAGGGGCCTATACTGGGGAGCAATGGTCGGAATTTTGCCGGTGCTTAGCAGATGGGATGGGTGATGGGTCAGCTGTTAAATTTAAAATGATTGACAGTGGGTCGGGAACTCATTGTCAAACGTGCACACTGGACTTTCCCGATGTCGAGTCTGCCAACACTCAGTAGACTCGACGGGCAACAGCGGAGGAGGTAATTAAATTCATTAGTACCTTGTTTACAGCCACTTATCAATGGTTTTTTCCCAGCTTTTTGGATTTGGCAGGTTGCCCACCAGTTTCCCGCTGTGCCTAGACCTCATCAGTGAAGCTGAGATGGGAGGTCAGTGGCCATTGAATCAGCTGATGAGTTGACATCTTCAAGTGTCAAGTCAAAGCTTCCAGCTGATTGAGAAATGTTCCCCTAACCACTAGCTTCTCTAAACTGCAATTCCACTACAGATTCAGGATGCAGCATGTCTTTACACAAGTCTCCATCCAGTCTGACCTCATTACCTCTCCCACAATTGACAGATCACTTCTGTCATCTCTACTTCACCTGCCATCTATTCCATCAGCATGGGTGCCCTTGAAACTCTCTCACCTTGGTCCTCAGAATCCCACCACGATCAGCCCCAACATCAGCAGCACCAGGCACACCAGCAGCACCAACAAGAACAACAATCTTCTCTGCAATCAACTGATGCTGCACAGGACAGAGGGCACCAGCACCTGACCACATTGCTGCCTTGGACATCACAGATGGCCTCACCATGGGCAGATTTACTTCACTTGACACCCTGGCTGCCACATGATGTGCCAGGTTGGCACCACCCCGCACCAACACCATAAAGCATCCCTACAATGCCCAAGCCATTCCTTTCATTCTTATCACTATTGCAGTGGGTACCGTTATGTCTCACCATTCACTGTAACTCACTAGGTCACTTCAAAAGGTGCACACAAATCTGTCCAAGAATGCAAAGTGTTGAAAATAAAGGTTTCAATGTTTGGCACCACATTAACAGAAGCTTTACATGAACATTGCATAAAACACCTAAGTGCCTACCCTTGTGTGTTGTTAGTTGGTATGATTGCACTAGGATGAGGGTGAGTGTGAGGGGTGGTTAATGAGATGGGGAAGTGATAATGTAGATAGAGAGGGATGGGTGGAGGTGCAAGACAAGTTGGTGTGAGTAAGGATGTGCAGGAGTAGGGTAGGAAAGGAAGAGTGATGGGGATGTAATGAGTGGGACAGCAGGATGCGGTTGAGTGTGGCTTTGTACTAACATATTGTGACCTACTGAGATCATTGAAACATTTGTGGCACTGCACCCACGTCCTCCTGACCACATCCCTGCTTGTGTCCTCCTGTGCAATGTGCAATCAGGCTGCGTTGCTCTCCTGGGGAGGTCTCTTCCACCTATTGGAAGGGAAGAGGACCTCCCTGCATGCTATGACTCCATCCATAAGCATATGGAGGGAGTCATGGGAGAGCCTGGGTGCAACCCTGCACCTCTGTGCAGTTCCTGTCAGTGTTTGTAGCACCTCAATGCTGTAGAACATTGACAGCACAAATGTTAGAAGAAAGTTGGCCATGGTCCCTTTCAGGAAACTGGCTGATGACACACCAGCAAATTACGTCACCAGACCCGCTTCCTCTAATTGGCCAGGAAACGCGCTGGGCGGGCTTAACAAGCCCCATCAAGGGAAATTCATTTTAGAGGCCGGGATTGGGACAGCAGCGGGATCGGAACCTGCCACCGACATCGCCCGCCATGGACCCACCGAGGTTCGTAAAATTGCAGCCCGAACAGCATTGCCCCTAGGCCTCGACAGGCACAGTGCACTTTGGGTGTGCTCTTTCTGTCCAGGAATCATGAGTATTGTATCTATTTCATTTTATATTTAGCAATAAAGTATTTTGAATGGTTCATTCATTAGTAATAGCATTATTACTGAAAATAATTGTTAGATCTATTTTTAACATTAGGTGTGCAAAATATGACAAGCACAGGATCTATAATGCTGTTGTGCAACTTCAGACTCATGCAGGATGTGGCTTTTATCTGGAAAGCTATGAAATTCTGCTTATTTCACGTAGATATACTTACTCCTTGGGAATAGTGTGGAACAAAATCAGTAGCATTATTGCCATCATTTAATTTGCAATGACAATAAAAACTACTGAGAATTGAATACATTGACTTAGATTATAAGTAGCACTGAAGAAGAGTCTGTCTTGACTGTAAAATGAGTACACAGCCTCAGAACCTTTTACTGTCTCTGCTCGCTGCCGTTGTGAAATCAAGAGAACCATAGACAGCACCAAAAAATACATTTTAAATATGAAGAGAAATTTATACCTGTAATTTAATGCTGACAATGAACTACCACTGGGCCAAACTTCCTCTAAGGTTCTCCCCTGCCCTAGCCCTGAACTCGCATCTTTCTCCTATCTTTCCTCTTGTCCATGAGACGCACCTCCTGCTCCCTCGACCCTATTCCCACTAAACTGCTGACCACCCAACTTCCCTTCCTGACACCCATGTTATCTGATATTAATAACGGTTCTCTCTCCTCAGGTACTGTCCCCCTCCCCATCAAATCTCCCCTCTCCTTAGAAAACCAACCCTTGGCTCCCACCGTCCTTGCAAACTATCACCCCTACCTCCAACCTCCCTTTCCTCTCCAAAGTCCTTGAATGTGCTGTCGCCTCCCAAATCCATGCTCCTCGTTTTCGGAACTCCATGTTTCATTCCCTCCAATCAGGTTCCGCCTCTGCTACAGTACTGAAACGGCTCTTAGCAAAGTCATAAAATACATCCTATGTGACTGTGACCATGGTAAACTACCCCTCTTTGGTCTTCTTGACCTGCCTTTAACATGGTTGACTGCACCATCCTCCTCCAACCCCTCTCCTCCGTCATCCAACTGGTGGGACAGCACTCGCCTGGTTCCATTCTAATCTATCCAGTCGGAGCCAGAGAATCACCTGCAATGGCCAGAATTGGAGGAGCGTAGAGATCTTGGAGGGTTGTAGGGCTGGAGGAGGTTACAGATATAAGAGGGTTGAGACAATGGAGGGATTTGAAAACAAGGATGAGAATTTTTAAATCTAGGCATTGCTTAGCCGGGAGCCAATGGCAGTTGCCGAATCCTGACCTCGGCTGCAATGCTGGAGAGGTGGGGGGAGTGGGAGGAATCATTGAGTAGACAGCAGGCATTTCCCCCACAGGGAGAAAATAACATTTGCCAAGAAAGTTGTCTCCAGGCTGCTCATGCGCACCTCCCAGCAACCAATTGAGAACAGAATTGACAGCAACAGTCGCACTCCCAGGTCTCTGGAAATCCCTAGGGGACCAGGGGAGGAAAATGAGGAGGAGGAGAGGGAGTACACCATCACTGAAAATACACATATATGTGTTACTTAGGAGTTCAGAGTTCATTATAGCCCTTGACTTTGTCCCAGAAGTTGACAATCTTTACGCACTACTTCTAGTGGTTAACATGTTTGTATCAAGTTTCTGTGTGATCAACAAAACACTGTCAAAATCCATGAAACCCATATCTACTAATATATTAAAAATCTTACACTTATGTGCACTTCTGTGCCAACTTTTTCATTATAAATTCCTATGTCCACATTTAAATGAAACTAAACCAAACGCAGATTGGGCGACTGCTTTGCGGAACACCTCCGTTCAGTCCGTAAGGGTGGCCCTGAGCTCCCGGTTGCCTGTCACTTTAATTCTCCGTTTCACTCCCACTCTGATCTCTCTGTCCTCGACCTCTTGCATTGTTCCAGTGAAGCTCAACGTAAGCTCGAGGAACAGCTCCTCATCTTTACAGCACTTTACAGCCTTCCAGACTCAACATTGAGTTCGACAATTTCAAACTATAACCCCTGCCCCCATTTTTCATGCTGTATGATTCTGCCATCCCCATTTGCAACATTTTATCTTTCCTGCCTCTTACCTCAGCACAGTATGTTCCTTCAATTCCTCCCTCCCACCCCCCCACCCCACTTCCCTCCCTGTCCCTGCACCTGCTTAATATCTGTTACATCTCCAGCTTATTCCTGTTCTGATGAAGGGTCCCAGACCTGAAACGTTAATTCTGTTTCTCTCTCCACGGATGCTGCCTGGCCTGCTGAGTGTTTCCAGCAATTTCTGTTGTTATTTTAAATGAAACTACTTCTGTAAACCTGTCTTGCTGTAATTACACTCTGCTACCAGTGGTGATGCTTTAGTACCTCAGATTTCACCAGCTTGGACTGCGGATAACCTCCGATGGTGCAACCAAATCTACTTCTGTGCTTCCAAACTGGCCATATTGTTATTTAACTATAAATAATATAAAATCAAAGTATTATATAAAAATAAGGACCAAAGGTATGACTTTAAAATGGGGACAGAACTACATCTGCATGTCTTGGTCCAATTATCCACCACCGTCCGAACCCCATTTCACCTGAAGGCTATAATTGCTCTTGACTCCCTGTGTGCAATGCCATGGAAGATTGACAACAGAAATTGAATGTTGTAGTGTATGTACCTTTAAGAGAGAACTACTTTTACAGCTCCTGTATACTGTAGTACCGGCAGTGACCACACCTGCATATAAGCCTTGAGCATGCCTCTGTACCCCAGTCTTGAGACTACCCTACTCCAGTAAATACCTGTTGATTGTTAAGTTACAGCATCCGTGTGGTTATTGAAAAACATCATACTCTCAGAATCACGGATCTAACAGTGGCGACGAGTGTCGATTCGAATCTACCTGCAACTCTGCATTTCCCTTCGAGGATTCGCTCCGGAGGGCGGTGGAAGAAAGTCGAGGCCAGAAACACGGGCGTCGACCACGAGCAACCACCCAGTCGTCCGGCAGAGAGTGAACATCGCAGGGGAGGCTGTGGAGAGCCGGGCTTGGTTCCCCAGCCACGACGATCAGCAACAGACTGACGACAGGTACAGCGCAGACCCTTCCCAGACAGCGGCGGCTGGAGCCGACCGACGGCGGAGTAAAAGCCAAGCAGCGTCGATGGGGTAAGATAGAGGGTGAAGCACACAGGGTGCAGCCGGGGGTTGAAAACCGAGCGGCGTCGAGGAAAAACAAAACGGAGCGAGAGAGGGTAAAGCAGCAGCCGGGTTCAGGACCGAGCGGCGGAAACGGGAAAGGCGCACAGAAAGAAAAAAAAAAACTCGCAGAGCACAGCCAGGGCTCAAGGGCTGAACAGTGTCCGCGGGGAGAAGAAGGGAGAGCGCGGGAGGTGCCATTGAGCCGCGGAGAAGGGGAAGCGTGGGAGATGCCATTTTTGACAGTTAAATCACACCCAGGGATGCCGAAGAGTGGCAGTATCTCTACGTTCGACAATGAAGTCGAAGATTGGGCGACATATGTGGAACATATTGAGGTGTACTGCAGGGCGAATGAAGTGCCAGATGCTAGGAAAGCACTGGTTTTGTTAAATTCCATGGGTGCAAAAACTTATGGGTTACTGTGAAACCTAATAACCCCAGAGAAGCCTGTGAACAAGAATTTCGAAAGCATAGTAGAAATCCTACAGGAGCACTTAAACCCCACACCGCTGCTGATAGCAGAACGATTTAAGTTCCATAAAAGGAACCAATACAAAGACGAAAGCAATGCTGAGTACTTAACGGAACTGCACAAGCTATCGAAACACTGCCAGTTTGGAGTGGGACTAGCAGATACGTTAAGGGATAAGTTTGTGTGTGGGCTGCAAAGTGAAGGAACCCAGAAACGGCTTCTATCAGAAAAGGATCTTACGCTGGACAAGGCTTTCAGTATGGCAGTATCACATGAAGCAGCCGCAAGGGGCGCTGCAGAGATACAACGGAGACCGCAAGAATATGGCACCAATGAAATGTCCCATGGAACAGGGAAGTGCTATCGCTGTGGCAGAACAACACATGACCAGAAGGATTGTTGGTTCAAGGACCAAGTGTGCAGACAGTGTGGAAAAGCAGGACACATAGCAAGAGTCTGTAGGTCTGGGAAGAAAACCAACAGTAAGAAATCTCGACAGAAGTGCAAAAAGGTACACAAGGTGATGGACAGTAGTTCAGACGAACAGAAAAGTGACACAGACTCCGGAAGCAAGGAGCTGGGTTGTCTGAAACGACATAAGGTAACCAAAATGGAGGATCACCAGGCTATCTGGGTTACACTCAAGATAGACGGAGTCCAAGTGAAAATGGAATTGGACACAGGATCAGCCCTAACAGTCATAAACCAAAGGGACTACAAGCAGCTATTTTCACATATACCCTTGAAAGCTACAGAGATTGTCTTGAAGACGTACACGGGGCAAAAAGTCTTCCCCAAAGAAAAAATAAGGGTGAAAGTGATATATAAAGGCCAGGAAATACCTAAAATGGACATATATGTATTGCCAGATGGAGGACCACCACTGCTAGGACGTGAATGGATCTGGAAGATACAATTAGATTGGCATTCCATACAGGCACTGAAGGTTGAGGTCAAAAAGGATGACGACGTCACACCTGGACGACTGTCAAAAATGCTAACTGATGCAAAAGAAGTGTTCCAGGAGGGACTCGGAACACTAAAAGGCATAACAGCAACGATTAAAATAGATAAAATGCAAGCCCAAAGTTTCTTAAGGCCAGACCAGTGCCTTATGCGATCAGACCAGCTGTCGAAGCAGAGCTGGAAGGGTTGGAACGTTCAGGAGTACTGTCCAAAGTAGACTGGAGCGAGTGGGCTACACCCATCATTCCTGTAATGAAGAGGTCATTGAGTAATACGCCTGGGGAACCAAAGAAGGTCCACATCTGTGGGATTTTAAGGTGACAGTGAACCCAGTCCTTCACACGGTACAATATCCGCTTCCACGAATTGAGGATATTTTCGCCTCGCTATCTGGAGGTAAACGCTTCACCAAAATTGATCTAGCCCAGGCGTACTTGCAAATGGAGGTAGAAGAAGCCTTGAAACAATACCTTATGATTAACACTCATAAAGGTCTCTGTCAATACAATCGGCTGGTGTTCGGGGTAGCATCGACTCCGGCTATTTGGCAAAGGGCGATGGATCAAGTCCTGCAAGGGATTCCAGGGACCCAGTGTTATTTGGATGACATCCTGGTCACGGGCGAAAATGACAGTGATCACCTCGCCAACTTGGAGAAGGTGCTCACCAGATTAAAGGAATATGGGCTACGAGCTAATCGCCACAAGTGCGAGTTTTTCCAGAAGCAGATCTCGTATTGTGGCCACGTCATCGATGAAGAGGGGTTACATAAGTCCCCTGAAAAGATTGAGGCAGTAGTCAAGGCTCCAGCACCGGAAAATGTGTCACAACTGAGGTCGTTCCTCGGGCTGGTAAACTACTACCATAAGTTCTTACCAAATTTGTCCACGGTATTACACCCACTGAACACCCTACTACAAACAGGGGTACCATGGAAGTGGAATGACGAACGTAGACGAGCTTTCCAGAAGTGTAAAGAATTGATCACATCAAAAGAGGTGTTGGCCCATTTCAACCCAGCACTACCAATTCGTTTGGCATGTGATGCATCACCCTATGGTATTGGAGCGGTGCTGTCGCACAAATTCCCAGATGGGTTGGAGAGGCCAGTAGCCTTTGCGTCTCGGTCACTAACCTCAGCCGAGCGCAACTATGCCCAGATTGACAGGGAGGCCCTCAGCCTAGTATAGGGAGTAAAAAAATTCAACCACTATCTGCATGGGCAGAAGTTCACCTTGCTGACTGACCACCAACCACTTGTCTCCATCTTTAATCCTAAGAAGGGCGTTCCAGTGATGACTGCACAACGGTTACAAAGATGGTCCCAGTTTCTAGGGGCGAATCAATATGAAATAGAATATAAAGGCACGAAACTGTATGGAAACGCTGATGGGCTATCGCGCCTGCCACTGCCTACTGTGGAGGAAGCACCAGCAGTGGACCCTATTGAGATATTTTATTCGTCAATAATTGAACGATTGCCAGTAACGAACACGGATATAGAGGAGACCCGCAATGATCCGACGCTGTCTCGGGTATATGATTTGACGGTGAGGGGATGGCCAACACATGGCGACTCACTGTTGCCAACATTCTCATCCAGAAGAGAACAGCTGTCAGTATGCCAGAGGAGAGTGATGTGTGGATCCAGAGTGGTGATTCCACCCAAGTTAAGGGAGAGAGTGCTAAATGAGCTTCATGAAGGTCATCTGGGGGGAGTGAAAATGAAAAGCCTTGCTAGGGCTTATGTGTGGTGGCCGGGAATCGATCAACAAATCGAAGACCTAACCAAGAGCTGCTCAGGATGCCAGAAGGTCCAAAATGCACCACCACATGCCCCTCTACACCCATGGGAGTGGCCCTCCTCTCCATGGCAACGGGTGCATATTGATTTTGCTGGTCCATTCATGGACTCAATGTTCTTAATAGCAGTGGAATGTCCTGAGGTGATAAAAATGTCCTCAACCACTACAGAGAAAACGATTGCAGTCCTACGGACCATATTTGCCAGGAACGGCTTGCCAGAGCAGATTTGCTGATAATGGACCACAGTTTGTGTCCGAAGAGTTTTGAAAATTTATGAGAAGAAATGGGGTAAGGCATTACACATCCGCCCCGTATCATCCAGCCACAAATGGATTGGCTGAGAGGTTCGTACAAACCTTTAAGAAGGCGATAAAGGCCATGTGCGACGATGAAATTCCACTACAGCATAAGGTGGACAATTTCTTATTAGCCTACCGAAACGCGACGCATGCAGTTACCAACCAGACCCCGGCCATGATGTTCTTTAACCGAAGGTTGAGATCTCGTCTGGACTTGCTCAGACCAAATGTGCGAAGAAATGTTGAAGATAAACAATTCCAGCACATCAATGAGAAGCCGACAAGGAGCTTCAACGTAGGACAACCAGTCTTGGCCCGTGACTACTGAACAGAGAAATGGCAACCCGGAATGATATGCACAAGGCAGGGGCCATTAATGTACACAGTGGATGTCAGGGAGAACATTGTGATACGCCACGTCGATCAGATCTTAGCGTCACAGGAACGAGTCAACCCCATGTCTCGCGTCCCTGGGGATGAACCCGACATACCGATAGCATCTACCTCAGAAACAGTAGCAGTGGAAACGGATGAAATAACTGACGAAAAGGGGCCAGAATCGCCTCCACACCAAGAACAAGAACCTCAGGAAAGGCGCTATCCCGAAAGGATCAGGAAGCCGCCCCAAAGACTGAATCTATAAATGGGCTATTGTTGTTTAATGTACATGTTAAAGTGTTAATTGTTATTTGAATATTATGGGTACTACTAATCTAAAAGGGGAGGAATTGTAGTGTATGTACCTTTAAGAGAGAACTACTTTTACAGCTCCTGTATACTGTAGTACCGGCAGTGACCACACCTGTATATAAGCCTTGAGCATGCCTCTGTTCCCCAGTCTTGAGACTACCCTATTCCAGTAAATACCTGTTGATTGTTAAGTTACAGCATCCGTGTGGTTATTGAAAAACATCATACTCTCAGAATCACGGATCTAACAAATGTGACCTACTCAGTTAACATATTCCAGTGGTCCTGCCCATGATAAATACAAATATTTTAGTTCATTATAGCTGAAACAATGCTTTCATATATGCAGCTATTTTCTCAAGAGACTAGGTTATCAAAGAATAACATCATATTATAATTTAATACAACTCAACAAAATTGCAAGTAAGCACAATCTCAAAATAAAAGTACTCCCCTATTCCTTTTCAGTCAGCACACAAGGCCAACTGAAATTTAACAAGATTCACAAGTGCTCAACTACTATTAGTGCAGGAGTACTAATCACATTTTTGAACAAAATTGGAAACAAGAACAGTTCTGTAACAGCATATGGCTGAATAACCACTTTAAAAATATTTTTAAAATGGATATTGAGCTTGGCAGCTTGCCAGTGCCAACCATTAAAAAGTTTTACGACATTACAGCAAAATTAAGTTTATTCAGTTCTGTTATAAAATGAACATTTTTCAAATAGCATATATCATGCTCTTGAGAAGAATATACTATAACCAACTGCAATTTGTTTGTATTTCTTTGGGTGTTAATGTTAGAGTCTATTATGTATTCATTTGTGCTTCTTTTAGTAGCATTTATCTATATAATCTGTAGGCTTATATCAAATAAGTTTGGTAGGAAACATTGCAAAGTATAATTTTAGATGAAACCTTAACAATTTTACATTCTAACTATGTAACTACCATGCTATAAACTGATAGTAAAAGCATGGCAATACAGGACTGTAGGGCAATACTTTAATTTAGTGGCAAATTTCTGTTTTAATATGTAAGCTAATCAGCTTGTTTATGAAATGTAGGTGTAATCTAATCACAATAATGAACTTGAAATGTGCTTAAAATGCTTGTGTGAATTCTAAATACAATATCCCTTGTATTGAGGATTTTATTTAGCTTACGAAAATTGAGTTACAACAGTCATTGCCAGTGGAGCCAGACCTCACACTTGCGTAGAATAGTTGACAAGCAGAAGTAATGCACATTAAAGAAATCAATGGCCACCTTACATAGGATTTTATAAACTGGATTCTGTCTTTGTTGAGTTAACATTATCATGGAGTTGAGTAAATGGTAGAAAGTAATAGTACAAACCTAGCACTGTGTCTCAGTTGATATTCACTGCTCAATGACCTATATTTAAATTTAATTTACAAGATTGTGCAATGTTCAGAAACAGCAGAATCTAGAGATTGAAACACAGTCACCAATTTTCCCTGTGTTTTAAAAACATTTTTCATATGGTTCTGAAAATTTAGAATTCCATCAAAATCCTTATTTTTGCCTGCTGTTAGTACAGATGCTAGGAAGCCTATCCTGGACCCTGAGGAGGAAAGAAAATTTGTTGGATTCAGGATGGCTAGCAGCACAAGCCTCTAAATCCCTCTCATGTCCTAGCTGTGCACAACAGCCTATTTTTGGGATTTATGAATAAAAGTAAGTTTTGTCCAAAGACCAATAGTGTAGGGAAGTCAGGCTCTTTTTATTAGGGCAGGGCAGAGTTTTACGATAGCAAAATACTGCAGATGCTGGCAATCCGAAATAACAACAGAAAATGCTGGAAAAACTCAGCAGGCCAGGCAACATCCGTGGAGAGAAATTAGAGTCGACGTTTCGGGTCTAACCCTTTTTCAAAACTGGAAAGGAAATGAAATAGATCGAAAGGCAGGGCTGGGAGAGAACAAAAGAAGTGAAGAGACATTAAGAGGTATTGAAAACAAGACAAGATGGTGATAGGACTAATGGAGACAAAAGACGGCTCAGATTAGGTGTGAAATGTTCTGGCAGAATGAGAGACAGCTGCCATGTGGGAGAGAGAAGAAAAAGGAAAGGGGAGGGAGGGAAAAACCAAAACAAAGGGGTGGATAAAAAATATAAGGAAAAATGTAATAGGGGCCGAGGTTATGATCTGAAATTGTTGAACTCGATATTGAGTCCGGAAGGCTGTAAAGTGCCTAATCGGAAGGTGAGGGCAGAGTTTTACTTAGGCAAAGAAATGAGAGGAATGACCCTCTTGCTGGTGAAAGCTAACACCAGTGATTTTCTCTTGTTTATCTACTCTGCAAATCTGTTTAACCATTTGTACATGTGCAAGACAAAACACATGCAATTGTTACACATGTTCATTAAAAAAAACAAGAAAATTTGGCTCAGTGCAATAAATAACTCAAACTGCATCATTGAACAGGGCCTGCAAACCCACGGGCCTTCAATGCAGGATCTGCCCCCTTCCCCGATAGCCTCTGGCATTGACCCTGGCAAAGTTTGGGGGATCATGGGGAAGTCACCTCATTAACATAACATGGACAGGTGCCCGCACCATTAGTGGGCCAGCTCAGGTGTCTGCCACACTGGAGAGGCTGAAAAATTTAGCTTTGGATGCCCATGCCTGAGTGGGGGTGGGGGGTTGGAGAGGGGGTGCTGGGAGTGCCTGGATCCATCAGGTGGGATACACATTTGCTGTTTCATAGGCCGGTATGCCTGCTTTCACTTGATATATGGGCCCACTGACATCCCATCAGACCAGGGACAAAGAGCCAGGGAGCCTCCGACATGATCACACTCCTTCCTACGGTGCTGACATTGTTTGGCATGGGTGGAGGCCCTGCCCCTAACAAGGCCCCGTGTAAAATTCTGGGGAAGGCTGAGAACCAGCGTCTCTGGAAACTAGCCTAACTCACAGCTGTTCTGCCACGTTCCCAACGAGACTTATGGCAAGAATGTATTGAAAGGCCACGGATTGTTAGCCCTAGTGACACAATCTTTAGTGTGCTTTAGACAGCTCAAACAAACAAATGTGCACAACTGTAGTTTTGGCTACTGGACTAATTTCTTACTGCAAAATGGAATAGGATTTAACAGTATTGAGTACAGCCTGTTATAACTCTTCTATAAAGTACAAGTTGCACCAATATTTTGCATGCACATTTTCATCAAACTTCTATAACATGCAATCCTTATCTCTCCTTATTCCTCTGATGCCCTTCATGCCTTCCTCATATTTAAAAAACATACTTGAAGGTTTGACTAATCAGGCTCAATGATTCTTTGAGAATATTTCCCATTTTACTGTGGTCTCTATATTACCAGGTGGCACATGACTGGAAGCAACATTTAAATTGTGGAGTTTAATTAATTGGATTAATTTTTATCTTGCCTCTTTGGTTCTCTGTGTCTCTGATTCTCTCCCCATGCTTTTGTCTCTGAACTGTTCCATGTTTGTTCCAGTTCCTGCCCTCATTTAATGCTTCTGATGCCTATCATGATGTATAGCTCTGATGCCACTCGTGCTTCTAATGCTTTTTCATGCCTCCAATGCACCCTCATACCCTAATCCTGTCTCTCTTCTGGCCAAATGTTCTGCCTCTTGCTCAGTATGCCTCAATGTAATAACACTGCTCCTTTCTGCTGTGACAAGAGAGGATTCAAGAAACACTATTAGGATGCCAATCTACCCCAGTGTAGCTCACACTCTGAAACTGTTCTGTTATTATTTCAAAAAATAGACTAGTTTCACAGCACAAGAAGATTGATAGGTCCACCTGCCAATATGAATGTTCTCACTCGCTATGAGAACAAGTGTAAGACTGTGATGCACTATTTTAACACGTCCTAGCAGATGATCAGTAGGGAAACTCCAGTTCATATCCTGTGGGATTTGGGAATCTGGAGACAGATTAAGCATGGGGATGGGTAAGAACTTAAAAGAACATTAGGTAGATAGAAGGGAATAGCAGGCTAATTAGGTACATTAAGCATTCCACTGGCGACAAGAGCAGCAGCATAAATAAAGACAGCCATTGGTTTTCAGAATTTGAAAGCTATGCTAATAGTTCATTTTAGTTCAGGGTTTTACTATAATTTCATTGTCAGTTTTTACACGAGGTGACATCTTTCATAATACATTCTTCAGCGAGAGAGAAAAGAGGGATTTCCGTATGGCCATCACCAGTGCTGTTCTGTGATCAGCTAAATAAGGCACACTGGTAAGTAATGAGTAAGCCAGATCAGATGTAAATGCTCTCTCCCCATGAGGCACTCCATTTAGTGGTCTGCATTTTTTTCAAAATGATGAAAATCATTCTACCTCCGGCAGCTATATTTCAGTGACTGGTTGTTGTGGCCTGTAGCTAATTGTTTGCAAAGCCATTACTTCAATCATTATGAAGGGGAAGGGAATATGTTTAAAATTCAAAGTTGGGGACAGTACCAACCACCTAGGTTTGTGCAGTCAGTAGTAATTCTAGAAGTGGTGTGTGCAGAGGCTTGGGGGGGGGGGGGGGGACCTTCTAGAATGTCCACTTGTGTAATTCTCTGAAAAAAATATACATTAAGTTACAAATTTTTGACTTCTCTTTTCTGAGAGATCCTAGATTGGCATAGGAATGGGGAGAATGTGACCTCTCGGTGAATGCTGTTTAATGTCAAGAATTTCAGTGTAACCTAACTTTGTGACTTGTAACCTTAGCTTTGCAGAGCATAACTGCCAATACTAGATGGCATTTCTCTACTGAAGTTTACAGTTGGACCACCATAATGAGTACTACTAGTATTGTTATTTTCACTGGAATATAATGATCTATATTGCATTACTATTTTAACAATAATTTAAAATCAAACACTTCCTAACTTGACTACAAATGAACATCTAACTTCTTTTCTTTGTCATCAGATAACCAAATGAATTAGGTGCCTTACTTCTGGAGCTACCAATGATAGAGTTCAACTTGTTCAGTTTCAGGTGCTGGAATGCCTCCATCTTGGTATACTGAAGGCTGAATGCAAGATACACTTCAGAATGTGCGTAAAGTCCTTTCTCACCACTACGTATCTGAATTCACTCTCATGATCTTTTTCTGTCTTTCCTTTCTTTCTCTGGGTCTCATACTGACTTTTCCAGTCCTCAGATAGGTCAATGTCAGTGGTCCTCTAACTCTACAGATAACCACTTCTGCCATAGGGATCTATTCCAGCAACAAGCTCTCTACTGTGGAAGTACTTATCCTGAGAATATAGTGATGCTGAAGGTAATCAAGTCTACTTTTGGAGAACAGAGTGACTGGGCCACTATTGTTGTGTATATTCCTCTGCTTCCTTTGACCACTTCCCTTTTTAAATAATTTTTGTTTTACTTCTGTTCTTAATTTGTGGATTTAAGGTAATAGCTCACTGAATATCATAAACTCCACTGTAACAGTCTGCATTTAACAGTCTTTTCAATATATACGTACAAAAGGTTTCATTTCTTTTAAATTATGGGATACGGTGAACATTGCTTTTGTTTAACATTTTAATAAACTGTTTTTCTCATTTGTGTTTTAAAGGCATTACTTATGTAATATTCACACTTGGAACAAAGTACACTTTCTTGTTCATTATCGATTGCGCACCTGAGTACTGCTGCAGCTGTGCCCATGAAGAGAAGGGCTTAAACCGACCAAACAGAAATATCCAGAAATGTTCTTTTTATTATATTATATATTAGTAAAGTCAGTTGAAGTGTGTGAGTAAAAAGTCAAGTTAATTGTACAGAAGAAACAATCTATGCAGCAGGTTAGGTGCATTCACTGTGCATCTGAAGGAGAGCACTCACTCCTTTTGGCCTAAAATATTTTTTCAGGTTCCCTGAATTCTGACATCAGAACCCGGATAACACTGTTTAGTATTGTTAGGGCTTTACAATAAAAGCTAAAATATCAACCATATGATGGCAAAAAAAAGTTCTTTCTTGTGGTTAAAATGTTCACTTCTAGCTACTTTCCGATGAAGTTGGTGGAGCTGTCGAGGAGGACCTTCTCCTTCTGGTTGATGACCGCGACCGCTCAGCACTGTAGGTAATTTGTTTGTCATGGTGTTGTATTTGAGCTTCAAGAAATTCCCTCTGCTGTTGGCTGATTGTCTGACTAATCAGTCCAGGTAGAGCATGGATACTCCCTATTAATGTCTCTAATTTATTTTCCAATGTTACAATCCTTTTCTCAAGATCTTCACTTCTTTCATTTAGGTCTGAGATCATGTCGTACATAATGTTTTGAGTCTAAAATGAGGGGAAAGAACAGAGTTGGTAGTTTTAGTATTTGCTGAATATTTTCCAGAAACAATTTGTTTTTGTCCCAAGTTAACAGCAACCATTAAAGTCAGATCTATTCTTAATGATCTGCCATTTTGCAAATACAATGAATGATGCATGAAAAATCAACATTATCAATTTAACAGCAAATCATAATACAAATAATTTTGGAGGTTGTCAACATAACCAGTCATCCAATAATTAATGCATGACCATTCTGACAGAAACAACTGTTTTATGTTTCTCCACATTTCATTATTTAAAGTCAAATATCCATATTGTAAATTCAACAGTGAACGAATTCTCACAGGTTCCAATCCCGATTCTTGGCATTATCTTTCCATATATCAATCACAACCGTGGATATTATTTTTCTCAAAGCCAATATCCCAGTCTTGAAGAAAAGATTTATTCTTAACCATAGGTATTTGATAGGTCTTGCATTAATAAAGAAAAAATGATATAGCAAATATACATTTAAAAATACTCCAGATCCAACTACAAATAACAGTCATATTTGTTATTCGCACAATACAATGAATTAAAGGAATGAAGAGTATAATAAAATTGCTAAACAGGTTTCATTGATCGGACCCAAATAAATGGAATTAAACATGAATAACTCACCCATCACAAACATGAATAACTCACCCATCACAAACTTTCAAACTAAAGACATTAAAATCCTTCCTCAAATTTCTAATCCCGATTCCCTGGAGTTTGACCTCCTTTGATCAATCAAAATACAAATTCATCTTTCAACAGGTAATCACCACACTAAATTTTGTGCCATAGACTCATTTCAGGCTGTTTTGGGGCAATTTCCAATGTTTCTCAATTGACTGTACAGATGCATTCGACAGGCCACTGATGCTTTGTTTCCTTGAGCAAGCTGCTTGTCAGCTTCCCTGTATCAGAATGATATGGGTGTGTAATTTTAACAGGATTTTCTCCGATTGCTTACGTGACCAGGAAAGATTCCTGCAATGTCCAGCTCAGCTGTAATTACCAACACTACAGCATGCATATCAGTGCTTGTTTTCTGACAGCTGCCACAGTGCTTTTATATTAAGGCAATTCACGGCATCACTATTGTTTCAAGCAGAAAGGCTGGCTAGATCCTGGTGCCTTCACTGATGACACCTGTGTGCCCCCTAGGACACAAGCAGAACAATGAGATCCATTCTGCCATCAGGGTTATGGAATGTAGAAGGCATGCTACAAGTGTCTAGGTTGATTTAGGGTGGCTCTGCAAAACAGTCCGGCTCATATCTCAAGAGTAGTGGCGGTGTGCTGCATGCTACCCAACCTTTTTTCAAAGAGGTCTCCTCATGGGAGCCAGAGAGGAGGCAGGTGCCCAAAACGCCGGGGGCTGAAGGTGGCCAGAAGCAGCAAGAAGATGCATCCAAGAGAAGCCAGTGCCAGTGGCAAGAAACAAAAGAACAAAAGAACATAACATTTGGAACCAGCTGATTCAAGAAACCTTCTCTTAAGAATCACATCAATGTATCAGCAGTCATGCCAACATTATCCCCTTGCCCATTCCCAAAAATTGGTAGGCCAAACAAAACATGCAGCTTCCACTCATTACATTTCATACTAAGCACGTCCAAACTGCAACAGAAACATTGTGACCAAGCACATGAACTTCACCAAAACCTAACATTTATTTACAAGCCGCACTATAATTGCAAATGATTGCAGATTGTCACCACTGCGACATAGGCCATTCAGCCCCTTGAGCCTGCTCCTCCATTCAAATAGTTCATAGCTGATTTGTATCTCAACTCCATTTACCCATCTGTGACACTGTGTACACAGACAGAATGGTACCTAGCAGATGCTTGAAATTCTGTGCCTGCAGCCCAGCCCCCGTGTTTGAAAATTCAATGAGACAATACTCTGCAATTGGTCCCTCAACAACAACCTCAATTTTCATTTATACAGTGCTTTCAATGTAGAAAAATATGTCAAGGTGCTTCACAGAGGCATAATCAGACAAATCACGGTGGCATAGTGGTTAGCACTGTTGCCTCACAGCGCCAGGGACCCGGGTTCGAATCTGGCCTCGAGTGACTGTCTGTGTGGAGTTTGCACATTCTCCCCGTGTTTGCGTGGGTTTCCTCCGGGTGCTCCGGTTTCCTCCCACAGTCCAAAGATGTGCGGGTTAGGTTGATTGGCTATGATAAATTGACCCTTAGTGTTAGGGGGATTAAATACGTGGGGTTACGGGGATAGGGTGGGATGTGTGTTGGTGTAGGGGTTACGGGGATCGGGTGGGATATGTGTCGGTGCAGGCTCGATGGGCCGAAATGGCCTCTATCTGCACTGTGGGGTTTCTGTGGTTCTGTGAAATATGGATGGAGAGCCAAAGCAAAAGATGTTAGGAGGGTGAGAGTTAGGTTTTAAGGAGTGTCTAAAAGGAGGAGAGGGTGGTCGAGAGGTTTAGGGAGGGAATTCAAGAGCGTATGGTTTAGATGGCTGAAGGCACGGCTGCCAATGGTGGGGTGAAGGGAGGGATGATACACAAGAGGCCAGAGTTAGAGTAATGCAGAGTTCAGTTGCAAGGCTATGGAGTTTGTGGCAGGGGTTGAAGATGAAGGCTTCAGTCTTCTAAATATTTAACTGGAGGAAATTGAGGTTCATCCAAGATGAGATGTCAGTCAAGCAGTCTAACAACACAGAGGGGGTGGGGTTGAGAGAGGTGGTGGAGCGGTACAGCTGGATATCATTAACATACATGTGGAAGGTGACCCCACGTCCTTGGATGATGTATCCAACGTGCAGCATATAGATGAGGGAGAGGAGGGAACCAAGGATAGATCCTTGGCAGACTTCAGAAATAACAAGGCAGGAGTGAGAAGAGAAGATATTGCTGGAGATGCTTGGACTATGATTGGATAGGTAAGAGTGGAACCAAGTGAAAGCAATCCCATTGAGCTGGACAAGAGGAGAGGCATTGGAGGAGGATGATGTGGTCAACTGTGTCAAAGGCTGCAGAGCGGTCGAGGAGGACGAAGGGGAATAGTGCACCACAGTCACAAAGAATGCCATTTATGACTGATTAGGGCTGTTTAAGTGCTGTGGCAGGGACAAAAACTTGATTGGAGAGATTCAAATGTGGAGTTGCGGGAAAGATGGGCACGGATTTGGGAGGTGACAACAGATTCAAGGACTTTGGAGAGGAAAGGGAGGTTGGAAATGGGGCACTAGTTTGCAAGGACAGAGAGGTTGACAGTGAGTTTTTGAGGAGGGGTTGATGGTGGTTTTGAAAGGAAAGGGGACAGTACCAGAGAAGAGGCAATCATTTACAATTTCAGCTAGACCAGGAGGGGAAGTTGGGTGGGCAGCTGTTTAGTGGGAATGGGGTCAAGGGAGGATATGGGTTTCATGGACAAAATGAGCTTGGACAGTGCATGAGGGGAGCTAGGAGACAAGCTAGAGAAAGACGCAGTTGGAAATATGGGTGGAGAAACTAGAGAAAAGTGTCTAGCAGTAGCCTGAGCAGCCAGGGAGGGAGCTTGGCCTGCTACATGGATCTCTGTGGTGATGGTGTCCACTACAGTTCTGTTCGAAACTGCTACATGCTCCAGGCTAGTCTGCAGTGGCTATGAAGCCATCCTTGATGGTGTGGCACATGCTAGCCACAAACTCGTCCTGTTAGCCTGACAAGTGTTGCACATTCTGGGAGACTCCTCATCTTCCACCCCCCACCATCTCCCCACCCCCCGCCCCCCCATCATTTCTCCCGCCCACTTATGTTCATTGCTTTACCCTGTGTGTTCTCCTTATGTTTACTATCTACAGGATGCACTGCAGCAACTCGCCAAGGCTTCTTCAGCAGCACCTCCCAAACCTGCGACCTCTACCACCTAGGAGGACAAGGGCAACAGGCGCATGGGAACACCTTCACCTGCAAGTTCCCCTCCAAGTCACACACCATCCTGACTTAGAAGTATATTGCCAATCCTTCATCATCGCTAGGTCAAAATCCAGGAGTATTTTAAGACAAAAAATTTGACACCGATAGACATAAGGATAAATTAGGGCAGGTAACCAAAAGCTTGGTCAAGGAGGCAGGTTTTAAGGAGCGTTTTAAAGGAAGAAAGAGAGGTAGCGAGGCAGAGAGGTTTAGGCAGGGAATTCCAGAGCTTAGGGCCTACGCAACAGAAGGCACGGCCGCCAAAGGTTGAGCGATTATAATCAGGGATGCTCAAGAGGGCAGAATTAGAGGAGCGCAGATATCTCGGGGGGTTATGGGGCTGAAGGAGATTACAGAGATAGGAAGGGGTGAAGCCATGGAGGGATTTGAAAACAAGGATGAGAATTTTGAAATCGAGGCGCTGCTTAACCGGGAGCCAATGTAGGTCAGCGAGCACAGGGGAGATGGGTGAATGGGACTTGGTGCGAGTTAGGACACAGGCAGCCGAGTTTTGGATGACCTCAAGTTTACGTAGGGTGGAATGTGGGAGGCCAGCCAGGAATGCGTTGGAATAATCAAGTCTAGAGGTAACAAAGGCATGGATGAGGGTTTCAGCAGCGGATGAGCTGAGGCAAGGGCGGAGATGGGCGATGTTATGGAGGTGGAAATAGGCGTTCTTTGTTATGCTGCGGATATGTGGTCGGAAGCTCATTTCAGGGTCAAATATGACACCAAGGTTGCGAACAGTGTGGTTCAGCCTCAGACAGATGTTAGGGAGAGGGATGGAGTCAGTGGCTAGGGAATGTGGCGGGGACCAAAAACAATGGCTTCGGTCTTCCCAATATTTAACTGGAGAAAATATTTGCTCATCCAGAACTATATGTCGAACAAGCAGTCTGGCAATTTAGAGACCGTGGAGGGGTCGAGAGAAATGGTAGTGAGGTAGAGCTGGGTGTCATCAGCGTACATGTGGAAACTGACGCTGTGTTTTCGGATGATGTCGCCAAGGGGCAACATGTAGATGAGAAATAGGAGGGGCCAAGGATAAATCCTCGGAGGACATCAGAGGTAACAATGCGGGAGCTGGAAGAGAAGCCGTTGCAGGTGATTCTCGAGTTACGATTAGATAGATAATAATGGAACCAGGCGAGTGCAGTCCCACCCAGCTGGACGATGGTGGAGAGGCGTTGGAGAAGGATGTATGAAAGAATGAAGAAGACAGTGTGAAAGGCATTTGTTTGACAGCATATGCAGTGGAATCCAGGTGCTAACAGGCAGAGCATGAAAGGATTATGGCAGATGCTCAAACCCAACTATGTCATCCTGAATGAGGCTATCAAGCATGCATGAAAGACTGTGTGGAAAGGTTTATTTGGAGATGACAGATGGGCATGTAACAGTTGGCTGTGGACAGGGGTGCACACTAAAATAGTCCTGTGATGAAGCCCTTGAACACAGTGAGGGCAAGCTGTGAGCAGCTGACATACATGGCAGTACAGTGCATTGTCCCAAGCTGTAGGTGACTCATCTCATCATCCCTGCGCTAAAAGTCTTGTGGCATAGTGCAGCGGTTCTGTGGTCAATGGAGGCAGCATTTACAGCCTATGCTACTTCCACTGTGCCATTAATTTTGTTGTGTTTCTCTCGTGCACTCGAACTCCTGCATGATGTCCTAGAGGCTTCTGATCTGAGAAAGTAGACACATGGCACCTGCATGTTGGTCTTTCTGTCTTCAAGTGCACGAATCTGCTGCTGCCTGGCCCTTTAAGCCATTGCCAGATTTTATTTCTTGCAGCAGCTCTACTTTTTCCACCTCTCCGTCACTAACACCCAATCGATGGCAGGACTCCTGCTGGGAGCCTGCCCACCGCTGTTTAAATTAGCTGAGTCTAGACAATCTGCTGGAGTTGGTGCTGAATATGTGAGACAGCTGAAGGTCTCACTCACCACATTTCTGCCAGTGCTATAGCTATGCAGGAAATCCCGGGCAATGACATTAGTACAACCGTACTGTGTTTCCTATCACTGTGCTTCCTCTAGGTGCAAGTATGTGATGTGTGAGCTCTTAAACGTAGCTCAATGAGGTCAATTTCAACCCCGAGCAGGTTTCAAGTGGGCGAGTCAAAATGCAATTTCTTTTTATTCATTCACGGGATGTGGGTGTCGCCAGCAAAGCCAGCATTTATTGCCCATCCCTAATTGTCCTTGAGAAGGTGGTGGTGAGCCTCCTTCTTGAACCGCAGCAGTCCGTGTGATGAAGGTACTCCCACAGTGCTATTAGGTAGGGAGGTCTAAGATTTTGACCCAGTGACAATGAAGGAACTGTAATATATTTCCAAGTCAGGATGGTGTGTGACTTGGAGGAGAACTTGGAGGTGGTGATGTTCCCATGCGCATGCTGCCCTTGTCCTTCACGGTGGTGGAGGGAGAGAATTTTTAAGGTGGTGGATGGGGTGCTGATCAAGTGGGCTGCTTTGTCCAGGATGGTGTTGAGCTTCTTGAGTGTTTTAGGAGGTACGCTCATCCAGGCAAGTGGAGAGTGTTCCATCACACTCCAGACTTATGCCTTGTAGATGGTGGAAAGGCTTTGGGGAGTCAGGAGGTGAGTCACTTGCCACAGAATACCCAGCCTCTGACCTGCTCTTGTCATAGTATTTACGTGGCTGGTCCAGTTAAGTTTCTAGTCAATGGTGACCCTCAGGATGTTGATGGTGGGGGATTCGATGATGGTATTGCCATTGAATGTCAAGGGGAGGTGGTTAGACTCTCCCTTGTTGGAGATAGTCATTGCTTGGCACTTGTGTAGCGTGAATGTTACTTGCCACTTATCAGCCCAAGCCTAGATGTTGCCCAGGTCTTGCTGCATGTGAGCACGATCTGCTTCATTATCTGAGGAATTATGAATGGTACTGAACACTCTGCAATCATCACCAAACATCTCCACTTCTGACCTTAATCTACATATTGACTGGGCAAATCAAATTACCACTAATGGTGTGGAGGACGAATTCTTGGAATGCATGCGAGATGGTTTCCTGGATCAGTGTGTGGAGGAACCAACCAGGGAACAGGCTATTCTGGATCTGGTGCTGTGTAATGAGAAAGGGCTAATCAATAATCTTGTGGTAAAGGGGCCTTTAGGGACAAGTGACCATAATATGATTGAATTTTAAATTAAGTTTGAGAGTGATGTATTCCAATCTGAAACTAAGGTCTTCAATCTAAACAAAGGAAACTACAAGGGTATGAGGGACAAGTTGGCCATGGTAGATTGGGAGACTACACTAAAAGGTATGAAGGTGGACATACAATGGTTAACATTCAAGGAAATAATGCATAATTTGGAACAAACATATATTCCTCTAGGGCATAAAAACCCAAAAGGAAATGTGATCCAACCATGGCTAACAAAAAAAATTAAAGCTAGCATTAAGTCAAAGTAGGAAGCTTATAAAGTTGCCAGAAAAAGCAGTCAGCCTGAGGATTAGGATCCTTTAGAAATCAGCAAAGGGGGACCAAAAAATTGATAAAGAAAGGGAAAATGGAATATGAGCACAAACTAGCAAAAAATATAAAAACAGATTATAAAAGCTTCGAAAGGTATGTGAAAAGGAAAAGACTGGTGAAGGTAAATGTAGGTCCTTTACAGTCAGAGATGGGAGAATTTATAATGGGGAATGAGGAAATGGCAGAGAAATTAAATAAATACTTTGTTTCTGTCTTCAGGGAGGAAGACACAAAAAACCTCCCAGAAATACGAGAAAACATAGAAACATAGAAAAATAGAAGATAGGAGCAGGAGTAGGCCATTCGGCCTCACGAGCCCGCTCCGCCATGGCTGATCATCCAAATTCAGTACCCTGTCCCTGCTTTCTCCCCATATCCCTTAATCCCTTTAGCCTCAAGAAACATATCCAACTCCTTCTTGAATATATTAATGAATTGGCCTCAACTGCCCTGTGTGGCAGAGAATTCCACAGGTTCACCACTCTCTGGGTGAAGAAATTCCTCCTCATCTCAGCCCTAAATGGCTTACCCCTTATCCTTAGACTGTGACCCCTGGTTCTGGACTCCCCCACCATCGGGAACATCCGTCCTGCATCTAGTCTGTCTAGTCCTGTTAGAATTTTATAAGTTTCAATGAGATCCCCTCTCATTCTTCTAAACTCCAGCGAGTATAAGCCTAATCGACCCAATCTCTCCTCATTCGTCATTCCTGCCATCCCAGGTATCAGTCTGGTGAATCTTCGCTGCACTCTCTCAATGACAAGAACATCCTTCCTCAGATAAGGCGAGCAAAACTGCACACAATACTCAAGGTGTGGTCTCACCAAGGTCCTGTACAACTGCAGCAAGACATCCTTGCTCCTGTACTCAAATCCTCTCGCTATGAAGGCTAACATACCATTTGTCTTCTTAACCACCTGCTGCACCTGCATGCTTACCTTCAGCGACTGGTGCACAAGGACACCCAGGTCTCGTTGCATTTCCCCTTTTCCCAATCTATTGCCATTCAGGTAATAATCTGTCTTCCTGTTTTTGCCACCGAAGTGGATAACCTCACATTTATCCACATTATACTGCATTTGCCATGCATCGGTCCAATCACCCAACCTGTCCAAATCGTACTGGAGTTTCTCTGCATCATCCTCACAGCACACACGCCCACCCAGCTTTGTATCGTCTGCAAACTTGGAGATATTACATCTAGTTCCCTTGTCTAGATCATTAATATATATTGTGAATAGCTGGGGTCCTAGCACCGATCCCTGCGGTACCCCACTAGTCACTGCATGCCACTCGGAAAAAGACCCGTTTATTCCCAATCTTTGCTTCCTGTCTGCCAACCAGTTCTCTATCCAAGACAGTACCTTACCCCCAAACTTACATGCTAATCTCTTATGTGGGACCTTATCGAAAGCCTTCTGAAAGTCCAAATACACCACATCCACTGGTTCTCCCTTATCTATTCTACCAGTTACATCCTCAAAAAATTCCAGTAGATTAGTCAAGTGTGATTTACCTTTTGTAAATCCATGTTGACTTTGTCCGATCCTGTCACTGTTTTCCAAGTGCTCTGCTATTACATCTTTTATAATGGACTCTAGCATTTTCCCCACTACCGATGTCAGGCTTACCGGTTGTGGTAAACCACTGTTTGTATTCCACTGTGTACATGCCTGGACATGCCTCGGCTGACTCCTCCCACAAGTCCTAGTATAAAGGTGACTGCTCCCCAGCCCTTTGTATTTCTGGACCGGTCGACCACTCGAGGCAGACCTTCATTCTTTTGTCAATAAAAGCCTTTAGTTACTCTCTTAACTCTCAGTCTTTTATGAGTAATTGATAGCGCATCAATTTTATTAACAAAATTTTTATAATGGAGAAGATCCTCACACCAGCATGCCTGGACTTAGATCATCGGGAGGCGGACTCATCCACCAAGTTTACTCACTGGCTTAAGTGTTTCGAAAAATTCCTGACCGCCTCCGCAGCAATCAAATCGGACGAGGACAAACTGGATGTCCTGACCTCCAAAGTGAACCACCGAGTGTACTCGGTCATCCAAGACGCGACCTCGTACGCGGACGCTATCAAGCTCCTCAAGGACCAGTACACGCGCCCAGTGAACGAAGTGTACGCCAGGCACCTTCTGGGGAGTCGTAAACAACAACCTGGGAAATCGACCGTGGAATACCTTCAGGCACTGTCTGTGCTTGGCCGGGCCTGTGGTTGTAAGGATGTAAAGGCCGCCGTGTACACAGAGGAACTTATCCGGGACGCTTTTGTAGCGGGCCACAGATCCAATTACACCCGACAGCGACTGTTGGAGCAGAGTGACCTCGACCTCAACAAGGCCTCTGAACTCGCACTATCATTGGATGCAGCCTACCGGGGCATGGATGCCTACTCCTCTGCACCGTGGACGCCGCGGGGAATGACAGCCTGGGACACGGTAGGACCGCCTCATAGCGCCGTGCCACCCCAGCCACACCCCAGCAACGGCCCAACTACCGCAGCAGTGTCCCAAGGCCAGACAGCAGTGCCCCAAGGCCAGAAATGCTACTTCTGTGGCCAGGCAAAACACCCCAGAGCGCGTTGCCCGGCGAAAAACGCGATCTGCTCGGGCTGCGGGAAGAAGGGACACTACGCTAACGTCTGCAGGGCCAAAGCCACCCCGAACCCCAGCAGCGCCGCGTGTGGGCCATGCGGGCCGCCATCTTGGGCCTCCCCGGCCATGTGCGAACCACCGGTACAGCAGCCATTTTGGACGCCTCCAGCCACATGGGGATCATGGACGCCGCCATCTTGGACGACAGCCGGAACGCAGCAGGCCCCCAACACCGCCTCATCTGATACCCGCAGCGACACACCGACCCCTACGCTGGCATCCGTTACACTGGACCAAGCGAGACCGCACCAGCTGGCCAGTTCCACAATGGACATTAAGGTAAATGGCCACGATACAATCTGCCTTTTTGACTCTGGGAGCACGGAGAGCTTCATCCACCCCGACACGGTGCGGCGTTGCTCTCTCCCAGTCCTGCCTGCGCACCAGCGGATTTCTATGGCCTCCGAGTCCCAGTCGGCGGACATCGGCGGCTACTGCGTGGTGACACTCGTAGTAGACGGGACCGTGTACGATCATTTTAAACTTCTGGTCCTGCCCGACCTCTGCGCTGCCGTCCTGCTGGGGTTAGATTTTCAGTGCCACCTTAAAAGTGTTACGATGGCGTACGGTGGACCCCTACCCCCACTCACAGTCCGCAGCCAGCAGCTCCCAAATTGCCCGCCGCGCACCAGGTGCAACCTCTCCACACTCAGAGTCACCCCCCCCCCACTGTTTGCTAACCTCACCCCCGACTGTAAGCCCATCGCCACAAAGAGCAGGCGATACAGTGCCGGGGACAGGGTTTTCATTAAAACCGAAGTGGAGCGGCTCCTGAAGGAAGGGATTATTGAGGGCAGCACCAGCCCCTGGCGAGCCCAGGTTGTGGTCGTTAAGACCGGCGAGAAGCAGCGCCTGGTCATCGACTACAGCCAGACAATAAATCGCTACACCCTGCTGGACGCCTACCCACTCCCCCGCATAGCTGATATGGTCAACCAGATCGCGCAGTACCGCGTCTTCTCGATCATTGACCTGAAATCAGCGTACCACCAGCTCCCTATCCGCCCTGAGGACCGCCAGTATACTGCCTTTGAGGCAAACGGCCGCCTCTACCACTTCCTTAGGGTTCCCTTTGGCGCCACCAACGGGGTCTCCGTCTTCCAAAGGGAGATGGACCGGATGGTAGATCAAAATGCGTTGCAGGCCACTTTCCCATATCTGGACAATGTGACCATCTGCGGCCGTGACTTGCAGGACCATGACGCAAACCTCGAAAAATTCCTCCGCACCGCCCAACTCCTGAACCTGACATATAACAAGGAGAAGTGCATATTCCGCACAAGCCACCTCGCCATCCTTGGCTGCGTTGTGGAACACGGAGTCATCGGCCCCGACCCCGACCGGATGCGTCCCCTTATGGAACTCCCACTGCCCCACTGCCTCAAGGCCCTGAAGAGGTGCCTAGGGTTTTTCTCCTATTATGCCCAGTGGGTCCCCTACTATGCGGACAAGGCCCATCCGCTGATCAAGTCCACCTCTTTTCCCTTGACGGCAGAGGCCCGCTTAGCCTTCCACCGTATCAAGGAAGACATTGCCAAAGCCACCATGCACGCAGTGGACGAATCCATCCCCTTCCAGGTGGAAAGCGATGCGTCCGACTTTGCCCTGGCCGCTACCCTCAATCAGGCGGGGAGACCCGTGGCCTTCTTTTCACGAACCCTCCAAGGCCCAGAGACCAGACACTCCGCTGTTGAGAAGGAGGCCCAGGCGATTGTGGAGGCTGTGCGTCATTGGAGGCACTACCTGGCCGGAAAACGATTTACCCTGCTCACTGACCAACGTTCAGTTGCTTTCATGTTTAACAACAAGCAGAGGGGCAAAATCAAAAATGACAAGATCTTGAGGTGGAGAATCGAACTTTCCACCTACAATTACGAGATCTTGTACCGGCCCGGGAAGCTCAATGAACCCCCGGATGCGCTATCGCGTGGCACCTGCGCCAGCGCGCAGATCGATAGACTGCAGGCCCTCCACAATGACCTCTGCCACCCGGGGGTCACCAGGTTCTTCCACTTCATCAAGGCCCGCAACCTGCCTTACTCTATTGAGGAGGTCAGGACCATGACCAGGAAGTGCCAAGTCTGCGCTGAGTGCAAACCGCACTTTTATAGACCAGACAGGGCCCACCTGATAAAAGCCACTCGCCCCTTCGAGCGCCTGAGCGTTGATTTTAAAGGGCCTCTCCCCTCCTCCGACCGCAATGTGTACTTCCTCAATATTATTGATGAGTACTCCCGTTTCCCGTTCGCCATCCCCTGCCCGGACATGACCAGTGCCACGGTCATTAAATGTCTGAACGACCTCTTCACCCTGTTCGGTTTCCCCAGCTATGTCCATAGCGACCGGGGCTCATCGTTTATGAGCGACGAACTCCGTCAGTACCTGCTAACTAGGGGTATTGCCACAAGCAGGACCACCAGTTACAACCCCCGGGGGAACGGACAGGTGGAAAGAGAAAATGCGACAGTTTGGAAGGCCGCCCTGCTAGCCTTAAAGTCTAGGGGCCTTCCAACCTCCCGCTGGCAGGATGTGCTCCCCGATGCGCTCCACTCTATTCGGTCACTGCTCTGCACTGCCACTAACGCCACCCCTCATGAGAAAATGTTTGTCTTCCCAAGGAAGTCCACATCGGGGACATCGCTACCGCCATGGCTGACGTCCCCAGGGCCGGTCCTACTGAGAAGGCACGTGAGGACCCATAAAACGGACCCCCTGGTCGAGAGGGTCGACCTCCTCCACGCCAACCCCCAGTATGCTTACATTGCATACCCGGACGGGCGGGAGGACACAGTCTCCATAAGAGACCTTGCACCCTCGGGGGCTGCAGTAACCCACTACTCACTACCACCCCCCCCCATGATCCGATATCCAGCCCCAGCAGACGGCAGGCCTGGGCCCCGCGACCCGCTCGACATCTACGAGGACGACACGCCTGTGCCACAGCCCACGCAGGACTCGACGCCGGAAGCTCCACTACCCCTGCCGTCGCCACGCCGATCACAGCGGCAGACAAGACCTCCAGAGAGACTCCAATACACTAACTTTTAATACACTTCACCCCGCCGGACTCAATTTTAAACAAGGGGTGAATGTGGTAAACCACTGTTTGTATTCCACTGTGTACATGCCTGGACATGCCTCGGCTGACTCCTCCCACAAGTCCTAGTATAAAGGTGACTGCTCCCCAGCCCTTTGTATTTCTGGACCGGTCGACCACTCGAGGCAGACCTTCATTCTTTTGTTAATAAAAGCCTTTAGTTACTCTCTTAACTCTCAGTCTTTTATGAGTAATTGATAGTGCATCACCGGTCTATAATTCTCAATTTTTCTCTACCACCCTTTTTTGAATAGTGGGGTTACATTAACTATCCTCCAATCCATGGGAACTGTTCCAGAGTCTATAGAATTTTGGAAGATGACCAGCAACACATCTACTATTTCTAGGGCCACTTCCTTAAGTACCCTAGGATGTAGATTATCAGGCCCTGGGGATTTATCGGCCTTCAATCCCGTCAATTTCCCTAACACCATTTCCCTATAAATACTGATTTTATTCAGTTCCTCCCTCTCATTAGACCCTATGCTCCCCGACATCTCTGGGAGGTTATTTGTGTCCTCCTTTGTGAAGACAGGATCAAAGTATGTATTTAACTGGTCTGCTATTTCTTTGTTCCCGATTATAAATTCCCCTGATTCTGACTGCAAGGGACCTACGCTTGACTTCATCAATCTTTTTCTCTTCACATATCTATAGAAGCTTTTACAGTCAGTTTTTATGTTCCCTGCAAGCTTATTCTCATAATCTATTTTCCCCCTCTTAATTAATCCCTTTGTCCTCCTTTGCTGAATCCTAAACTGCTCCCAATCCTCAGGTTTGCTGCTTTTTCTGGCCAAATTATATGTCCTCTCCTTAGATCTTATGCTATCCCCAATTTCCCTTGTTAGCCATGGTTGAGTCGCCTTTTTTGTTTTATTGTTATGCTAAACAGGGATGAATAAATTCTATAGTTCATCCATGCGATCTTTAAATGTTTGCCATTGCCTATCCACCGCCAACCCTTTAAGTAACATTCCCCAATCCTTCCTAGCTAACTCGTGCCTCATACCATCGTAGTTTCCTTTATTTAAATTCAGGACCCTAGTCTCTGAGGAACTTAAAGAAATTATTATTAGTTAAAAAACAGTACTAGCAAAATTAATGGGACTAAAAGTCGATAAATCCCAAGGACCGATGACCTACATCCTCGGGTTTTGAAAGAGGTGGCCATTGGGATAGTGGACGCATTGGTTGTCATCTACCAAAATTCTATAGATTCTGGAATGATTCCTGTAGATTGGAGGATAGCAAATGTAACCATGCTATTTAAGAAAGGAGGGAGAGAGAAAATGGGGAACTACAGACCTGTTAGCCTCACATCAGTAGTTGGGAAAATGCTGGAGTTTATTATAAAGGATGTAATAACTGGGCACTTAGAAACTAGTAGTAAGATTGGGCAGAGTCAACATGGATTTCTGAAAGGGAAATCCTGTTTAGCAAACCTATTGGAGTTATTTGAGGATGCAACTAGTGGAGTAGACAAAGGGGAACCGGTAGATGTGGTATATTTGGATTTTCAGAAGGCCTTTGATACGGTCCCACACCAGAGGTTGGTGAACAAAATTAGGGCCCATGGAATTGGGGGTAATATACTAGCATGGATTGAGAATTGGTTAACAGACAGAAAACAAAGAGTAGGGATAAACAGGTCTTTTTCAGGATGGCAGGCTGTGACTAGTGGGGTACTGCAAGGATCGGTGCTTGGGCCCCAGCTATTCACAATCTATATCAATGATTTGGATGAGGAGACTAAATGTAACATTTCAAAATTTGCTGATGATACAAAGTGTCAGTTGTGAATAGGATGTGAAGAGGCTTCAAGGGGATGTCGACAGGCTCAGTGAGTGGGCAAGAACATGGCAGATGGAATATAATGTGGATAAATGTGAAGTTATCCACTTTGGTAGAAAAAACAGAAAGGCAGAGTATTTCCTAAATGGTGAAAGATTGGGGAATGCAGATGCTCAAAGAGACCTGGGTGTCCCTGTACATGAGTCACTGAAAGTGAATGTGCAGGTGCAGCAAGCCATTAGGAAGGCAAATGGTATGCTGGCCTTCATTACAAGAGGATTTGAGTACAGGAGTAAAGAAGTCTTACTCCAATTATATAGGGCCTGGAGTACTGTGTACAATTTTGGTCTCCTTACCTAAGGAAGGATATACTTGCCATAGAGGGAGTGCAATGAAGGTTCACGAGATTGATTCCTGGGATTGAGTAAACTAGGTCTGTATTCTCTTGAATTCAGAAGAATGAGAGGCGTCTCATGGAAGCATACAAAATTATTACAGGGCTTGATAGGGTGGATGCTGGGAGAATGTTTCCCTTGGCTGGGGAGTTTAGAACCAGGGGTCACAGCCTCAGGATAAAGGGTAGGCCATTCAGGGCTGAAATGAGAAGAAATTTCTTCACACAGAGGGTGGTGAATCTTTGGAATTCTCTACCCTAGAGGGTTGTGGAGGCTCAGTCATTGAGCATATTCAAAACAGAAGTTGATAGATTTCTGACCAGTAAGGGCATCAAGGGATATGGTGATAGGGATGGTGAATGGAGTTGAGGCAGAAGATCAGCCATGATCTCATTGAATGGCAGAGCAGGCTCGAAGGGCCAAATGGCCTACTCCTACTCCTATTTCTTATGTTCTTAGAGGGAAGGTCATTGGTGAAACAGCTGAAGATGGTTGGGCCATGGACACTGCCCTGAGGAACTCCTGCAGTAATGTCCTGGGGCTGAGATGATTGGCCTCCAATAACCACAACCATCTTCCTTTGGGCTAGGTATGACTCCATCCAGTGGAGAGTTTTTCCCCTGATCAAGGGCAGTCACTCACCTCTGGAATTCAGCTCTTTTGTCCATGTTTGGACCAAGGCTGTGATGAGCTCTAGGCCAAGTGATCTTGGCAGAACCCAAACTGGACATCGGTTAGCAGATGATTGGTGATTAAGTGCCTCTTGATAGCACTGTTGATGACACCTCTCAACTTTGCTGATGATTGAGAGTAGACTAATGAGGTGGTAATTAGCCAGATTGGATCTGTCCTGCTCTTTGTGGACAGGACAAACCTGGGCAGTTTTTCACATTGTCAGGTAGATGCCAGCGGAGAGGTACCACCAATGCTGCCTCCGCAAGATCCTGCAAATCCGTTGGCAGGATAGGCGCACCAATGTCAGTGTTCTCGCTCAGGCCAACATCCCCAGTATCGAAGCTTTGACCACGCTCGATCAGCTCCGATGGACGGGCCACATCGTCCTCATGCCCGATACGAGACTCCCAAAACAAGTGCTCTACTCGGAGCTCCGACATGGCAAGAGAGCCCCAGGTGGGCAGAGGAAACGCTTCAAGGACACCCTCAAAGCCTCCTTGAAAAAGTGCAACATCTCCACCGACACCTGGGAATCCCTGGCCCAAGACCGCACAAAGTGGAGGAGAAGCATCTGGGAAGGCGCCAAACACATCGAGTCTCTTCGCCGGGAGCAAACGGAAGCCAAGTGCAAACAGCAGAAGGAGCGCATGTCAACCCAAGCACCCCACCCACCTGCCCCTTCGGCCACCGTCTACCCCACCTGTGACAGAGACTGTAGGTCCCGCATTGGACTCATCAGTCACCTGAGAACTCATTTTTATTGTGAAAGCAAGTCATCCTCGGTTCCCGAGGGACTGCCTAAGGAGAAGAGCTGTACTGGAACAGCTTGGCTAGAGGCGCGGCTAGTTCTGGAGCACAAGTCTTTAGCACTACAGCCGGGATGTTGTCGGGCCCATAGCCTTTGCTATATCCAGTGCACTCAGCCATTTCTTGATATCACGTGGAGTGAATCAAATTGGCTGATGACTGGAATCTGTGATGGTGGGGACCTCAGGAGGAGGCCGAGGTAGATCATCCACTCGGCATTTCTGGTTGAACATGGTTGCAAATGCTTCAGCCTTGGCTTTTGCAATTGCTGGCCTGAGTTTGAGGCCTGGGGTATTTTAACTCCCGGCCCTCCTCTGCATGTCGCCAGTGAGCAAGCAGACAACCTGTTCGTTTTTAACTGCTGATTCGCCCAGTTTCCGCCATGTGGGTAGGGTTAAAATTGACTCCAAATTGAAATCAAGTTGGTTCAGAATTGTGCTAAATGGCATGAATGAAAGAAAGAAAGACTTGCATTTATATAGCGCCTTTCAATTAACTCAGGACATCCCAGAGCACTTTAGAGTACTATTTTTTTGAAATGTAGTCACTGTTGTAATGTAAATAATTTTGTGATGCTCCCAGCACTTAGGGTAATGGGTTGGAGCACCATGGGGGTCGGAGCTAAATTTTCAGACACCAACAGCTATGGATGGAATGCTGACTACCCTTAAAGTGCTGCCATTTAAAAAACAGAAATAGGAGCAGGAGTCGGCCATACGGCCCCTCAAGTCTGCTGTGCCATTCAATAAGATCATGGCTGATCATCGACCCCAACTCCACTTTCCTGCACTATCCCCATATCCATTGATTCCCCTAGAGTCCAAAAATCTATCTGTCTCAGCCTTGAATATACTCAAAGACTCAGCATTCACAGCCCTCTGGGGCAGAGAATTCCAAAGATTCACAACCCTCTGAGTGAAGAAATTCCTCCTCATCTCAGTCTTAAATGGCCGACCCCTTATCCTGAGACTATGCCCCTAGTTCTGGACTCTCCAGCCAGGGGAAACAACCTCTCAGCATCTACCATGTCAATGCCCTTCAGAATCTTAAATGTTTCAATGGGCCAGAAATTCCAGGCCAGAAGCGTGAGTGCGCTCGGGGTACTCACGCTTCTGGCCGTTGGAAATGCCGGCGTTCAGCATGAACAGCGCATGCGGGGAACGCCGGCATTTCCAGACCTCGAGCGCGTGCGACTGCACAGGCAGCGCTTGCGCAGTGAACTTCGTGGATTTCATTCATGAAATCCGTGAGGTTCACACAGAACACAGAAACCCCACAGTGCAGATAGAGGCCATTTTGGCCCATCGAGCCTGCACCGACACATATCCCACCCGATCCCCGTAACCCCTACACCAACACATATCCCACCCTATCCCCGTAACCCCACGTATTTAATCCCCCTAACACTAAGGGTCAATTTATCATAGCCAATCAACCTAACTCGCACATCTTTGGACTGTGGGAGGAAACCGGAGCACCCGGAGGAAACCCACGCAAACACGGGGAGAATGTGCAAACTCCACACAGACAGTCGCCCGAGGCCGGATTCGAACCCGGGTCCCTGGCGCTGTGAGGCAACAGTGCTAACCACTATGCCACCGTAAGGTTAAGTCCTTAGAAGTTACACTTGAAAAAAGCAAGTGTAAAGTTGTTCATTGGCTGCGGAGGAAGATATATTTTATCGTGGAGCTTTTGAAATGCAATATTTTTGTTTGGGAAAGGGAGGGAAGTTATTTTAAGAAATTTTAAGTAAGTTTAAAAGTTTAAATTTTTTTTTTTTTTAAAAGGGTTTTCAGAACGGTAGGTAGAAGGAGCAATTGTGGCTGTGTGAATGGAATGTGAGAATGAGTTATGTATGTATGTCCACATATATTCCTTAACGTATATGTATGTATGTTTTATATTCCTTTACTAATGTGTATGAAGGTATGTTTTTAATTATGATTTTCCAATAAGTTACTTTCTCTGAAAGTCATAATTAAATAATACATTCATACACATAAGTAAAGGAATATATACATAACACGCAAAGGAATATATACAGACATACATACTTTCAGAAGCTCCACGATAAGAAATATCTTCCTCCGCAGCCTCTGGAGCAACTGTACCCATGCTTTTTTCATGTGTAAGTTGTAATGACTGGACCTCACTGAAAGCATTAATGAAAGCGGTGAATTATACTGCGCACGCGCTGCCTGTGCAGTCGCACGCGTTCTGCCTCTGAACCCCTTCGTTCAGAGGACAGGAAATGCCGGTTTTCCCCACATGCACTGTGCATGCTGAAAACCGGCATTTCATCCGGCCAGATGCGTAAGTACCCCGACCGTACTAGCGCATTTGGAAGGGAATTATTGGGCCAACATTTTACATGTCAATAAAATAAAAAATTTAACAATTGCACGACTTGCCCCCTCGCATCTGCGACTGAGGGCCCAAGGAGGTGCATTGCGCAAGAGGTCATCATCGGACGTATCCTCACACTGTTCCCTTTGGGGAACTGCATGAAGTGGTGGAAGGATTTACGGCCGTGATTAACGCTCATTCTGTGACCGTAACCATCTTTGAACCAGCCATTAGGGTGGTTAGTCCTATGGCGGGAGGGTTTTACGGGCTCCCACAACCCATCTGAGGGGGGGGGGGGCACCAACACCCACGGACGCAAGTATCCCGCTGGATGTCCACCCAGAATTTAAAGTTGGAGCTCCGACTCCACTTGCCGGGACTGTCTGGAGTGGGGTTCAAAACCCTACTCCTTCTGGCCCAGCGGCGGGGATGCTTACTGCTACGCAAAAGGCCCACTCCGCACAAAAGGTGACACCCATACGTTTCCTGCACCTTTTCCCTCCCCGTGACTGGAGCCCTATGCTGCCATTTCACGTTGCTAATCGGATTGGGCCTTTGTCATAGCGGTAGGATCCCCGCCGCTGGGCCAGATCAGGGTTTCGAACCCCGCTCCAGACAGTCCCGGCAAGTGGAGTCGGAGCTCCGGCTCTAAATTCTGGGTTGACATCCAGTGGGATATTTGCGTCCGTGGGTGTGGGTGGCCCCCCCTCCTTGTATAGCTTGTGGGAGCCCGTAAAACCCTCCCGCCATAGGACTAACCGCCCTAATGGCTGGTTCAAAGATGGTTACGGTCACGGAATGAGCGTTAATCACGGCCATAAATCCTTCCACCACTTCATACAGTTCCCCAAAGGGAACAGTGTGAAGACACGTATGACGACGACATTGCTAAATAAATAAATGGAATTTAAAAAATTCTTTTAGGGCTTTTAAAAGTCTTTAAATTGCTTTAATTCTCTTTAAAACTACTTCAGATTACTCAAAATAATGTAAACATTTAAAAAAGTTTATAAAAGTTACCAAAATCTTCAAAAAACTTCCAAAAACCTATTTAAACTGCTGCTTTGCATGTAAAAAAGCAAAGCAGCTTGACAGAAACATTGGGGGCGTGTCCAGTGAAACTGAGACCTCAAGGGGCGTGTCTCACTTGCACTGCACGCTCCTGGCTTCGCGCTGGCTGCACTCCTGGGCGGCATGACGTCATACGCTGCCCGGGATTCTTCTTTCAGTTTCTGCAAGTGCAGGCGTCCCTGGAGCTGATCGGCAGGAGCGCGGGGTAAGTGCAAATACGGGGCTTGCACGCGCTGCAAGCCCCGTTCTGGAATTTCTGGCACAATGAGATCACCTCTCATTCTTCTAAACTCCAGAGTACGGGCCCATTCTACATGATCTCTCCTCATAGGACAGCCCCCTCATCCCAGGGATCAATCTAGTGAACCTTTGTTGCACCGCCTCTAAGGCACGTATATCCTTCCTCAGATAAGGAGACCAAAACTGTGCACAGTACTCCAGGGGTGGTCTCACCAAGGCCCAGGGGTGGTCACACCAATTGTAGCAAGGCTTCCTTACTCTTGTACTCCAACCCCCTTGTAATAAAGGTCAACATGCCATTTGCCTTCCTAATTGCTTGCTGTACCTGCATGCTAACTCTCTGTGTTTCCTGTACGAGGACACCTAAATCTCTCTGAACACCAACATTTAATAGTTTCTCACCATTTAAAAAATATTCTGTTTTTCTATTCTTCCTACCAAAGTGAATAACCTCACATTTCCCCACATTATACTCCATCTGCCACCTTATTGTACACTCACTTATCCTATGTATATCCCTTTGCAGGCTCTTTGTGTCCTCCTCACAGCTTACTTTCCCATCAAGCTTTGTATCATCAGCAAACTTGGATACATTACTCTTGGTCCCTTCATCTAAGTCATTAATATAGATTGTAAATAGCTGAGGCCCAAGCACTGATCCTTACTATATCATATTATGATCACCTTTCCCCAAAGGATCCTTTACTATGAAATTACTGATGAACCCTGTCTCATTACACTACACAAGATCTAATATAGCCTGTTGCTTGGTTGGTTCCACGACGTATCGTTCTAGGAAACTGTCTCGCATGCATTCCGTGAACTCATCCTCCAGAGTACCTTTGCCAATTTGATTTGCCCAGTCTATATGAAGATTAAAGTCCCCCCATGATTATTGCATTACCTTTGTTACAAGCTCCTATTATTTCTTGATTAATATTCTGTCTAATGGTATAGCTACTGTTAGGGGGCTATAAACTACTTCCACCAGAGTTTTCTTTCTGCCCCTTGTTATTTCTTATCTCCTCTGATACTGCTTCTACTTCCTGATCTTCCGAGCCAAGATCATTTGTCACTACTGTCCTTACGTCATCCTTTATTATCAGGGCTACTCCGCCTCCTTTTCAATTCTGCCTGTCTTTTCGAAAAGTCAAGTACCCTGGAATATTTAGTTCCCAACCTTGGTCAACTTACAACCACGGGAGGAATTTTAACCTAAACAAATGTGTGGGTTGGGAGTGTGGGAGTAGTTGAAGTGTTAAAAATTGGAATCCCGACTTGAACCTGCCTCCAACCTGCCCACTTCTGGTTTTAACGGGGTGGGATGTGTGGCGGGCAGCTAATCCGCTGCCAGGAGGCAGCTCATCTATTTAAATATTATAATGAGGCTTGAAGCCTCGTCTTAAACCTCCATATTGTATTTAACTTTAGCTGGTCGGGTTTTGCACACCTTTACACTTACCTCCTGAAACCAGGATCCCTACCTAAGCCACCTCCTGTGATCGTAGAGCCCCCCCACACGAGGCCTCCGACCCCCCCCACCCCCAGGCCACCATCAGACCCCCCCTCCACTGCTGCTGCCGCCTCATGGCCCCCGATCCTCATCAGACACCAACACCCCCCTCCGCTGCTGCTGCCCCCCGGCTCCCATGCGATCCCTCCCTCCTCTGTGCGGCCTAATGACGCAGGCCTACCCGCCCGAAGCCAGCCAGCCTCTCAGTCTGGCTGGCTGCGGGTGGGAAACAGAGGCTTTCCATTCAAATCAGGCCCTGCCGTTAAATTCGGCAGAGCCTGCGGGAAACCCATTCTCCCGGGTTTCCCGACCACCTTGGAGATCCCCCGCCCCAAACCCGCCTTCCCCATTAAAATTCAGCCCCACGTCTCTGTAATGGCTATTAGATCAAACCTACTTATCTCTATTTGTGCCACTAATTCATCTAACTTGTTACATTTTAACTTTTTACAATTATTCCCTGCTTTCACCTTATTCGTCGATGCACTATTACTGTTAAACTCTCTGTCCCTTCCGGTCACACTCTGCTTATCTTTACCCAAATCGCTACATTGCTCCATTGCCTTGACTTTTCTCTTTCGAATTCTAAATTTCCCCTCAACTGATCCCTCCCCTCCATTTTTAGTGTAAAGCCCTATCTATAGCCCTAGTTATTCGATTCACCGGGACACTGGTCCCAGCCCAGTTTAAGTGGAGCCCGTCCTAATGGAACAGCTCCCTCTTTCCCCAGTACTGGTGCCAGTGCTCCATAAATCGAAAACCCTTCCTCCCACATCACACTTTGAGCCATCCATTTAACTCTTTGATCTGCTAGTCCCTGTGCCAATTTGCACGTGGCTCAGGTAACAATCCAGAGATTATTACCTTTGAGGTTCTGCATTTTACTTTGAACCCTAGCTCCTCAAACTCTCTCAGCAGCATCTCATTCCCTGTTCTACCTGTGTGTTGATTCCTGCGTGGACCATGGTAACTGGATCCTCCCCCTCCCACTCCAAATCTTTCTCCAGCCGCAAGGAGATATCCTTAATCCTGGCATGCAACATAGCCTTCGGAACTCCTGGTCGCGGCTAAGAAACCGTAGGATACAAATAGCGCTTTGAAAATTGGCCACTTGGGGGCCAAGCAAATGAAAGGACATTAAATGTTAGGTGGCCCTCTGTCAAGAAGAGTGCCACCCGCCCAGAAGAAATATTTATATTTAGATTTTTCCATCTGGGCTTCCCTTCATTAGCCATCGGCACCTGTTGCTAACAGATGCTTAGGGCTCGATTTTGCCAGGACCGAGGAGGTGGGAATGGAGGCGTGTGGGGTGTTAAAATTGCAAAAAGTGGCGGGTGTGCCCGACCCTGCCTCCAAGCAATTTTCCCAAATGCGTGGTTTCTGATCTCGTCTCCGTCCCACCCTTAAGGCCCTTAACAACCACTGAATTGCCTCTATAATCCCATTTTGAGAGGCCTTTCTGATTTTAACACTTTTTCCCACGTGATGCACACCTCCTCTGAAACACGACGGTGAAACCTGGCGGGAGCACAATTGGATTGCTGACTATCAGCTGCAGCTCCACCATTAAATAGGAGATTTGATCAGTCATCATTTGCAGGTGGCAGGACTTTGTTGTCTCAGGTCTGGGGGAACTTTTAGCAGGCATAACCATAGCTGTGGAAGTTTGGAGCCTGACACCCATCTCCAGTGTGACCTCCTGGGAAACCCCTCTCGCCACCTTGACTGAGTGCTTCCTCAACTGAGGCATATACCAGAAGCATGGGAACCATCTATTTCCTTTCCTCCTGGACATCAGATTCGGACGAAAACCAGCCGCGGCAGCAGCAGAACCATGAACAACAGCAGCACCAACAGCAGCAGCAACAATAGGAGCGCCAAGCTGCTGCTCACCCACCTGAAGCTGCACAGGCCAGAAGGCGCCAGCGCATGGAAGCCCGTCGGCGCAGGAGATACCCCCCAAACAGGGTCTACAGACAGAGGATGAGCTACCTCAACATGACTGAGCATCAGTGCCAAAGGCGGCTCCGACTTTCGCGAGAGGTAGTGGGTGACATCTGCGCAATGGTGCAGCAAGACCTGGAGCCCAGAGGAGCAGGTGGACACCCCTTACCAGTGGCCGTCAAAGTCATCACCGCACTCAACTTTTTTGCCTCAGGCTCATTCCAGGGATCAGCAGCAGACATCAGCGGCATCTCCCAGGCGGCCGCACACACTCGCATCACGCAGCTAACATAATGTGCTCACACCAAATTTAAATACAACTCTTGGCCCTAACGAGGCTTCTGCACAGTTGGTACTCAGGCTCCTGGTGCACGAGGTGTATCCTGTCCATGATGTAGTATGCTGAGCACATTTGTTGCAGAGTAGGCTTTAAGCCTCTGTGCCTGGCAATACAGGGCCCAGCAACTAAAGGACGGTAGCACTGCAGTGCATTATCAGCCCTGTAAGCTCAGTACATAATAGGAACAGGAGTAGGCCAATTAACACCTCGAGCCTGTTTCGCCATTCAATGAGATCATAGTTGATCTGTGCCCTAACTCCATATAATAGGCCAACTTTATGAAATGCAGCTCCCAGCCGGGAGCCTTGACTGCCAGGAGTGTATATTCAGAAATTGCTGAACAATCCTCACGATTTTCTGTCCATGATGAATGGCAAATCCTGGGCAGTGCGCCTACAATTATAAAATGAACCTTATTATGTAAAGCTGTAATTGCATAAAAACAATGTTTTAATAAAGCCAATTCTAAAAATAAGCTTGAAATTAGTCATATAAACTGCAAATGGTGTTCAAGTTTAAAAGCTACATTGAAAGAGTTATCAAAAATTAATGTATTACTTTTCTTGTCCAACCCACCATAATTTAAGATGGTCAAACTCAAGCTAATTAAAAGCAATAAAACATAAAAGGTCATGTTAAAAAGTTTCACAATCACATATGAAGAAATGTTATGTACATTATGCACATCAGATAATTGGAAAAAAGGCCTATGAAGAAAGTGATGTCTAAGTCCCAGTATGAGACCTATGTATTGCATGTTTTGTATCTTTTAGATATGCACTGAAAAGTAAGGGTTACTAAAAAACAGACTTACACACTGTGGTCAACATTTTGGAATGTTACAATGCAGTTATTTGCTGGACCTTTATCAGTGAATAATGCAAAGAAAATGTGTTACATTTGACTAGGTATTAAATTATGTTTCTGATGAATTGCTATAGGTTGGTTGACGAAAATGGCACCAGAATGGCACATTATGTGACAGTGCTTTAAGACTCAGCACAGAGGGGCAATGCATGTAACAGCGCATTAACACGCATAAACACAGAGTGGCACTGCATGCAACCATGCAGTAACACTCAGCACAGACTGGCACAGCATGTGACAGTGCATTAACACTCAGGTTGAATACATTTTTGAACAGATTCAAATAAAGGACATATAGGATTTCCAGGGAGATGAGCTATCTTAAGCAGCATTGCCAGAAGCATAGGAAGAAGTTATTCTGACATCCTCTTAGAAATACAATCAAGGAATAAAAATAGGCTAAAAAAATCTTTACACTTATATATAAGGGGAGATTCCACAATCCTATGTTCCCAATGGGGAACCATGCTCGCAGGGGAGTGGTCAGGAATAAAGCTACAACACTGTAGCTCTGATTCTTCAGCCCCCACTCCCTGGAAGCACAGCTCCCTGCTGGGAGTGTGGGATTGCAAAATTACCCCTAAAGTCCCAATTTCATTATACTTTAGTTTGGATCTTTAATAACCGGTCAACCCTGTTCTGTTAATGACATTCCTTGAACATCAGACCAGAAACATAATTTAGTACTGTATAGTGGATAATGTCAGTTCATTTTCCCAGTTCCCTGTAATGTAAGGTGAAACCTGTTTACTTTTTAGTTCTTCACCTTAATCAGAAAGGAGAAAACTGAATCAATTTAAAGAAATGAATTTCAATATGAGGCATCCCTCAAACCTTCAATTGGGAGTCAATACTCCTTTCAAGCTCTGATTTACTCAACCGTTATTAGGCTGAATCAATGTTACTATTCTTATCCAGTAGTTTGGTATCCTTGTTGCATGAAAATCCAGTGTCTTCTTTAAAGGACATCTAAAGTAAATCTGAGACACATCATATGCTGATGTTACTCTAGATCAAACTAAAGTTTACCTTTGACAGGAATGTAAGGACTTTTGGAATCACTTATAACAGTACACCTTGGGCACTCTATTCCTTTCAATAACCAGATCAGTAGCTGATGATTGGAAAGTGCACATTGCCATATCTCCTTTTTGAGACTTTTCCGGTTTGGTAAATGAAGCTGTGAATTTGCAGGAGGAAGATATTTGAACCCTTTTATTTTATGGCCAATTTAGAGACTTTAAGATTAACTCTGCATTCTTTTTAATGATGTCACAAATTGGTTGGAAAACACTCAGGACCCTTCTCTGTTAGAAAGATTGGGGCCACTCTATTTTGTTTGCTCTTACAGCAGAAGAACGTCAAATTGCCTTCTCAGCTATACCAGAAAATATATCTGTTAACAGTCCCATTTACAAAATATGTCATTTCCTGATGCAGAACCCCGTCAAGAGGCTGTTACTAAGCTCTTGCTCTGTAACTTATGTTACTGCCAAGCAATGATTCATGACTGCTTTTTGAACCAGTATCTATCTCTTCAGTATCCTAACAGAAGGTCAGATACCTTGTCCTTCCTTGTTTGCCTATACCATTATGGTGTTGTTTGCCCATAGCAGAACTGACTGACCTATATGAGGATGAAAGGATATATGAGGGAACAAGCAATTCCCTAAACTCTAATTTATTTACGTATCACTGTGTTTCCTTAAGAGGACTTATGAATGTTTAAAAAGGCAATAACTGTAGAGGTAATTATTAGGCGTGACAAGTATTATCCCAAACACTCCCATGTACTTTTTTGTAACCAATCACTTAAAAAAAATCATTATCCAAAGGATTTTTTTTTTGGTTCCAGCAAATCTCAGCAGAGGCAAAATTAAGGAAACAACTCCAATGACGCCAGTGACTCCAACAAATCTGCTTCACTCATGATCTGATGAAATCTATGAATAAAGGACTCCACAGATGAGATGTATAAATGTCGTATTTTTAAAGTTCTTCAAACTAATTACCTTGAAGTAATTTTGCAAATTTGCACTCCTTCACGAAAATCCTGCAGCTTCCCACACTCACATTTCTGATATGTGCTCCCATCTAGTGAAACTCCACACCGGGAATTTTAATACGCAAAATATATCCCTAAGTACTTTCCACAACAGTTAGAGTTACCTTATTTATGATCGCTATTCTGTTCTGATACCTGTGAAAATACTCTCCCTGCCAATCGATCCCTGAGAATTTCTGTTGATGCAGTAACTTCCTACCTCAGCTGACCTGTTGGAGAAAGTTTAAGCGACGGTGTCCCAAAAAGCCTCATATTAGAGATGACAAAGATGGTTTCTGCCATCAATGTAGGAATCTGAGGTAAGTACGGTCCTGAAGCCTGATGCTAACCTGCTCCCACACACAGGCCTGTTCCTCTGGCAGAGAGGTCAGCAATGGGAGAATCTGCAACTTGATTCCTATAAAGTTAATATCATGGATGGATTCCTTTTGTGACATTTTCATGTTTACTAGAACCTCAGCTATCTGAAAATGGAGACTATTGGAGAACATTCCTGTTTTCTTTCTGGTAGTGTATGCTCACCAGACTGTTATTTAAGTAAAAGTAAATGTGCAATCCCTTCAGTGCTAAGACTTTATGAAATTCTACATGAGGCTGGACCATGAGCTTGCATTGTATCTTTGCTATGCATCCATCACCTGGGACCAGAGACATCCTTGTGGTTTCTGTTTGGTCTCTGACAAAGATGTAAAAGCATGCACCTTTAGATCGATGGCCATCTAGCCAGGACCTTAACATACTGCCTAAATGGCTTTAAGTAGCGACCAACTTGAACTCTTCTTTTCTGAGGTCCATAATAGATTTTTTTAAATAATCATCTTTTTAGGGACAAAACAGCACAAATAGAAACTAGTCCTGTAGCCTTCCCCCATCTCTGCAGCATCTGAGCTAGCTCCACCTGCTCCATGGAAGCCCTACAAAGAAACTGTACGGCAATATTCCTCAAAGAGGCAGTTAAAATAAAGCATTTTTGTGGTAGCATTTCCTTTACTGAAGCATCTGTAGTGATTTGTGCCCATTTGTTTGCGAGACTGATTCCTACGACTGAGAAAAAGGAACGAGACAAGACAGAGTGAAACCCGTAGAGTGTGAGAGGGGGGAAATCACAGGGAAATACAAATCATTCCAACGATTTCACCAGTTAGATTACCCGGTTTATCCATTGTATACATATGGATAATAAATAAACAAGAAGTACTTTTTATGATGTCTGCATACATTAAAGAACAAAAATGTTAGAATCACAGAAATAACTCTTTGAGGTGGTTAGGGAAAATATTAGAAATTAATGATCAGAACAGTAGCCTATCAATATAAAAGAATTTCAAAGTGAAAAATTTAAAGCAATTTTAGAAAATTCACAATGAATCCTACTAACCTTAGCAAGGTCCACCAAAGTATTTGCCTGATCATTTAATTTTCTTTGTTCCATTTTTACACTTCGTAACCTGAATGCAACATTCATTTTAGTTGGTCAGTTTTATTTCATCTTTCAATGTTATCTTCAAAAAAAGACATGCAATAAAATTCACCAGAGCAAACCACCTGCATGAACAATGATTTTCCTACTTTTAAAAGTTCAAAACCACTCATCTGTCTGGTAAATGAGAAGCATGCTTCCTTGACATGAAAAAAGTTGGTAGCAGAGAGAAATGTAAGCATTTTACATTATATTAGCCATAGCTTCAGATGAAATAAAATAATAATAAAAAAGACTTTACAAATGTCAAACCAAAGCTTAGGCATTCATTAAAAGCCTAAGTATCATGACCAATAGACATAGGATGGAAGAAGATCAGTCTCAATCTATCGCCAAAGTTCAGCACAGTTTCCATCAGAGCTTGATGCCCATTTCCTCGAAATTATGATTCGCTGGAATCCTAGGGACATCTAAACTATGGTTTGTTATATAATAGATAAATTTGTTATAAGATATATGTACACACATAATAAAAGAAATTTGGATTACCAATATTTTCTAAATGTGCTTAACAAGCTGAAGAACAGCTGTAAAAGGAAACAATCATTTCCTACTTTGAACCAAGCACTCTTAGCCCAGACCACATGTTAACATCTAATGCTCTAAATCCATTTTAACCTAGATTCAGAAGATCCCCACTATACAATTATGATATGATTAGTTACTTTTCACATACTTTCCCTGTGGACCCGGGAAGCAAATTTGCCGCTAACAAATCTGAAACATTGGAAACTGGGTTGACAATACCCAAACTCACTTCATATAAGACTCCTAACAGTTGCTTGTATTTAATAGATAGCTGAATTAAAGTAAGTTCCCAAGACTAACCTTTCACATTCCTTTTTGAATTTTGAGAGTTGATTAAGTTCCTGATTAAACTCACTGGCCTAGAAATTCAGTTGGTTGCGCCAGCCGGTAGCGCCTTAGGAGGAGTAGATGTCGGGCGCTAGGCGGCCGGGCGCAGCGCGATCTGTGCCTCTCCCCAACTTCACTCACGATTTAGCGGCGGCGCAAAGTCTTTGCGCGCGCTCAGCTGCGCGCGCAGATCATGACGTCATTTCCTCGTGCAACGCCCTTTGTGCGCCCCCAACCGGAAATTCAGTCGCGACGCCCCATTGTGCGCCTGGCGCCCCTAGCGACTGGTAGAGTGGAAAGGTGCTCAGTCGATGCGGGGCGCGGGGGGCGCAAATTAAAGGGCACTCCTCCTGCACTATAAAAGGCTGCCATTTCACAGCACTCCTTCTTGAGAGACGGATCTTTGCAGAGAGACCAAGGTAGAGAGCTTTCTGCTTTGGTTCAACACTCAGACAGGTACTTGTGGCTTCAGGCCACAGCTTTCCACTTGTCTTTGCCTTCATTGACATATCATTGTTTGCCAGCATATTATGGGGGCTGCAATGGGTGCAAAAGCTGGCTTTCTCCATTGCATCCAAAGGGCTCACAGACGCCGTGAGAGAGTGGCAGCCCTGGCTAGACGGAGAGGGGGCAACAGGCGTCGGGAAAGGAGGCCTTACCCACCCAGGGTATACCGCCAGCAGTTCTCCTATCTCAACATGTCTGACGAGCAGTGTGTTCGGAGGCTGCGATTCCGAAGGGAGGTGGTCACAGAGATCTGCCACCTGCTTGGCGGTGATCTGCAGCCACAGCTGAGGAGCAGGACGTCTCTGTCGGTGGCAGTGAAGGTAACGGTGGCTCTCAACTTCTATGCCACCAGCTCCTTCCAATCCGCTACTGGGGACATTTCCAACATCTCCCAGTTCGCCGTGCATTGCTGCATCCACCAGGTGACCAATGCCCTTTTCAAAAGGAGACGTCAGTTCATCTCCTTCTCCATGGCCCTTGCCAAGCAGCAACAGCGTGCAATGGGCTTTGCAGCATTCGCGGGCTTCCCCATGGTGCAGGGCGCCATTGACTGCACGCATGTGGCTTTGCGGGCACCTCTGGAGAATGCCGAGGATTACCGCAACCGGAAGGGCTACCATTCCCTCAACGTTCAGCTGGTGTGTGACCACAGGCAGCTCATCCTAGCTGTCAATGCCCGCTTTCCAGGCAGCAGCCACGATGCCTTCATCCTGCGACAGACTTCTGTGGCAGACATGTTCCAGGCCCAGCCTCACCCACGAGGATGGCTTATCGGGGACAAAGGCTATCCTTTGTGTACCTGGCTGATGACCCCGCTCCGTGCGCCCAGCACCCCTGCTGAAGAGGGATACAACGATAGCCATCAAGCGACCAGGAACATCATCGCACAAACAATCGGCGTCCTGAAGCAACGGTTCCGCTGTCTGGATCGTTCCGGTGGAGCCCTACAATATTCACCGGAGCGAGTCTCCCATTTCGTGGTCGTTTGCTGCATGCTGCACAACCTGGCTATCCGCAGGACTCAGCCACTGCCACCAGAGATTGGAGGACCACCTGAGGAGGAGGAGGAGGAGGAGGACCAGCACAGGAGGGAGGCAGAAAGTGCAAGGGCTGCCCGTCGCCGGCTTATTGAACGTCGGTTCTAGGCCCCCTCTCAGGGAATGGCTTTTGCCAATGTCAGCAGATGAATGTAGCCGCTCCACAAGCCCTCAGCCGAGCAGGGCAACCAGGACTTTACAAAAAAACCATGCACAGTGCAATTTAAGAACAATAATTTATTGCAAACCTCTGCCCTTCCCACATTACAACCTCATGTGGAGAAGCCCCCTCCAAAAACACAAAACTACCAGTCTCGGCCTTACAAAAAGAAAGAAAGACACCAGTCTCGGCCTTACAAAAACACAACTACACCAGTCTCGGCCTTACAAAAAGAAAGACACCAGTCTCGGCCTTACAAAAACACAACTACACCAATCTCGGCCTTACAAAAAGAAAGAAAGACACCAGTCTCGGCCTTACAAAAACACAACTACACCAGTCTCGGCCTTACAAAAAGAAAGAAAGACACCAGTCTCGGCCTTACAAAAACACAACTACACCAATCTCGGCCTTACAAAAAGCACCAGGCATTTGTGCAGACCTTCTACTTTTTGGCCTGCGAGGGCGATGCCTTTCGCATCCTTGCCTGGCCCCTGCCTGCCCTGCAGCTCCTCCTCAATGGGAGCCCAGTGGCTGCAGCAAGGCTGGGGGAAGGCTGCTGAGGGTCACATGGCGAGACGGCAGATGCCCTTGGGGGTCGGCCTGCACCAGCTCTGGCCTTGGAGTGGCCGGCTGCTGACTGCTCCAACTCTGCCTGGGCGGCAGCAGTCTGTCCAGCGGCTCGTGGCAGCTGCAATGGCGGAGTGGTAGTGTCGGCTGCAGGAATGGTGCCAACCTGGCAGATCGCAGGTGCTCGCTGGTCGCCTGAGACATTGGCACTCGCACGGGCCAGCACTGCAGCATGCGCAGCAAACAGCTGAAGAACAGACTGCTGGGCTGCTGCTGCACGGCGAGTGCCCTGGAGATGCCTGGCTGACCCAGCGAGGGTGGCAGCAGTTAGTGCCCGTGTGGCCCTGGTCTGTGTCCGCATGACAACAGCCAGTGAATGGACGGCATGACTGAGCACTTGGCTCGAAGCCGTCTGTGCTGCCGCGAAGTCCTGTAGACTCCTGGCCTGTGCTGCTCCAAATTGCTGCACACTCCTTGACAAAGACTCAATAGAGTCAGGCATCCTTGCCACTGCAGCCATGAGCTCATTGTGCCTGCGCTCAGCCTGGACGGCCATTTCCTCCAGGAGCCGCACCTCCTCTGCGCTCACCGTCGTAGGACTGGAGGCCGCACTCACCCTCTGGGGAGAAGTCCGCCGAGCTTCCCCACCCCTCCCGCGTTGCTGCAGGCCGCTGGGCCCCGGAGCTTCACTCTCCTCCGACCCTTCCCCCCGGCTCCCCTCCAGGGAAGACGTGTCCCCTTCATCGCCATGGGCTGGCGCGGCTGAGGGTGGCACTGATGGTCCGGCTTCCTCTTCCTCCTCCTCGAATTCCGAAGTGCTGACAGTGGCAGCTTGAGAGCCCGCCTCCTCACCTGGCGATTCGCCATCTGAAAGCAGGAAGGCACAAGAGTAGCTTTAGAGTGAGGACAGGGCGGCAGCGAGGGAGGCATGAGCGCTGCCATGCACTGCATTGGTCGGACAGTGGCAAAGGATGCTGATCTGAGGCACAAGTGTAACGAGAGAGGTCAAAAAGGTGATGCCCTTACCATTGGTGCCCAGAACAGGGTCAGCATCTCCACTGGCGACGGGGCCAATCAGCCGGCCTGCCATAATGCGCTCCACACGCTGGTCGAGGTCGGAGAGCTCTTTGACGTCAGGACTGCCTCCCCCGGTCTCAGTTCATTTCCTCCGGTTGTGCGCCACCTTGGCGTGCAAGAGAAAGGACGGCCTCTAAGTACAGTGTGAAGCCCTGATCCTGTCTGCAATGCCTCCCATGGTCGAATAGCTTGTACAGTGTGAAGCCCTGATCTTGTCTGCAATGCCTCCCATGGTGGACTGGCCCTGACAGTGTGAAACCCTGATCTTGTCTGCAATGCCTCCCATGGTCGAATAGCTTGTACAGTGTGTAAAGTGCTGAATGTGCAAGTGATTTTCATGACAGTCCCATAGCTGCTGGATGAGGGCTGGCCATTAGGGCTTTCAGGTCCCTTTGCCCATAAAGTGAGGTGCACATGCAGGGATGAGGAGGACACTGGAAAGGGTACTCACCCTGACAACCCAAGTGAGGTCGTTGAACTTCTTCCGGCATTGCACAGGAGTCCTGGCAACCACGCTGTTGGAAGACACCCTGTTTGAGACCTCCCTCCAGGCTTTCCGGTAGGCGCTGGGCAGCGGCCTCTTGCCACCTTCTGGGAACAGAACATGGCGCCTGCGCTCCACTCCGCCAACCAGCAGCCTCAGGTCACCGTCGCTGAAGCGCTGCGCTCTCTCCCTGGCCTTCTCCATAGCCCTGGGCATTGTGCAGGTGAAGCTGAAGTGGTCAGGCCTAGGTTGAGGGCTGCAGTGTGCAGGGCGTGGCAGGCAAACAAATCCACCCTCCCCCTTTAAGAGCTGACTGGCGCCAGAGTGTCTGCCGTCAATCAACAACTCGCCGCACCGGCGCTGCGCCCGGCCTCGGGGGTATCGCTCAGCACCGCCGGCTTAGCGCCTAAAGATAGTCGTGCATCGCCTGTTTTAGCGCAGCAGCAACCTCTTGGGGCGATGCGACTGAATATCGGCGAAGGTGGCGCGAATTTGCGCCGGGCGCAAACTTTAGCGGCCGCCCGACTTTACCGCCCCAAAAGTGGCTAAACTGAATTTCTAGGCCACTGTTGCAAAATTCAAAATCATAAACCTATGCATTAAATTTCATTGCTTCTTTCTATTTAAATGAACTGTAGCACAAAATGACCAGGTGGAGCACAAGGCTAATGGTCCACTCAGGACATTATCAGTGGAAATCAAGAAAGGCATATATGATTATACTATTCATTGAATTACACAGTTATAACTGTAAATCTTTTCAAATGATCATTTTAATAAGAAACGCAGGGCTAGATTTTCAGTATAGACAGTTTTGGGGCGCTAACCTTAGCGCCCGCCCGAAGTTAGCGCCCGCCCCAAAGTAGCGCCCCGTTGCCGGAAATTCAGTGGCTTCGCCCTAAGAGGTTGGTGGAGCGCTAAAAGAGGCGTTCCACTGCTATCTTTAGGCGCTAAGCCGGCGGTGCAGAGCGCAACACCCGAGCTCGGGCGCAGTGCACGGCAGACACTCTGGTGCCAGTGAGCTCTTAAAGGGGAAGGGTGCATGTGTTTTTTTCAAAGGCAGCGTCTGGGGGGGAGAGGAGGAGGTGGAGGAGGAGGAGGAGGAGGAGTTGGTGGTGGCCGGAAACATAAATACACCGTTCACAACAACACACTGGATCCTTCCACACAACACATGCAGACTGCCTTGTATAGTGCCCTTTAATTTGCGCTCCCCAGGGTGTGTTGCGTTCCATTTTACAAACGCTCTGGACGCCAGCCGCACAATGGGGCGGTCCGACTGAAGTTTGGATTCGGGGCGGCCAAAGGGCGTTGCACGAGGATGTGACGTCATTTTCTGCGCGCGCATCCGGGTGGCCGCTAAACTTTGCGCCGGCGCTAACGGGCAACTTAATTTGGGGCGGGGCGCAAACTGCGCTGCGCCCGGGCGCTACACGCATAGCGCCCGAAAATCACTTCTCTTAAGGCGCTAACTGCTGGCGCAAGCAACTGAAAATCTAGCCCCATTACTTTTATTATTTGTCTAAATTCTAAATGTTTGTAATTGTTCATCGAGTTAAATTTTGCCTTCTTTCAGAATGCCCCGATTTAATTCAGCTGTGGGCTAAATTGAATCCAGATCCAGTTATGGTTTTTAATATTTCTAACACTCCTCTTTGAGGAACCCTGGCCTCACACATCTGACGTACTCCTATGTCCGTGTGGCCTGATACCAGCCCGGTATGGGTTTGATTAAGGGAAGTTTATATCCAATGTAACACAGTGATGAGTGAGATTCCTATTAAAAAGGAAGTATTTTAAACATCTTGCAGCTAAAGAGTTTCATAACCTGTTTTAGAACAGCATCCTCCTCATCTAAATTAATTAATAATGTGTACATCACACGTCAGTGTACTTATTAAAATTTATAATGGATTGATGTGATCTAACACAATTTATGACATTAGTTTTGCCACTGCAGAATAATTTTGAAGAATTATTTCTTCTATTGATTATTTCTTGGAATCCATATTTCAAAGCTGTACTTGTTCATTGTTGGGTTGTACTGGAACATGGAGTTGAAACTTGATTTTAAATTAACTATTTTTATATATGAAAACTGTAATTACAGGAAATTTAATTATGGTAAATTATTTTCATTTATAAACACATATTAAGTTATAGGGGGAGAAATTCATTACAGCCTAGGAGTGAGCGCTAGCTTTGGAAAAGTTTGAGATTTAGCGCCAGGCGCTAATGAATCTTGCTGCAGGCAAAATTCAGTGTCATCGCTCAAAGAAAGGACTGGAGCACAAAATCAAATGCTAACGGCCTAGCTCAGTGGGGTTAAACTCAAAGCGCTAAGCAATTTCAGGTGCAGTCTAATTGCTAGTCATCATTGCCACAGGCTCTTTCCAGTTCTTAAAAGGAAGGAACCTCATTCTCAGCATTGCTGGTTCTGCAGCTGCCTCGGCAAGCAGCAGCAGGTCAAGTAGAAGGAGCCAGATGACTCAAGCAGCTGTACTGATGGCAGATCCACACCCCAGGGAGAGAGCCCACAGATTCTGTGATCAAGCATTGGAGGAGTTGGTGTCTGCTGTGGAGAGACGGAAGGCAGTGCTCTACCCAGCAAGTGGCAGGAGACCCTCACCGCAAGTCTTCTGCACCATGTGGAGGGAGGTTACCCAGCACGTCTCGGGCAGCACTATGGTCCCCAGGACCCACACACAGTGCAGGAAGAAATTTAACAACCTCACTCGGATGGCCAGGGTGAGTCAATGCCTCAACAAATGCTACATACCATCATCTGAACCACAGTCTTCACACACTGCCCAAAGCATCACACCCCCAGCACTCACCCACCAACAATCTCTACCTACCAACACTCACACCCACATCTCACACCTTGCACACAATGACAGCTATTTAACTATGGCAGGCACATCACCCAAACACATTGCTCCACACTCACTCACACACTTTCCTTTTCTCTTGCAGGCCAAGGTGGCTCACAACAGGAGGGAGCAGGAGCACACAGGCGGGGACAAGCCGACATCCAACCACTGTCTGCGCTGGGAAATAGAGTGCTGGAAATTATTGGGCGCCAGGTGGTGGGCGCCGTGGCCACCAGAGACGTTGACCCCTTGGGGACAACAACGGTATGTTCATCCCTACTCCTTCTCACACCCACTTCCCCCTCACCCCACAAGCGTTTTGCACTTTCCAGCTAATCATGCTGCATGCATCCATTTCTCCCTTCCTGCCCACCTCCCCTCACCTTAACCCAACTCTTGTGCCTTTATGCTTTCAGATAATGAGCAAGCACCTGAGAAGCTTGTCCCTGAGGGCACCATTGAGAGCGAGGCGGGAGAAGAGGACGAGGAAGAACACACCACCTCAGTGCATGTCTCACCCACAGGCACCAGCTCAGGTACTGGCACTACGTGTTCTTTAGCGGGATCTGCATAGGGTGAGGCACCGGGGACGAGTGGGCTGCAGCAAGGCCAGGGGGAAAGGGTAGCTCGGGGGCCAGCTCCCCAGAGGGCAAGTTCTGCTGCACAGGACTCAGATGAGGACCTCGATGAGGAGGCCTTTAGAAGAAGGGTGATGGGCATGCACAAGGAGATGATAGTTGCAATGGCAAGGGTGCCCAATAGCCTCTCCACAATAAGGAGCATCTGCCTCCAACATTGCACAATGCTCTGAACACACCATGGAGCCCATAATTTCCAGTCTGTAAATGATGGTAGACTCCCAGAGAGACCGCGGTGACCCAGACCTGATGCTGCGCGTGATGGGCGATCTGGCAGCTTCCATTGCAGCACAGGCAGAAGCGATGCAACGTCTTAGTGCTGTACGCAACCTATGCTCTCAGACTGCTCTCATGCAGTATCAGCTTGATGCCACGCATGCTCTGACTGCTGCCATCGTGGCTGGGTCTACCACCGTTGACCGGAGCTTTCATGTGTCGCAGCAGGCCAGCAATCTGTTCTGCAACAGATTGCTAGGGATGCTGAGGTGCTGCCCCGGGGGAGTGGCAGTGGGTCAGTGGAACAGTAACCTGCTGTCCTCTCTCAGGATGACAGCATTCCTGCTCCCACCGCTGGCACTCCACCATTGCCCTTGTCGCTGCCTGTCATCTAGTCAGCCCAGACTGCTGCCGCCCATGCTGAGGTGGTGCAGTCTACAGCCAGTCCTTCCAGGCCCAGAGCTGGTCGAGAACATCCTGCAAGGCCATCTGAAGTCTCCCGCACGGACACTCAGCAGCCTCCCATCAGCCCTGTTGTAGCCACTGGGCCAACACTTCGTAGGAGCACTAGAGTAGGCAAAGGCACAGTAAGGAGCGGCACTAAGGGATTGCACAAGGGTGAATAGTTCATATTGTTGCTGTAAATATGTGTCCCCTAATTACTGCTAAATTTATTAATTCAGTTTAGATTCTTTTGTGGTGTCTCTCATTTCAGCTTTGCGCTGTGATATGGCCTGCGACAGGAATGGAATGATGGGGATGTGGTGCAACGAGGATCTGGGGTTTAATTTATTGGAATCGCAGTCTGATGAGGCGATCATGGACCGCCCTTCCAGAAGGCCGATTGAGTGGCTGCCTCCTCCCTCGCTCCAGTTCCTTCTCCTCCACCTCATCTTCCTCTTCCTCCTCATCCTCCTCCTCCTCCTGAGGTGGTGCCGCAATCCCTGGTGGCAAAAGCTGGGCCCTCATGATGGCCAAGTTATGGAGCATGCAGCAGACCACCACGAAATGGGACACCCGCTCAGCTGAGTACTGGAGGGTTCCTCCAGAGCGGTCAAGGCAGCGGAATCGTTGCTTGAATACTCCGATGGTCTGCTCGATAATGTTCCTGGTCGCAGCATAGCTGGGAAGGAGTGTTGGGGTTGTGGAGGGGAGTCATGAGCCAGGTGGAAAGCGGATAGTCCTTGTCTCCAAGCAAACAGCCGCGAGCTTGACATGGTGGCTGGAAGAGTGCTGGCACACTGGTCTGGCACAGGATGAAGACATTGTGGCTGCTGCCAGGATTGCGGGCATTGACATTAAGGATTATCTGTCTGTGGTCGCACACCAACTGCACATTAAGTGAGTGGTAGCCTTTGCGGTTATGGAAGATCTCAGGATTGTTATGCAGTGCCCGCAAAGCCACATGGGTGCAGTCAATGGCGCCTTGCATCATGGGGAACCCCGCTATCCTGGTAAAACCACATGCACGTTTGTCCTGCTTCTCTCTGATGATGGGGAAGGAAATGTAGTCCCTTCTCCTACTGTAGAGACCCTCTGTGACCTCCCGGGTGCAGCGATCGATGGCGAACTGCGAAATGTTAGCTATGTCTCCTGTTGTAGACTGGAAGGATCCGCTGCCGAAGAAATTGAGGGTGACGGTGACCTTGACTGCCACTGAGAGATCTGTGGTCGCCCTGATCTGAGGCTGGAGGTCTGGTTTCAGGAGGTGGCAGAGTTCTGTGACCACCTCCTTGGTGAAGTGGAGCCTTCTAATACACTGCTCCTCGCTTAATTGAAGGTAGGAGAAGTGCTGTCGGAAGACCCTCGGAGGGTAAGGCCTCCTGTTGCGAGCCCTCATGGCCCTCCTCCTCCCTCTGGCCACATGTTCCAATCTTTCTCGCTGCCTCTGCTCCCTCCGCAGTAGATCCTGGAGGGCAAGGTTGACTGCCAGTACAGCCCCCATTAATGTAACCGAGTGTAGCAGTTTGATATCTTGTCAGAATAAATGTCACTAATTTTGAGTAGCCACAACAAAGTAAAAAATCTTTAAATGACTCAATTAAACTGTTGCATGATCTCAAACTGACAAGGAAGCAGTGACTTGAAAGCTGCGACTGCTCTCTTTAAATAGTGCCCCTGGAGCCGCCATCTGCCTGCTTCACGCCTCCCCTCCCTGTCGTTGTCGGAGTGAGGCACTAAGGCAGGGGACGATAATCAATTTGGCAGATTGGGTGCTGAGTGAGCATTGCACGCTCACTGAAGTCATGATCTGCCTGGAGCTATAGCCCCAGGCGTTAACTGTTAGCGGCGGCGCTAAGGGGCGACTGGATTTGGCATGTGGCGCTGGATTCGCTTCACCCAGGCGCTATTGCATTAGGGCCCTGTTACCGCCTTCGCCAGGCGCTAACAGGAGGCACCAAACACCTGAATTTCTCCCCCATAATCTCATATATGAAATATTGCAATTATTTTAATCAATGTGGTCTGATAATTCTTTGCAAAGTTATATTTTTCTCATAAATTGAACATTTATGGTAATTTTCAGAATGCCATATTGCACTTTCGATAGGAAATTCAATTCATCTGAGAGGCAAGATTCAATCTGTTTAAAAGCCCGTTTACCCTGAAATATTAGGCATCTCCTCAAAACTCATCTCATTATTCTGTAGATTAAGATAAAGCTTGTTAAAACTTTTGGTTTACTTCTATTTTCTTTAGATACCGTATTAGGATTGCTTAAAATGTGACCCCCCTCTGTTTTACCTAATTCCACTAATTGGAGTAGGTAGCTTGAGGTTTCTAATGTAAACTCTTAAAAGTGCATTCATGACTAAAAAACCTATATGTAGTGAAATGCCATCTGTGACTGCTAATTCTAAAATTCATTATTTGCCAGTATGTTTTCGCAGCACATTCATTTTGCTCTCACGATATCTGCCAAAGTAGTTTCACAAGCAGAAGAGCTGAATGCTGGTATCTAGTAATGATAGAGGTGTCGCACATGTGTCCGACAACAGCGGGTGATGATTTCATATATGTCAACAAGAAACTGATGTAAGTGAGCCAGTAATTGAGCATGAGCCAAAAATAGCTTAAAAAACAGCTACATGCTCACTCTCACTGAGCACTAACTGTAACTATGCCAGCTTTCTCACATTCTGAAATACAGACAATACAAAAAACAAAACACATTGATCGATCCCCTCCCATCGCAGCTCCTAACCACCCAACTTATCTCCTCACCTACATGTTTCCCAACATCATCAACCTGTTTCCTTTATCCATCACTGGCCCCCCACCTTCTTCAAAACTGCTTCCCTCCTCGGGTTGGCCGTGGTTTTACTTATCTCGGCGGGTCTGTGGCGAGCGATGTCGGTGGCAGGTCCCGACCCCGATGCTGGCTCCATCCCTCTCTGTGAAATGAATTTCCCTTGATGGGGCTTGTTAAGCCCGCCCAGCATGTTTCCCAGTCAACAAGAGGAAGCGGGTCTGGTGAGGTCATTTCATGAGGCGTCATCAGCCGATTTCCTTAAAGGGACCATGGCCAACTTTATTTTGACATTTGTGCTGTCAGTGTTCTACAGCATTGAGGTGCTGCAAACACGGACAAGCACTGCACAGGGGTGCACGGCTGCACCCAGGCTCTCCCATGACTCCCTCCATATGCTTATGGAGGGAGTCACAGCATGCAGGGAGGTTCTCTTCCCTTCCAATGGGCGGAAGAAACCTCTCCAGGAGAGCTACACAGCCTGGTTGCACATTGCACAGGAGGGCACAAGCAGGGATGTCGTCAGGAGGACCAGGCTGCAGTGGCACAAACCTTTCAACGATCTCAGTAGATCACGAAATGTTAGTACAAAGCCACACTCACTTTCATCCTCCTGGGCTTCTCATCACATCCCCAACACTCTGTCTTCCCTACACTACTCCTGCACATCCTTAATCACACCAACTTACCTTGCATGTCCACCCATCTCTCTCTATCTATATTATCACATCACCCATCTCTCTCTATCTATATTATCACATCCCCATCTCACTAGCCACCCTCACACTCACCCTCATCCTAGTGCAATACCAACTAACAACATACAATGATAGGCACTTGGGTGTTTTATGCAATGTTCATGTAAAGTTTCTGTTAATGTGGTGTCAAACATTGAAACCTTTATTTTCAACACTTTGCGTTCTTGGACAGATTTGTGTGCACCTTTTGAAGTGGCTTAGTGAGTTGCAGTGAATGGTGAGACATAACGATACCCCCCCACAATAGTGATGAGTGTGAAAGGAATGGCTTGGGCATTGTAGGGATGCTTTATGGTGTTGGTCTGGGGTTGTGCCAACCTGACACATCATGTGGCAGCCAGAAAAAATCCCGCATGGGATACTGGTCAAGAAGGTAAGAGCTCATGGGATCCAGGGCAATTTGGCACATTGGATCCAAAATTGGCTTAGTGGCAGGAGGCAGGGGATGATGGTCGAAGGTTGTTTTTGTGACTGGAAGCCTGTGTCCAGTGGTGTACCGCAGGAATCGGTGCTGGGTCCCTTGCTGTTTGTAGTGTACATTAATGATTTAGATATGAATGTAGGAGGTATGATCAGTAAGTTCGCAGATGACACTAAATTTGATGGTGTGGTAAATAGCGAGGAGGGAAGCCTCCGGCTACAGGACGATATAGACGGGTTGGGCAGATGGGCAGAACAGTGGCAAATGGAATTTAACCCTGAAAAGTGTGAGGTGATGCATTTTGGGAGGACTAACAAGGCAAGGGAATACACAATGAATGGTAGGACCCTAGGAAGGACAGAGGATCAGAGGGACCTTGGTGTGCATGTACATAGATCCCTGAAGGCAGCAGGACAGGTAGATAAGGTGGTTTAAAAGGCATATGGGATACTTGCCTTCTTTAGCTGAGGCATAGAATATATAAGAGCAGGGAGGTTATAATGGAGCTGTACAAAATGCTAGTTAGGCCACAGCTGGAATACTGTGTGCAGTTCTGGTCACCACACTATAGGAAGGATGTGATTGCATTGGAGAGGGTGCAGAGGAGATTCACCAAGATGTTACCTGGGCTGGAGCGCTTCAGCTATGAAGAGAGACTGGACAGGCTGGGGTTGTTTTCCTTAGAGCAGAGAAGGCTGAGGGGGGACCTGATTGAGGTGTACAAAATTATGAGGGGCATAGATAGGGTAGATAGAAAGGAACTTTTCCCCTTAATAGAGGGGTCAATAACCAGGGGGCATAGTTTCAAGGTAAGGGGCAGGAGGTTTAGAGGGGATTTGAGGAAAACTTTTTCACCCAGAGGGTGGTTGGAATCTGGAACTCACTGCATGAAAGGGTGGTAGAGGCAAGAACCCTCACAAAATTCAAGAAGCATTTAGATGAGCACTTGAAATGCCATAGCATACAAGGCTACGGACCAAGTGCTGGAAAATGGGATTAGAATAGACAGGGCTTGATGGCCGGCTCGGGCTCAATTGGCCGAAGGGCCTCTTTCTGTGCTGTATAACTCTGAGGGCTGGATTTTGATTCTGGAGGTGTGTAGGAGGCGGGACTACAACTGAAAGCCCAGCCGCCAATGGTGGAGCGATGAAAATCGGGGATATGCAAGAGGCCAGAGTTGGAGGAGCGCAGAGATCTTAAATGACTAATAAGTATCTCTCATCTAATTATCATTCAAGAAAATTTAAGTAATTAAGACTATGGGCTGGATTTTAATACTGGAGGCATGTAGGAGGCGGGACTACAACTTTCAGGGTTGTAGTCCCGCCTCCATCGAGTTGTGGCCAACCCACGCGATTTTCACTTGATTGACTTTGTTGAGCCCACCCAGCGGGCTCAGCAGGCCAATTAAGGGCCACCCGGCAGCAAGTGACGTCACAGATTGACATTTCATCCGTCAAGAGCTTTTGACAGATGAAATATCAGCATTTGACAGCTCTTTGAAGCTGTCAAACACTGACAATCTGTACACTAAGTTAATTCCTTCCTCTCAGGCTGATTTAGAGATCTCTCCAGAATAGAAAGGTGAATGCTGCAACTTTTGACAGCTCGCGGCCATTCTGCTTTCTGTGCCGGTGAGATGAGGGACTCCCAAGACCTGAAGGAAGGAAGGCTGTAAAGGTAAGTAAAACTTCTTTAAACACTTTACACACACCAAACACACTTACCTCTTCACTCATGCACCCATCACTCACCTGAACACCGGACATCTCGAACCCTCCAAGTCCTTCAGCCCGCCTCGCTAACTTGGCGTGGTTTGGAGCCATCGGGAATCCCACACTTCAAGGATAAAAATAGGGATTAGGCTAAAAACTGCCTGTTAACTACCTGTTAACAGGCAGTTAGTTGGCACTAATCCCCTTCCCGCCTTGGGGAGGCGGCTCCCAGCACAGGTCGGGTATTCGCCTCCTTTGAAACTGGCATGAGGCGGGTTGGGGGGCGGGATGGGTTCATGCCCCCCGATTTTGAGATTTAAATCCCCCACACGCCTCCAATCCCGTCTCCACGGCCCAATGAAAATCCTGCCCTATGACTCTATGACAGGGTGTACAGCATTAAGTGAAGTAAATCTGGCCATGCTGAGGCCATCCCTGGCCTCCCGGGCAGCAATGTGGTCGGGTGCTGATGCCCTCTGTCCTGTGTAGCATTAGGTGATTGTGGAGAAGGTTGGTGTTGTTGTTGGTGCTGCTGGTGTGCCTGGTGCTGCTGGTGTTGGGGCTGATTGTGGTGGGATTTTGAAGTCCAAGGTGAGAGAGTATAAAGGGCACCCATGTTGATGGAATAGGTGGTAGGTGAAGTAGAGATGACAGAAGCATTCTGTCAATGCTGAGATAGTTCTTCCAATGAGGTGATACTGGATGGAGAGTGGAAAGTGGAAAGCCTGCAGAATCTGTGCTAGAAATGAACTGAGAAACAGCTTGTGGCTGAGGAAATTGAAGATCTGTCAGGTGTGAGCTTTCATTGTACATTTGAAGCTGTCAAGTAATCAGCTGGAGCAATAGCCACTGAACTCCTGCCTCAGGTTGACAGCCGCGCTCTCCAAACAGCGTGGTTCCCGTGGCCATGAAATTAAAACATACGAACATACGAATTAGGAGCAGGAGTAGGCCACTCAGCCCCTCGAGCCTGCTCCGCCATTCAATAAGATCATGGCTGATCTGATTACTCCACATTCCCGCCTACCCCCGATAACCTTGCACCCCCCGCTTATTAAGAATCTATCTACCTCTGCCTTAAAAATATTCAAAAACTCTGCTTCCACCGTCCTCTGAGGAAGAGAGTTCCAAAGACTCACGACCCTTTGTGAGAAAAAATTTCTCCTCATCTCTGTCTTAAATGGGCGACCCCTTATTTTTAAACCGTGACCCCTAGTATTAGATTCTCCCACAAGAAGGAACATCCTCTCCATATCCACCCTGTCAAGACCCTTCAGGATCTTATATATTTCAATCAAGTCATCTCTTACTCTTCTAAACTCCAGCGGATACAAGCCTAGCCTGTCTAACCTTCCCTCATAAGACAACCTGCCCATTCCAGGTATTAGTCTAGTATAATAGCAAAATACTGCGGATGCTGGAAATCTGAAATAACAACAGAAAATGCTGGAAACACTCAGCAGGCCAGGCAGTCTAGTAAACCTTCTCTGAACTGCTTCCAATGCATTTACATCCTTCCTTAAATAAAGAAACCAATACTGTACACAGTATTCCAGATGTGGTCTCACCAATGCCCTGTATAACTGAAGCATAGCCTCCCTACTTTTGTATTCAATTCCCCTTGCAATAAATGATAACATTCTATTAGTTTTCCTAATTACTTGCTGTATCTGCATACTAACCTTTTGCGATTCAGGCACTAGGACACCCAGATCCCTCTGCATCTCAGAGCTCTGCAATCTCTCACCATTTAGTTAATATGCTTCTTTTTTATTCTTTCTGCCAAAATGGACAATTTCACATTTTCCCACTCCATTTGCCAGATCTTTGCCCACTCACTTAACCTATCTATATCCCTTTGTAGCCTCCTTATGTCCTCTTCACAATTTACTTTCCTACCTATCTTTGTATCATCAGCAAATTTAGCAACCATACCTTCGGTCCCTTCATCCAAGTCATTTATGTAAATTGTAAAAAGTTGAGGCCCCAGCACTGATCCCTGTGGCACACCACTTGTTACATCTTGCCAACCAGAAAATGACCCATTTATGCCTACTCTCTGTTTCCTGTTAGCTAGCCAATCTTCTATCCATGCCAATATGTTACCCCCTATACCATGGGCTTTTATTTTCCACAATAACCTTTGATGTGGCACCTTATCAAATGCCTTCTGGAAATCTAAGTACAGTACATCCACCGGTTCCCCTTTACCTACAGCATATGTTACTTCCTCAAAGAACCCCAAATAAATTGGTTAAACATGATTTCCCTTTCACAAAACCATGCTGACTCTGCCTGATTACCTTGACCTTTTCTAAGTGCCCTGCTATAATGCCTTTAATAATAGCTTCTAACATTTTCCCTATGACAGATGTTAAGCTACCTGGCCTGTAGTTTCCTGCTTTCTGTCTCCCTCCCTTTTTGAATAAAGGAGTTACAATCGATATTTTCCAATCGAATGGAATCTTCCCCGAATCTAGGGAATTTTGGAAAATTAAAACCAACGCATCAACTATCTCACTAGCCACTTCTTTTAAGACCCTAGGATGAAGTCCATCAGGACCCGGGGACTTGTCAGCCCGCAGCTCCAACAATTTGCTCAGTACCACTTCCCTGTTGATTGTAATTTTCTTGAGTTCCTCCCTCCCTTCCATTTCCTGATTTACAGCTATTTCTGGGATGTTACTTGTATCCTCTAGTGAAAACCGATGCAAAATATCTATTCAATTCAACTGCAATCTACTTATTTTCCATTATTAATTCCCCAGACTCACTTTCTATAGGACCAACGCTCACTTTGTTAACTCTTTTCTTTTTAAAAAATCTATAGAAACTCTTACTATCTTACTTATTACTGTTGTTTTATTTATTATTACTGTCTTTCTATTAGTATTTCTATTAGTATTTCTATTAGTATTTTATCATTGTTATGCCATATTTATTCCAATGTTGGGAGGACTCGTAAAAATCAGCATTTCATTGTGCAGTACACACGTCCGCTGCATATATGACAAATAAAATTGAATTGAATTGAATTGAATTTATATTTCTATCTAGCTTTCTCTCGTACTCTAATTTTTCTCTCCCTATTAATCTTTTAGTTATTCTTTGCTGTTTTTTATATTCTATCCAATCTTCTGACCTGCCACCCATCTTTGTGCAATTATATGCTTTTTCTTTAAGTTTGATACTATCTTTAACTTTTTTAGTTAACCACGGATGGTGGGTCTTCCCCTTGGAATTTTTCTTTCTCGTTGGAATGTATATATTCTGTGTATTCTGAAATATCCCCTTAAATGTCTGCCACTGCAACTCTATTGACCTATCCCTTAACCCAATTTGCCTGTTCACTTTAGTTAGCTAAAGTGAAAAGGTAAGTTTAAAAAGCCTGTTAAGCATCTGTCAACTAGATGCTACTGAGATTAATTGGGTTCCCCACCGCTGTCTGTCGAGTCTGCTCAGCGCTGACAGACCTGACATTGGGAAAGGCACGTGGCAGCGGGTTCCCGACCTGCTGTCAAAAAAAATACTTTCCCACCCGACCCACCACCGATCCCACCTGCTGACCCCTGTAAAATTCTGACCTTTATCTCTCTCTCCTCCTTTGTGAAGCTCCTTAAAACTCACCTCTTTGACCAAGCAACTGTCCTAATATCTCCTCATGTGGCTCGGTGTCAAAGTTTGTTTGATAACACTCCTGTGAAGGCATTAAAGGCACTAAATAAATGCAAATTGTTGTTGTTGTTGAAGAGCAAATTTAGGACCAATGTCAGGAAGTATTTTCTACATAGAGGGTAAGATGCTAGACTCATTTAAGAAAAAAAAACTATTTTTCTGACTTTGCATTCCTGGAAGAGAGCCTCACCCACCAAGAGTGTACATCAGAAATTCTGCTACACTGCACAATTTTCTCCTCGTTATTTTAAATAGTTGAAAAAACACGTGCAGTGTGTCGTATATTTTCCAAAATGCCCTGTCAACAGAAGAGGCTCTATGCTAAGAGCACAAAGTTGGAAAATTACGGCTCAGATTCTGTAATTGGAAGATGATTGAGTTGGTATTCTAGAAAGGGGAGATCAATTCCACTGAAGGGCCTTATTCATTCAAAACCATCTTCTGCTAACTCCAGAACTTTAACCCAAAATTTTGTGCACATGTACAACAACATTTTGGCCTATCACTCAAAACACTATTATTTGATCGTTCCGCTATTGTTGTTGTTATTGATGTCATTAATTTCCATTGTTTTTGGTCTGTTTTGTTTACTCCTCCCTCTCAGCCATAATAGTTTAGATCCTTTCACCTAAAACTGTTTTTATACTGGAGTGAGTGGAGTGTTTGTGCTACTGCGGCAACCCTAATGTTAGCTGGTCAGACGTGCTAAATTCAGCTATCAGGAAGATCCAGTAAATGTGAGTCATAGAGTCAGAGGGCTGAATTTTGTCATTGGGGGCGGGCTGGGGGCGTGTCAGGTGGTCGTCGTGTCCGGACTCCGCCTTCGATGTGAGGCGGGACAAATGAGTGATTTTGCCCTAATTGGGCACTTGATTTCCAGTGTGTGGGACCCCCTGGCCCAATGAGTCTTTTGATGCTGAAACTCACCTCTGATGACATTGTAGCGGTTCGTGTAGATCGCCACTAAATAAGAGAGTTTGACTTCGACGAACTATAAATAAGTTGTTTATTTACAGGAACAGGCTAATTACATCAGGTAAGATAGCAGGTAAGATGGCTGACTGTAGGAGCACCGTGGTGTAAGTCTTGTCCCAGCGGGGACTCCACGAGGACTGAGTTCGCAGTCCTGTGGGGAGCGTGATGACGTCATCGCATTTGTGTTGTGACGTCATTACGTTGCTCGCGTTTCCCGCGCTTAGGGCGTCACGTGATGCGCGTCGTTGCGTCGCTGGCCGTTGAGGCTGAAGTCGGGAGGCCGGGCTGTGCCGGTGCTTGCCGCGGGAGCGGAAGATTGCGTCGCTCCCGTCAGCTGGCTGTTGAGGCCGAAGACGCTAGGCCGGGCTGTGCCGGTGCTTGCTGCAGGAGCGGAAGATTGTGTCGCTCCTGTCGGCTGGCCGTTGAGGCTGAAGACGCTAGGCCGGGCTGTGCCGGCGCACGCACATTACATTGTACGTGACGTGACGTCAGTGCGCTAGGGCGCGTCTTAAAGGGGCAATGGCCCCAACAGGTAAGTTAAAAGGGCAACGACCCCAAAAGGTAAGTTAAACATACAGTAAGGTAAGTTAAAGGGAATTATGTGTCTCAATGTAAGGGACAACCAGTGGTACCGCCACATAGGCCCCCCCAGAATTCGCTTTAACGAAAGTCCAAGGATGAGATGGTCTGACGAGCTGGTGGTCATGGCGGTCGTGCTGTCTCGACTTGGTAGGCGAGGTATGAAGATGCTGCTCGTGAGCGGATCCTTACGCACGTCGTGGCGAATAAAACGTATCCGTCAGGCGAAGGACCGTGGAGACGTGCGAAACAGCAGGCCTTGTCAGAGTGACGAGCAGGTTGGGCGGATGCGGGCGATGTCTCCGTTGGCTGGTGAGCGAAACCTTCGGGAGGCTGGAACGCACGGAACGGTGCGTGCCATAGTGCTACGACGTGAACACAACGGAGGGTGAAGAGTTGCTGCGTTGATCAGTGATCGGTGAGGCTAGCAACTTTCACGTGGCTGATCGCGGCCGCAGGATGCCCGTTGGACCCGTCCTCGATGTGTGCAGCTTCAGTCGACGTTTGCGTTTGTTAAAGGGAAAACTGGAGAAAGGGCGGCAACGGTCCAGGTTGTTGTTGCTTTCAGGAGGGGTTAACTCTGCCTGGAGGGCGGCAACACTTGTAACTGTTGTAGATTTAGGAGAAAACAGCCGGGAGGGCGGCACGCTTTTTGTTCACGCCGAATCGTGTAGTAGGTAACACAACCAGCAGGCTGAAGGGCTGGTGCGTCGTCGGCGGGGAAAGAGTTGTCGGTGTTCACGAGGGATGGGTTCTCGTGGTTCGCGAGGGATGGGTCCTCATGCGCGACGAGTGCGTCCTCGTGTTTTGCGGGGGTGAGTCCTCGTGGTATCCACGCGGGGCGCGCTCCGATCTTGTGGGTCCGAACATGCTGTACCCCGCGCTTGGAGAGATGTATACTTGCTGTTGCTTTGGATGTAGAGGCGGACGATCCGTGTGGCGGTAGAAGAGTCGAATACGGAGACCGTGAGCACGTGCGTGGTCTGTGCCGCATCGATGTTCTCGGCGAACAGGGCTTCTACCTGCATAAAGCATGAGGGAGACCGTGGCTCCCTGATTGCGGTAGCGACAGCAGAACGGCTGATGCTTCCATAGCGTGCTTCGTTTGTGAAAGACGTTCACAAACCCACCAATTGTAGCGCTGGTGGATGACGGTTGCCGTTGGTCGTGCTCTACCTCTGTGACATCGTTCGTGAAAAACGGGCTCACCTCCAAGCTGCGCTTCCATTGCGAATACGTATGCAAAGACGGGGTCGCTTTTGGTGGAATCGGTGTTAGGCGGTTGCTGTTCCGTGGTTGTTCGTCGGTTGTGCTTTGGTCGTCTTGAGTGAAGACGAGGTTCAGGCGCGCGTTGCTACCGTGAAAATCGTTCACGGATACGGGTTCACCAATTGTAGCATTGGAATTGATGAGCTCCCGTACTCACGTCGTGGGGTCACCAATGTAGCGGTTCGTGTAGATCGCCACTAAATAAGAGAGTTTGACTTCGACGAACTATAAATAAGTTGTTTATTTACAGGAACAGGCTAATTACATCAGGTAAGATAGCAGGTAAGATGGCTGACTGTAGGAGCACTGTGGTGTAGGTCTTGTCCCAGCGGGGACGCCACAAGGACTGAGTTCGCAGTCCTGTGGGGAGCGTGATGACGTCATCGCGTTTATGTTGTGACGTCATCACATTGCTCGCGTTTCCCGCGCTTAGGGCGTCACGTGATGCGTGTCGTTGCGTCGCTGGCCGTTGAGGCCGAAGTCGGGAGGCCGGGCTGTGCCGGTGCTTGCCGCGGGAGCGGAAGATCACGTCGCTCCCGTCGGCTGGCCGTTGAGGCCAAAGACGCTAGGCCGGGCTGTGCCGGTGCTTGCTGCAGGAGCGGAAGATTGCGTCGCTCCTGTCGGCTGGCCAGTGAGGCCGAAGACGCTAGGCCGGGCTGTGCCGGCGCACGCACATTACGTCGTACGTGACGTGACGTCAGCGCGCTAGGGCGCGTCTTAAAGGGGCAATGGCCCCAACAGGTAAGTTAAAAGGGCAACGGCCCCAAAAGGTAAGTTAAACATACAGTAAGGTAAGTTAAAGGGAATTATGTGTCTCAATGTAAGGGACAACCAGTGGTACCGCCACAACATCATCTATGCAGCTGCATTTAAGGCCTGCAAGCAGCCTTGGTTCTTTTTCTGCCTTACAACTTGAGCATAATACTTCTGAGGGATTTGTGCAAAAACCATGTCAGGCACCAGATCAAAGTGCGCATCCCGATTCGATGAGAACTCCCTCCAAGCTCTGGTGGAGGGAGCAATAGCAAATAAGGAAGAGCTGTCTCCTTCTTCAGGGAGGAAAAAACCTCCCCAACAGACCAAAGCTGTGTGGCTGCAAGTGGCACAGGAGGTGAATGCCATTTCAATGTGCAGCAGAACCTGGCTGCAGTGCAGAAAGAGGTTTCATGACCTTCTCCACACAGGAAAAGTGAGTATTCCATCCCCATGACCCTCAATCTGATCCCCATCGCCTCTCATCACCAGCGCTCTGCTTTGTCAACTTCTTCCTCCACATCCCACTTGACACTTACATCCCTGTACCCTTAACCATTCCCTCTCTCTGTATGTTCACATTCACTAACTATTCGACTATGCAGCCCTCACACTCCCTAACACTGCGATGCAATGACAACTTACAACACACAGGGAGGGCCCTTGGTCTTGGCACCTCACTCCATCTTTGTGTCCTTCTAAGCATCTATGCTATGGATTCTCTACACTCACTCCTTCATTCTCACTCAAACTCCACTTGTCTCCCTCATTGCAGGAAAAGAGAGCCCACAATAAGAGGGAGAGGGAGAGGGTGAGGAGAGGAGGAGGGCCACCCTCAATAGCCCAGCTCACCACTGCAGAGGAGGTGGCCCTGGAGATCGTGGGAGAGGAGGAGGATGCGCAAGTGGGGATGAACAGACGGGTGCATCACAGCAAGCTGGTGACAGAATAGTTTTTCATCTCTCTCGCTGACATTGCATGAGTGACTGATATTGATTCTGATGCTCTAACAGATTGACTTCTGATCATCTGCACAAGTCAATGTGCATGCAACGTTTATCTCACATGTCTAACTCTTTCCTTTACTCCCCCACAGGACCATCGACAGCCCCCCTCCCCACTGTCCAGGAGGAACAGCCTGAGCCCCCCGACTCCTCAGAAGAAGCTGCAACCTCTGAGGGTGCAGTGTCAGCAGAATTCAGCGCACCCAGCACCAACGCAGACACTCACACCTCGGTGGGACCTTCGGGACATAGAGTAGAGTTGTCAGCTGGTGAATCACAGCTCACAAGTGAGCATAAGCAGATGGTGGAGACAGGGACAGCAGTGGAGAGTCCTGGTTGGAGGGCACAGGACTCTCCCAGCTCAGCTCCACTGCATGTCAACCCTGTACCTCTGGGTCCATCTAGAAGGAGAGCAGTGCTGGAACTCCTGGAACAGGGGCGGGAGTCTCTGGCAGGTTTTGTCTCTAGGGTCGCTGTGAGTGTGGAGCAAATGGAGGAGTGCATTGCTAACATGAGCAGGGCATTTGTGGAGGCGTTGGCGCATGAGCACATCACCACGGAAAGGATGGCAACCTCTATGGAAAGGATGGCTACCTCAGTGGTAAGGCTGGCTACCGTAGAGGAGAGGATGGCTACGGTAGAGGAGAGGATGGCTAGAGCCATGGAGGAGCTTAGTCGCCAGGGTCGTGAAAACATGGTCATTGTTCAGAATAGACTGACATCTCTTGAGGAGCGATGGTCAGCTATTGAGCAGAGAAAGCAGACCTTCATGGAAGTCCTCTGGAGTAGGACTTCCAGTACAGAAACGGGTCCTCATGGCCACCCTGAAGTGCAGCAAGGAAATGTCAAGTCACTTGCTAGCTCTGAAGTGGGGCTGACCCATGAGAGGGATGTTGGTGGCAAAGAACAAGGAAGTGGGGGCTCCTCTCCAAGTGCTCACACGACCATGCCACTGCAGATCCCTCAGTCAGAGCCCCCTCAGAGTCTCCACCCAACTGAGATCGGCGTCTCAGCCCCTGCACAGCCGCAGGAGCAGCAGACTGTTGCCGAGCCCTCACGGTCTCGCAACCCCAGAGGACGCCCACCAAAGGTGTCGAGGCAGGAACAGCAAGAATGTGAGCAAGGGACCTCCACATCTGCTGAAGCCACAGAGGAAGCACCACATAGGAGCACGCATAAGAGGAAGATAAAGCACAAGTAGTCACAAGGGTAGTCACTTGGGTGTTCTGTTGTGTTTATTTTTGAAAAGCCATCTGTGACTTTGTGATAAAAAAACTTGATGGCAAACTGTTGAAGTTGTGGCCTGTGTCATTTTGCAAATGGGACTTCCACATTGAAGGCTTAGGGTGACTTGCAACTGTCAGTATAGTGGTCAGAGTGATAGGAATCCACAGGTTCTTGGCCATTGTCGATGCTCTGGTAAGAAGATGCGAGGCTAAAGTTTTTGATTGGGCAGGCTAAGCAAATCTGGCCAACATGAGTGCGTCCCTTGCATCCTGGGCAGCAATGTGCTTGCATGCTGCTGGCGCTGGTTGATAAGCCTCCACAAGCTGTTCGTTGTTGCTCTCCTCCTCCTCATCTGAGGAGGCTATGCGATGAACCACCTGTACCTCAGGCAGCTGCAAACCACGATGTTGTGCCATGTTGTGAAGTGCACAGCAGACCACGATGATTCTGGAGACCCTGACTGCTGAGTACTGCAGGGCTCCACCTGATCTATCAAGGCATCTGAATCACATCTTCAGCAAGCTGATGGTTTGCTCGATTATGGATCTGGTGGAAATGTGGCTGGAGTTGTAGCGCTCCTCAGCTTCATTGGATGGGCTCCTCAACGGCGTCATTAGCCATGACCTCAGGGATAGCCCTTATCTCCAAGTAGCCATCCGTAATGTTGGTCTGGCGGACTGAAGAGCGGGGGCACACTAGACTGCCGCAGGATGAAGAAGTCATGGCAACTGCCAGGGTACTTGGCGCAAACATGCAAAATTTCCCTCTTGTGGTCACACATTAGCTGCATGTTGAGGGAGTGGACGCCCTTGCGGTTGACAAAAATACCTGGATTGTGATGCGGTGCCTTAAGGGCCGCATGTGTGCAGTCAATGATGCCCTGCACCCTTGGAAAGCCTGCCAGATTAGCAAATGCAACCGCACGCGCGGTTACACTTGCTCGATACTTGGAGAAGCTGATGTAATTGTGCGCGATGGCAAAGAGGGCATCGGTTACCTGCGTGATGCAAGTGCATGCAGCTGGCTAGGAGATGCCGCTGATGTCTGCTGCTGATCCTTGGAATGAGCCTGATGCAAAAAAGTTGAGTGCGGTGGTAACTTTGACAGCCACTGGTAAGGGGTGTCCACCCGCTCCTCTGGGCTCCAAGTCTTGCTGCACCATTGTGCACATGTCACCCACTACCTCTCACGAAAGTCTGAGCCTCCTTTGGCACTGCTGCTCAGTCATGTTGAGGTAGCTCATCCTCTGTCTGTAGACCCTGTTTTGGGGGTATCTCCTGCGGCGACGTGTTTCCATGCGCTGGCGCCTTCTGGCCTGTGCAGCTTCAGGTGGGTGAGCAGCAACTTGGCGCTCCTGTTGTTGCTCCTGCTGTTGTTCATGGTTCTGCTGCTGCCGCGGCTGGTCTTCATCCGAATCTGATGTCCAGAAGGAAAGGAAATAAATGGTTCCCATGCTTCTGGTATATGCCTCAGTTGAGGAAGCGCTCAGTCAAGGTGGGGAGAGGGGTTTCCCAGGAGGTCACACTGGAGATGGGTGTCAGGTTCCAACTTCCACAACAATGAGTATGCCTGCTAAAAGTTCCCCCAGACCTGAGACAACAAAGTTCTGCCACCTGCAAATGATCATTGGTGAAAACTCCTTTTTAATGGTGGAGCTGCAGCTGTTAGTAAGCCATCCACTTGTGAGGCCGCCAGGATTAACTGGCGTGTTCCAGAGGAGACGTGCAGCACGGGGGAAATGTGTTAAACTCACAAAGGCCTCTCAAAATGGTATTATAGAGGCCCTTAACTGGTTGTTAAGGGCCTTAAGGGCCTATCCCACCTCTTGGAGGCGGGATGGAAACGGGGTCTGAAACCCCGATTTTGGGAAAATTGCTCGGAGGTGGGCTGGAGGCGGGATCGGATCCGCTCGCCATTTTTTGTGATTTTAACACCTCACATGGCTCCAAACCCGCCTCCACGGGCCTGGCAAAATCGAGCCCAGAGAGTCATAATGGCACAGAAGGAGGCCATAAGGCCCATCGAGTCCGCGCTGGCTCTCTGTAGAGCAATCCAGTCAGTCCCATTCCCCCGCTCTATCCCCGTAGCCCTGCAAAGTTTATTTCACTCAAATGCCTATCCAGTCTTCCCTTGAAAACAATGATTGTCTCTGCTTCCAGCACTTCCGTTGGTAGCGAGTTCCAGGTCCCTACCACTCGCTGCGTAAAAAAGTTTTTTCTCACATTCCCCCTGTATCTCTTGCCCAAAACCTTAAATCTGTGTCCCCTAGTCCTTGTACCATAAACTAGAGGGAACAGCATTTCCCCGTCTAGTCTATCCAAACCCGTCATAATCTTGTACACCTCTATCAAATCACCCCTCAACCTCCTTTGCTCTAATGAAAATAAATACAGCTTCTCCAACCTGTCCTTGTAGATAAAGTGTGGTGACCAGAACTGGATGCAATACTCCAGTTGTGGCCTAACCAGCATTTTATAAAGGTTCAGCATAACTTCTCTACTTTTGTACTTAATACCTCTATTTATGAAGCCAAAGATCCCATATGCTTCAGGGACCTATGCACATTAACTCCAGGTCCCTCTGTCCCTGCACACTCTTTAAAACTGTGCCATTAATTGAATTTTGCCTCTCCCTGTTCCTTCTCCCAAAATGCATCACCTCACACTTCTCTGTATTAAATTCTATCTGCCACTTGTCTGCCCATTCTGCTAGCCTTTCTATGTCCTGCTGCAGTCGATTGGTATCATCCTGGCTGTTTGCCACACCCCCAAGTTTGGTGTCATCGGCAAATTTAGAAATTCTACTCTGTATTCCAATATCCAGGTCATTTATATATCACAAATAGCAGTGGCCCCAGCACTGACCCTTGGGGAACACCACTGTCTACCATCCTCCAGTCTGAAAAACAGCCATTTACCACAACTCGCTGTTTTCTGTCCTTAAGCCAATTCCTTATACAAGCTGTCACTGACCCACCTATTCCATGAGCCTCAATGTTGTTAACCAGCCTTCTATGTGGTACATTATCAAATGCCTTCCTAAAATCCATGTAGACAACATCCATTGCATTCCCTTCATCAATCCCCCCTGTTCATCAAAAAATTCAATTAGATTAGTCAAACACGATCTGCTTTTTACAAATCAGTGTTGGCTCTCCTTAATTAGCTTAAACCTCTCCAAGTGCCCAATTTTTTCCTTGATTATTGTTTCTAAAACTTTACCCACCGCTGATGTTAAACTGACCGGCCTGTAATTACTAGGATTGTCCTTACACCCTTTCTTGAACAATGGTGCCATATTTGCCACTTTCCAATCCTCAGGCACCTCCCCCGCATCTAGGGAAGATTGGAAAATTATGGCAAACCCTTCTGCTATCTCCTCCCCCAAATCCCTTAGCAACTTGGGATGCAAGCCAGCTGGACCAGGCGACTTATCCACTCTAAGCATACCCAGCCTTTCTAGTACATCCTGTCTATCAATTTTCACCCCTTCCATTGCTTCTACCTTTTCCACTTCCGCTGATATTTTGTCAGCATCCACCTCCTCAGTAAACACCGATACAAAGTACTCATTGAGTATTCTAGCCTTGCTCTGCGCCTCTAAGCATATATCACCTTCTTTGTCCCTAATAGGCCCCACCCCACCTCTTACTACCCACTTATTGTTTACACGCCGGTAGAAGATTTTTGGGTTCCCTTTTATGTAAACCGCCATTCTACTCTCATGTTCTCTCTTTGCCAATCTTATCAATCTTATTTTCACCTTCACTTCCCCCCTCAAGTTATTGTATTGGATCTGGTTCTCCCTTGAAGAATTCACCTGACATGCATCAAACAGCCTCTTTTTTTGTTTCATCATCTTCTCTATCTCCCTCGTCATCCAAGGAGCCCTTGCTTTGGTTCCCTTACCCTTCCCTCTTGTTGGAGTCTTCTCAGTAGCCACATTTAGTGAATACGACAGGTAGCTGTTGACTGTGTGAGACTGGCAGTACAAACAGCCCACTCACACCAATAAAAAAGGACCTTTTAACACTTCCAGGAGCTGGGGATAGATCAAGATATATCACCTAAATCTTGCTGTCATGGTGCTTTTGTTTCTATTGTAGATTGTATTTTTCAATCAGTGCACAGAGATTAAACTTGTTGTTATAATCAATTTCTTTAATGGTAAAGGAGTAGATGGATCAGTTGTGTACATATATACCCATTAGGTACTGGCATTTTATGCTCAATAATGAGTTATGGTACTTAATGCAGGCCAATATCACCCCTGCTTTATTTCATTTATGTACGGTATGCCCAATAAATGACGACCCAGCATCATCCAGAGCTGCAATACGATACTTTTCATTCAAGAAAACATTTTGCATACAGAACATTTAGCAGGTATTGCCACTATCACTCGACTCACATTGCCTTCAAGTGCATTATAAGGGTTAATTTTAACTGAGGGTGAGAATCGGGGCTGCTGGGGCCGAAGTGAGCGGTTAGCCATCCGGTTCTCCAGAGCATGAGGCCTGGGAGTTTTTGCATCTCCCAACACTGACTCCTGCCTCAAGTTAACAGGAATGGTGGGAGTAGTCAATCGCCGATGGCCGGCCACTGCCAGGGACCCGTGGAAATGGTCCCCAGCATTGTGAGTTAGGAAGGACGGGAGGTCAGGAACAATCAGGGCCAACCTCAGTAGGGGAGGTCCATGGTGTCCTTGTTGGGTCAGGGAGAGTACTCCTGCGCCATAAAGAACTTTAAAAAAATGTATTAAAAAAATTACATTATCATCTTCTGGTCACAATGCTGGTGGGTCCAGGACTTAGTCAGACCACAGTTAAAATCGTGGGCATGTCCGAATGACGTCCTCAGACTGCGACTTCACCACTTAAAGCAAGCCCTGCTTTTCTGGGGCAGGTGCCTTTCCCAAAGCTCAAAAGATGCCAATTAAAATGTCAACCACCGTAAACAGTCTGGGAATGGTGGGGGAAGTTCCCAAACCTGATATTAAACCTCCGCCTGCACCTTTCTCACCGGACAGGGTTAAAATCGTCCCTATAGTTGCATAACCCAGCCTATTTCAGACCCTGAACGTAAATAACAATTCCCAATCTCTCACAGGCATGCATGAATCCATGCACAGCTGACAACAGCCTAAATTATCACTGCACCCAAATAAAGCTATAATCAGAACAGCAGAAAAAGACTCACTAATAATCCAGTCTCATTTAAAACATCCCGAGAGATTCGTACCCATCCCAACAATTAACAACAGTTGCTTCAATTAAGCCAGTATAATCTATAAACCAACTGATAAAAGACAATGAAATGTTGTATGGTTTTCTCCAAATTTTCCAATCTGCAGTACACAGGCTCTAGGGAGCCCACTGGAACAAACAATTTAAAATCAGCTACATGATTCTCAGGCTTGACAGAAAATTAGTAGCCAATGAAAACTCTCCCTTCACCAATTTCTGCAGTTCAATAGCAGGCATAGGCCGGAATTTTCTTTACCTGGATGGGTCAGCGTGGCCAGTCGCGACCCTGTTGCTGCTTCCATCCCGCTCCAGGAATCGACTTTGCACTAATGGGGCCTATTAAGCCCACCCAGCACGTTACCCAACCCAATTAAATAGTGCAGGTCTGATGCATTGTGGTCTATTTTATTTGGATACCCCACCACCATTATGAGCTTAATTCGTGTTTTCAGAGCCCAACTGCAACTCAATTTCTTACACTGTGAAACTGTTAATCTCTGTCCAAAGCAGGTGAATCACTTTAATGTACTTAGCACTTCTTTTCCCAGGAACATTGGTGATAACAAAAACTCACCTACTAAGAGAGATAGAAACTGCAACTAGTGTGTGAAAAGCAGCATTATTGTACTCTCAACTCATGTTATGAGTACAACTTAGCTGCAGAGGAAGTTCAGGCCAAATTTCTTCTCCTCCCCAAATGCAAATTGGGCGATTGCACCCAAAGTGTACTCCACCCCACGGTACATGAACCCACCCATATTAGCAGGTTCAGGTCATCTTAATAGCCCTGATATTACTCCAGTGCTGGAAGACTCCTTAGAAGGAACTTACAACCAAAGGTTTGGAGAGCAAAGTTTACTGCCTCTGCAGGTCTGATAGGCATAAGCACTAAAGCCCAGTTGCTGTGGGCGCTGTCGTGTTTGGGTCTCTGTTAAGTAGAGACCCAGGAAAATAATTTGGGAGGCACAGGCACGTCAGTCCTGCTTCATTACCTTCCCATTTGCATGCCTGTATCTGTCCAGGTGCAAGCACTTCATGTCCTCCCCAGGGATACCCCTGGAAGTGTACATGAATCTGGAATCGTGGCTCTCCACCATTTTTTCCTGTACTTCACGCCCAGGTAACACCCCGGGTACAAAGGAGTGTAAAATTGGCCCCTTTAAGTATCAAATTTCCACAGAACGTTACTCATTGAACACACAGTGGTCCTTCATAGCGGACGTGGTTCAGTTGGTAACACCCTCGCCTCTGAGTCAGAAGGTTTGTGAGTTCAAGTCCCACTCCAGGCACAAAAAATCTAGGCTGACACTCCAGTGCAGTACTGAGGGTGTGCTGGACTGTCGGAAGTGCCGTCTTTCGGATGAGACATTAAACCGAGGCCCCGTCTGCTCTCTCAGGTGGATGTAAAAGATCATATGGCACTATTTTGAAGAACAGCAGGTGAGTTATCCCCAGAGTCTTAGCCAATAGTTAGCCCTCAATCAACATCTGAAACAAATTATCTGGTCAGGATCACATTGCTGTTTGTGGGAGCTTGCTGCGCGCAAATTAGCTACTGCATTTCCTACATTACAACAGTGACTACACTTCAAAAAAGTACTTCATTGGCTGTAAAGCGCTTTGGGGCATCCAGTGGTCATGAAAGGTGCTATATAAATACAAGTCTTTCTTTTTACCCCATAGAATGCATTCTCTTGATTTTTTTCAACAAGAATTTTTTAATGTCAATTTTATTTTTTAGTATAATTTATTATAGTTTATTCTCTAACGTGACTTGACAATGCAAGGATTCTGATGCTATCGTGTTATACACATTGAAGACCAAGGTCAATAATATAAGACAGTTGAAAAGTGAATTTTCTTCCCAGTTTATGCAAAGTTTTTAATGGGGGAACTAGAGCAGATGTGCTATCAAATCAGTCTGCTTATCAGTTCCTAGAATAATTATTATTTGGCTACAGAAATATGTGTCAATAGTACAAGAATCAAGTAAAATCTCTTATTCCAGCAGGAAAATTAATTGCTCTCTAGTTTATTCCTTCTGCAGATCACAGAAGCAAATGGCTTGCATTTTCCAAACGTGATACCAGTTAACAATTCATTGTTATTTTTCTAATTTTTAAATTTAAATTAGAAGTCTTACAGAGAATTCCAAATCATTTCAGGCTCAATAATTCAAACCCTACCAAGGAAGATTAATAGTAACTGACAGTATTGAATGATGGTTCCATTGCTTTGTAGCTGTTAATAGAATGTATTAAATTACATTAATATATCATTTTATTTTATTGCAAAATTGATTCTTTTTTATATAATAGATTCTTCACAGGAAAGTTTAGCTGCAAGAGTAAAATAAATAACATGAAATCCGTATTAGGCCAAAGCTTTATCTCTCTTATCTTTTTCAAAAAACCATCTTACGATTTCTTCATTCCAGCTGAATTTCACTTATCACAGATTAGATCATGGTTTCTGAACGGGGTTCCATGGGAGTGGTCAAACCATTGGATTCACAATAATACCTCTTTCTTGCATGCATACGGATTTCAAAAATCTTTGGAAACAACACATACAACTTACTTCCGAGCTCTAGTTTCATTTTGTAGAAATAAAAAAAGACAAACAAAAAGAAAGTAAACAACATAACGACATAAAACAAAGCATAAAATAATATCAATTTGACACAATAGTTACACACATATTAGAACAGACTGGGGTACAAACGAACACATTTAATTTAATTTAACCCTTTGAAAAATAAAAGGTTTTTGTGAAACAAATCTGTTCCATCAAACAATTTTCTAAAATGGATATTCTGAAATAAATGCAATTTTGAATATTTGGGACAGAATTCTAACAAAAGGTTCAACATACCAACACATATTTACATCAGAATGGTACAGTGGTAGAAACACAAAGAATTATAATCTTGTATTATTTTTGGAAGCTTTGCAAAAATGTTACCATGTGATTCAAAGGGTTAAACACGGGCCCTAACATAAAACCAACCCAACACAACAAACTAAAAGACACATGCAGCACTTTTCACAAATTAGCAAAAATATTGAAAAGTATTATTTACTGCCGTGTTACACAAAAAGGAATGTGGATAGAAATGTTTTGAATTTTTGTCTCTGAAACTTATAGGGGTAATTCTGTGATCTTCGCTGGAAAGGGGGCACAGATTGAAGATAGAGCGATAACACGCCGTTCTCCTAACTGTGTGAATAGGGCTCCCCGCTGGGAGTGTGCACAGTCACAGAATTACCCCCTAAATTTAAGTATGCATTATCAAAAGTATATATAATAATAAAAAAATTCAGATTTAAATACAGGAAGCAGTTTTAACACATCAATTAGACATTTATGATTAAAAATTCTAGCATGATATTAACAATCATTTGAAAGAGAGAAAAAAAAGTTTTTTAAAGTGTACATGCACTCTAAGAACTGATGATACAAACAATTGCAGGTAAAAGTTCTGCTTCACTAATTTTCCTGAAAAGTTGACTTAAGTATAAAGTGATGGAAGGCCATTTTACACTCTTATTTCTTTGTCCCTAAAATTAGTGATGATAGAAATTTTACCCTGTTGTTTTGTAAAACAAAAGCATTGGCAAAGATAGGAGCAATACTCACTGATGGATGGCTTGCAAGAATTTGCGTTGGTGCTTCCTCACTTTTGCATGGTCTATCTTTTTAACTAATTTTGTGTTTTTATATATTAACCATGTTTCCCTGAGAACATTGGCAGCAGCATTTTTCACCTGTACAAGAAAGTTTAGAGTCAGTTTCTATGCACATTTGGGTACAGAGCATGTTTTTTTTAAATACACAAGACGCTATGAAACAAATGAGCCGAATATCAATCTTCTATCACAGATTACTTTAGCCCAAATAGCATCTGGATCTGTGGTTATGAGAAGATGCAACACATAGGGCTGGATTTTGATACTGGAGGCGTGTATGAGGCGGGACTACAACTTTTGGGTTTGTAGTCCCGCCTCCATTGAGTTGTGGCCAACCCACGCGATTTTCACTTGATTGACCTTGTTGAACCCGCCCAGCGGGCTCAGCTGGCCAATTAAGGGCCACCCAGCAACAGGTGACATCACAGATTGACATTTCATCTGTCAAGAGCTTTTGACAGATGAAATATCAGCATTTGACAGCTCTTTGAAGCTGTCAAACACTGACAATCTGTACACTAAGTTAATTCCTTCTTCTCAGGCTGATTTAGAGATCTCTCCAGAACAGAAAGGTGAATGCTGCAACTTTTGACAGCTCGCGGCCATTCTGCATTCTGTGCCGGTGAGATGAGGGACTCCTGAGACCTGAAGGAATGAAGGCTGTAAAGGTAAGTAAAACTTATTTAAACACTTTACACACACCAAACACACTTTCCTCTGCATTCATGCACACATCACTCACCTGAACACCGGACATCTTGAACGCTCCAAGCCCTTCAGCCCGACGGTCCGCCTCGCTAACTTGGCGCTGCCGGGAATCCCACACTTCAGGGATAAAAATAGGGATTAAGCTAAAAACTGCCTGTTAACTACCTGTTGACAGGCAGTTAATTGGCACTAATCCCCTTCCCGCCTCGGAGATGCGGGTCCCAGCACAGGTCAGGTATCTGCCTCCTTTGAAACTGGCATGGAGGCGGGTTGGGGGCGGGATGGGTTTGTGCCCCCCGATTTCAAGATTTTAACTCCCCACACGCCTCCAATCCTGCCTCAGCGGCCCAATGAAAATCGAGCCCTAAGGCTCCATGGGCTAGACTTTATTATAATCTGCTGTCGTGATACCAAAAGCAATTACAAACATTTTAAAATTGCAGTTCATTTGTCATTGTGAATTGAAACTTTGCTGTGGCACGTAAAATTTAACATAGCTCTTCAATAAAATTCTGGAACCCAGCTATGCCACAAGAGTATAGTTAATTATGGTTCTAGTGTTATGTCATCATTCCCAATATAAGGGTCCAAGGTTTCCGTAAGAAAGGTTACAAATCGCACCACAGTTACTGAGCTACTCCAAGCTAATTGGAGACAGAGCGCAGGATTTTCATTGGGCCGTGGAGGCGGGATTGGAGGCGTGTGGGGGGTTAAAATTGTAAAAACTGGCGGGCAGGCCCAACCCCGCCTCCATCCCGCCTCCAAGCAATTTTCATTAATTCGTGTCTAATGGTCCCATCTCCGTCCCGCCTCCAAGAGGTGGGATAAGCCGTTAAGGCCCTTAACAAGCATCAAATTGCCTCTATAATGCCATTTTGAAAGGTCTTTGTGATTTTAACCCTTTTCCCATGTGAAACACTCCTGTTCTGAAACACGACGGTGAAACCTGGTGGGAGCACAATTGGATTGCTGACTATCAGCTGCAGCTCAACCATTAAAGAGGAGATTTGAACAGCTATTATTTGCAGGTGGCAGGACTTTGTAGTCTCAGGTCTGGGGGAACTTTTAGAAGGTATAACCACAGCTGTGGAAGTTTGGAGCCTGACACCCATCTCCAGTGTGACCTCCTGGGAAACCCCTCTCGCCACCTTCACTGAGCACTTCCTCAACTGAGGCATCTACCAGAAGCATGGGAGCCATTTATTTCCTTCCCTTCTGGACATTATAAGAGGACGAAGACCAGCCACGGCACCAGCACAACCAGGAACAACAGCAGCACCAACAGCAGCAGCACCAACAGCAGCAGCAACAACAGGAGCGCCAATCTGCTGCTCACCCACCTGAAGCTGCACAGGCCAGAAGGGGCCAGTGCATGGAAGCCTGTCAGCGCAGGAGCTACCCCCCAAACAGGGTCTACAGACACAGGGTCAGCTACCTCAACATGTCTGAGCAGCAGTGCCAAAGGCAGCTCCGACATTCACGAGAGGTAGTGGGTGACATCTGCGCAATGCTGCAACAAGACCTGCAGGCCAGAGGACCAGGTGGACAGCCCTTACCAGTAGTCGTCAAAGTCACCACCGCACTCAACTTTTTTGCCTCAGGCTCATTCCAGGGATCAGCAGCAGAAATCAGCGGCATCTCCCAGGCGGCCGCACACAGTTGCATCACGCAGGTAACCGATGCCCTCTTTGCCATCGCGCACAATCACATCCATTTCACCAAGGATCGAGCAAGTGTCACGGCGCGTGCAGTTGGATTAGCTAATCTGGCAGGCTTTCCAAGGGTGCAGGGTGTCGTTGACTGCACACATGTGGCCCTTAAGGCACCCCATCGCAATTCAGGTATCTTTGTCAACCGCAAGGGCTTCCACTCCCTTAATGTTCAGCTGGTGTGTGACCACAAGAAGGAAATTTTGCATGTTTGTGCCAAGTGCCCTGGCAGTTGCCATGACTCCTTCATACTGCGCCAGTCTAGTGTGCCGCCGCTATTCAGTCTCCCAGACCAACTTAACGGATGGCTACTCCGACACAAGGGCTATCCCCTGAAGACGTGGCTAATGACGCCGTTGAGGAGCCCATCCAACGAAGCTGAGGAGAGCTACAAATCCAGCCACATGTCCACCAGAGCCATAATCGAGCAAACCATCGGTTTGCTGAAAATGCGCTTCAGATGTCTGGATAGATCAGGTGGAGCCCTGCAGTACTCAGCAGCCAGGGTCTCCAGAATCGTGGCGGTTTGCTGTGCACTTCACAACATGGCACAGCGTCGTGGCTTGCAGATTCCTGAGGACCAAGTGGCTCGTCACATATCCTCCTCAGATGAGGAGGAGGAGAGCGAAAATGAACATCTTGCAGAGGCCCATCAACCAGCGGCAGCAGTACACGAGAACACTGCTGCCCGGGATGCAAGGAATGCACTCAACTTGACGAGATTTGCTTAGCCTTGCCAGTCAAGCACTTTTGCCTCGCAGCTTCTTACCTGAGCATCGACTGTGGCCAAGGACCAGCGGATTCCTAGCAAATTGACCACCATACTGACAATTGCAAGTAATCCTAAGCCCTCAATGTGGAAGTCCCATTCGCAAAATGACACATGCCACAACTACAGCAGTAGCCATCAGATTTTTTATTTACATTATTCATCTGATGGCTTTTTCACATAAAACATCAAATTTCACCCAAGTGACTACCCTTGTGACTATTTGTGCAGTATCTTTCTCTTACGTGTGCTCCTACGTGGTGCTTCCCCTGTGGTTTCCTGCTGCTTCTGTCTCGACAGCTTTGGCGGGCGTCCTCTGGGGTTGCGAACCTGTGAGGGCTCGGCAACAGTCTGCTGCTCCTGCGGCTGTGCAGGGGTTGAGACGCCGATCTCAGATGGGTGTGGACCCTGGTGGGGCTCTGACCGAGGGCTCTGCAGTGGCATGGAAGTATGAGCGCTTGGAGAGGAGCCCCCACTTCCTTGATGTCTGCCACCAACTTCCCTCTCATGGGTCAGGTCCCCCTCAGCGCTTGCAAGTGGCTTGAGAGCACCTTGCTGCACATCAGGGGGGCCATGGGGACCCGTATCTGCTTTGGCAGTCCTACTCAGAAGGACTTCCATGGAGGTCTGGTTTCTCTGTTCAATAGATGACCATCAATTGACTAGGAGGGGGGGTGGGCTCAGAGGAAGAGACCAGGAAGCTCCAGAGCGATTTGGACAGACTGGGCGATTGGGCGGATAAATGGCAGATGCACTATAATGTGGACAAGTGCGAAGTTATCCACCTTGGGTGCAGGAACGGGAGGGCAAATTATTATTTAAATGGCAATAGATTGGGAGAGGGGGAAGTACAGAGAGACCTGGGTGTTCTTGTACACCAGTCACTGAAGGCGAGCATGCAGGTGCAACAGGCGGTCAAGAAGGCAAACGGTATGCTGGCCTTCATAGCAAAAGGGTTAGAATACAGGAACAGGGATACCTTGCTGCAGCTGTACAGGGCACTGGTGAGACCACACCTCGAGTACTGTGTACAGTTTTGGTCGCCTCATCTGAGGAAGGATGTTCTTGCCATGGAGGGGGTGCAGCGGCGATTCACCAGGCTGATACCAGGAATGGCGGGAATGACCTATGAGGAGAGACTATGTAGTTTAGGGATGTACACACTGGAGTTTAGAAGATTGAGAGGGGACCTCATAGAAGTGTATAAAATTCTGACAGGTCTAGACAGACTGGATGCAGAAGGAATGTTTCCCTTGGCGGGTGAGAACAGAACTAGAGGACATAATTTAAGGATAAGGGCTAAACCATTTAGGACAGAGATGAGGGGGAATTTCTTCACTCAGAGAGTGGTGAACCTGTGGAACTCATTGCCACAGAGGGCAGTGTACGCCAGCTCATTAAATATATTTAAGAGGGAATTAGATATATTTCTACGGGCAAAAGGGGTTAAGGGTTACGGAGAGAAGGCGGGGACGGGATACTGAATTAAAGGATCAGCCATGATCTCATCGAATGGCGGAGCAGGCACGAAGGGCCGAATGGCCTACTCCTGCTCCTATCTTCTATGTATCTATGTATCAATCCTCCAGAGATGTCATTCTATTCTGAACACTCACCATGTTTTCTGCACTCTGGCGACTTATCACCTCCATGGAGGTTGCCATCCTTTCCATGGTGATGCGTTCATGCATCAATGACTCCATAAAGGCTCTGCTCATGTTCGCTATGGACTCCTCCATTCGCTCCACACTCACAGCGACCCTGGAGACAAAACCTGCCAGAGACTCCTGCATCTGTTCCTGGAGTTCCAGCACCGCTGATCTTATGGATGGACCCAGAGGCAGAGGGTCAACATGCAGCTGAGCCGAGCTGGCAGAGTCCTGCGCCCGCCAACTAGGACTCTCCACTGCTGTCCCTGTCTCCACAATCTGCTGATGCTCACTTGTGAGCTGTGATACACCAGGTGACAACACTACTCTATCTCGCGATGGTCCCACCGAGGTGTGAGCGTCTGCGCTGGTGCTGGGTGCGCTGAATTCTGCTGACGCTGCGCCCTCAGAGGTTGCAGCTTCCTCTGAGGAGTCTGGATGCTCAGACTCTTCCTCCTGGCTAGTGGGGACAGGTGCTGTTGATGGTCCTGTGGGGGAGTAAAGGAAAGAGTCAGAGATGTGAGGCCAAGGTTACATGCACATTGCATATTGCAGATGATCATAAGGACATCTGTTAGAGCTTCAGAGTCATTATCAGGGACTCATGCAATGTCAATGAGAGAGATGGAAAACGTTTCTGTCACCAGCTTGCTGTGATGCACCCCTCTGTCCATCCCCCACTTACGCATCTTCCACCACTCCTACGATCTCCAGGACCACCTCCTCCCAGGGGGTGAGGTGGGTTACTGAGCCCTCCTCCTGTCCTCGATCTTTCCCTCTTATTGTGAGCTCTCTTTTCCTGCAATGAGGGAGACAAGTGGAGGTTGAGTGAGAATGAAGGAGTGAGTGTAGAGATTCCATAGCATAGATACTTAGGAGACAAAGATGGAGTGAGGTGGCAAGACCAAGGGCCCTCCCCTGTGTGTTGTCAGTTGTTTTCATAGCATCAGAGTGATAGAGAGTGTGAGGGCTGCATAGTCGAATAGTTAGGTGAATGTGACCATAGAGAGAGAGAGGGAATGGGTAAGGGTGCATGGATGTCAGTGTCAAGTGGGATGTGGAGGAAGAGATTGCTAAAGCTGAGTGCTGGTGAGGAAAGGCAATGGGGATCAGATTGAGGGTGATGGAAAATTCATACTCACTTTCCAGTGTGCAGAAGGTCATGACATTTCTTCCTGCATTGAATCCAGGTTCTGCGGGTTAGTGATAATGAGTTGACCTCCTCTGCCACCTGGATCCACACAGCCTTGGTTTGCTGGGAAGGCTTCTTCCTCCCTGAAGAAGGGAAGAGCACCTCTTTATGAGCTCTTGCTCCCTCAACTAAAGCCTGCAAGGCAACGTCATCAAACCTGGGAGCAGACCTAGGTCTCTCACTGGTCATTCTGCCTCCAGGTCCCTGTAGCATGAAAGGCCAAAAGGTTGGCAGTCTGCAGAAGAAGCAAGGCTTGTTGCAGACCTTAAATGCAGCAGCAATGATGACGTCATCGGAGGCGACTTTCAGACTGGAAAAACTCATTTGCCATGGGTTCCCACACGTTGGAACTCAATTGGCCAATTAAGTTAAAATCGCATCAATATCCCACATCAATTTAGATTCGGGTGGATAACACAAAATGCAGATTACACGACCCCAGCCCGCCCCTGAATTAAAATCCAGCCCAGAAAGTTTTAATATGCAAAAAGAAAATCAACATTTTTATTGGACGTAAGGCATAATGCAACAGTATAAAGCCAAAGCTAATGTGTTCCTGATAAAGCATTTTAAATTCATTGGGTGACATTTATGATGTAACAGACACTGACCCCGTGCCATTCATATTGGGCCAGAATTTGCTGTCAAAATAACGGTGAGGTTAATGGCGCTCACTGTTACTTATGTGCAAATGATACAGCAACTTCAGGCGAGGGCAGATGTGCGGTTAAGCGCTGAAATCATAACGATGCTGGCCGAGTTGCGCCACTCCACCGGTAGCTTCGCAAAAATGGTGTCTCACAGTCTGCCTCACCATTGACATGCATTGACTAGCATGAAGTTGCTGTATTTGCGTGGTAGATACGAACTAAACTCGCCACAGAAAATTAAGTCTTGTCCATTTCAGTCTAAGTACCTTTGTAACAATGTGATAAGTGTTAATTAACTATTACAAGTGTGGAGTCTCATTCCTTCAGGTTTTAATTGTTGCTGGAGATTTGTAAAATTTTTAATTAATTTTTTTTAACTTATCCTTTCTGTCTTTTTTTGCTCTCTCTTTTAATCCAATCTTTCTTTCCCTCTCCTTCATAGAATCATAGAATTTTACGGCACAGAAGGAGACCATTCGGCCCATTGTGTCTGCGCCGCCTGAAAAAGAGCTATCCAGCCTAATCCCAGTATCCAGCTCTTGGTCCGTAGCCTTGTAGGTTACGGCACTTCAAGTGCATATCCAAGTACTTTTTAAATGCGCTGAGGGTTTCTGCCTCTACCACCCTTTCAGGCAGAGAGTTCCAGACCCCCACCACCCTCTCGGTGAAAAAAAATCTCCTCAACTCCCCTCTAATCCTTCTACCAATTAGTTTAAAACTATGCCCCCTGGTTATTGACCTTTCTGCTAAGGGAAATATGTCCTTCCTATCCACTCTATCTAGACCCCTCATAATTTTATACACCTGAATTAAATCTCCCCTCAGCCTCCTCTGTTCCAAAGAAAACAGCTGCAGCCTATCCAATCTTTCCTCATAGCTAAAATTCTCCATTTCTGGCAACATCCTCGTCAATCTCCTCTGTACCCTCTCTAGTGCAATCACATCTTTCCTGTAATGTGGTGATCAGAACTGCACACAGTACTTTAGCTGTGGCCTAACTCATGTTTTCTACAGTTCCAGCATAACCTCGCTGTTCTTATATTCTATGCCTTGGCTAATAAAGGAAACTATCCCATATGCCTTCTTAACCACCGTATCTATCTGTCCTGCTACTTTCAGGGATCTGTGGATATGCATTCCAAGGTTTCTCTGTTCCTCTACACTTCTCAGTATCCTACCATTTATTGTGTATTCCCTTGCCTTGTTAACCCTCCCCAAATACATTACCTCACACTTCTCCGGATTAAATTCCATTTGCCATTTTTCTGTCTACCTGACCAGTCCATTGATAGCTTCCTGCAGTCTACAGCTTTTTCCCTCATAGCAACCACACGGCCAATTTTTATATCATCTGCAAACTTCTTAATCATGCCTCCTACATTGAAGTCTAAATCGTTGATATATACTACAAAAAGCAAGGGACCTAGTACTAAGCCTTGCGGAACCCCACTGGAAACCGCCTTCCAGTCACAAAAACATCCATCGACCATTACCCTTTGCCTCCTGCCACTGAGCAAATTTTGGATCTAACTTGCCACTTTCCCTTGGATCCCATGGTATTTACTTTTCTGATCAGCCTGCTATGTGGAACCTTATCAAAAGCCTTGCTAAAATCCATGTAGACTACATCAAACCTCATCGACCCTCCTCATTACCTCCATAAAAAATTCAATCAAGTCAGTCAGACATGACCTTCCCTTAACAAATCCATGTTGACGGTCGTTGATTAATCCGTGACTTTCTAAATGATGATTTATACTGTCCCTCAGAATATTTTCCAATAATTTGCTAAATCTAACTGAATTATGATCACTACCGCCAAAATGCTCTCCCACTGATACCCCTTCCACCTGCCCAGCTTCATTCCCTACAAGTAAGTCCAGAATTACCCCTGCTCTTGTTGGGCTTGCTACATACTGGCTAAAAAAATTATCTTGAATGCATTTTAAGAATTCTGCACTCTCTATACCTTTTACACTAGTTCTATCCCAGTTAATATTAGGATAGTTGAAATCCCATACTATGACTACCCTATTTTTCTTGCACTTCTCAGAAATTTGCCTACATATTTGCTCCTCTATCTCCTTCTAACTGTTTGGGGGTCTATAGTACATGCCAAACATTGTGATTGCCCCTTTTTTATTCTTCAGTTCAACCCATATGGCCTCATTTGATGATCCTTCTAACATATCATCCCTCCTCACAGCTGTAATTGTTTCTTTAACCAATATTGCAACCTCTTCCTTTTTTATCCCCCTCTCTCTTGTCTGAAAATCCTGTAAACAGGAATGTTGAGCTACCATTACTGCCCTTCTTTAAGCTCATCTGCCTTATTCACTAGAATCTTTGCAATGAAGTATATACCATTTAGCACTGCCAAAATCCCTTCTTGTCTATTTTCTAGCCTTTATTTCATCTGCCTTTCAAACTCGCTTACTAATTTTCTGCCTTCTAGTTTTAGCTTTGCTTCTGTACCTTTTGAATCTATGCTCAGGTTCCCATCCCCCTGCCAAGCTAGTTTAAACCCTCCCCAACAACACTAGCAAAGCCCCTCATGAGGATATTGGTCCTGGCCCTGTTGAGGTGCAACCTGTCCGGCTTGTACAGGTCCCACTTCCCTCAGAACCTGTCCCAATGCCTCAGGAATCTAAAGCCCTCCCTCCTGCACCATCTCTCCAGCCACACATTCATCTGCTCTATCCTCCTATTTCTGCACTCACTAGCACGTGGCACCAGGAGTAATCCGGAGATTACTGCCTTTGAGGTCCTGCTTATTAATCTTTATCCCAGCTCCCTAAATTCTGCCTGCAGGACCTCATCCCTCTTTCTACCTATGTCATTTGTACCAATATGAACCACGACCTCTGGCTATTCACCCTCCCCCCTCAGAGTGTCCTGCAGCCGCTCAGTGATATCTTTGACCCTGGCACCAGGGAGGCAACATACCATCCTGGAATCACATCTGTGGCCACAGAAATGCCTGTCTGTTCTCCTAACTATTAAATCCCCTATCACTATTGCTTTTCTGACCTTCCTCCTTCCCCCACCCCACCGTACAGCTGAACCACCCATTTTTCTTTCTGTAACTGATTTGGCATTGAATTCACCCATTCTAAATTACACTTCTTTTCAGTCCTTGCACTGTTAATTTCACAATCCTTCGACTTGATTGGTTAGGGAGATACACAGTTTCTTGCCTTGTTCACTCAGGTCCCAGATGCCGTTTCCCTCGCTGTGCCATTATCAACTCACACTTTCAGCAACTTGCCACCCAAAAATGTTTAAAACCTAAATGTGTAAGGGCAAGTCTAATAGTCCAATGTTTCAACACAGTAATTCCATTCTGCCACAAATTAGGTAAAGGGAACATTGAAATACAGCATTTGCATGCTGTTAAATATTGTTAGTACCACCAAAAATGGCATTAATGTTACTTTACTGCAAGGTTGACAATAAAATTGGGGTTCATATCTACTGTTACGGATATAACCAGTAATTACCTTGGTTTCCACTGTCTCAGGTTATCAGCAACACCTGCCACCTCCACATCTTCCAGGGCCTTATTGCTGCCTGACTGATGTAGGGAGTGGAGCTAGTTGCTTACAGGACCTCGGAGAGCAACCAGCAGAACTAAGCTTGGTAGTATACCCTGTGGTGCTGCAGTCGGATATTGGCGGATTCCTTATTGGAGTTGCTCACGGGGCATCCTGGGCCTGTAAGTGACAATATTTTCCGGACCCCAATGCCTCTGCTCGCTCTCCTGTAAGCTCTTATTTTCCTTCTGCATATCCATCTTTACTTGCTTTAATATTTAATAAAAACTTTCTTTGATTTTGCTGCTATTAATTTCTGGCAAACATTTTGAAATGCATGTAGTATATGTGTTTCATTTTTCCATTCAAGGTCACATTAAGTTTGTGTTATCTAACAAGCAGCAACCCTCCTCATTGCAACAAGGAAGGGGGAGAAAATGACCATTCAGTACCTCTGATTGTGTGCCCATCATTGCTCGTAATACATTGTGAAAAACATTTCCTTTATGTATACTGTTTGGTTACTGTGCAACAGTCATTAGAAAAGAAGATATTTGGTGTATAGTGTTCTAAATGAAACTGTGTCCTGTTTATTTCAATTTAAGACTTCTGAATCCTTGATCTCGTAATAATATTTTTAAAATTAATTCCTACTTGCCCCTGAGAAGGTGATGGCCGGCCTTTTTTTATCAACCACTGCAGTCCATGTAGTGAAGGTGTTTCCATAATGCTGTTAGGGAGGGAATTCCAGGACTTTGACCCAGCGACGATGAAGGAACAACGATAAATGTTCAAATCAGGATGGTGTGTGACTTAGAGGGAACCCGGAGATGATGGTCTTCCCATGCATCCCTTGTCCTTTTGGGTGGTGGAAGTCATGGGTTTGGAAGGTGATGCCAAAGAAGCCTTGGGGAGTTACTCCAGTGCATCCTGTAGTTAGTACACACTGTAGCCACTGTACACCAGTGATGGATGGGGAGAATGTTTAGGTTTGTGGATGATGTGCTAATCAAACGGGGTGCCTTGTCCTAGATGAGGTTCTTGAGTGTTGTGGCAGCTGCACCCATTCAAGCAACTCGAGAGTATCCATCATACTTCTGACTTTGGAGAGTCAGAAGGTGAGACACTTGCTGAAGAATACCCAGCTTGTGACCTGCTCTAGTAGCCACGGCATTTATATGGCTGGTCCAGTTGAGTTTCTGATTAATGGTAACCCCAAGGATGTTGCTCGCGGGGGACGTGGTCATTGAATGTCAAGGGGGGGTGGATAGGTTCTCTCTTGTTGCAGGTGATCATTGCCTGGCACTTGTATGGTGCAAATTTCACTTGCCATTTATCAGCTCAAGCCTGGATGTTGTTCAAGTCTTGGTGTATGCAGGCATGGATTGCTTTATTATCTGAGAAATTGTGAATGGAACTGAACCATAATTGTAAGCGAACATCCCCATTTCTGACCTTATGAAGGAAGGAAGGTCATTGATGAAGCAGCTGAAGATGATTGGTTGTCGGAGGCTGCACTGAGGAACTCCTGCAGTGATGTCCAAGAGGTTAAAATGATTGGCCTCCAACAATGACAACCATCTTCCTTTATGCCTGTATGACTCCAGACACTGGAGAGGTTTTCCCCCTGATCTCCATTGATTTCAGTTTTACTAAGGCTCCTTGGTGACCCACTCGGTCAAATGCTGCCTTGATGTCAAAAGAAATCATCTCACTTCACTTCTGCAATTCCACTCTTGTGTTCATGTTTGGACCAAGGCTGTAATGAAGTCTGGAGCCGAGTGGTCCTGGGGGAACCCAAACTGAGCATAGATGAGCAGGTTATTGGTGAGAAACTGCTGCTCGATAGCACTGTCGATGACACCTTCCATCGCTTTGTTGATGATTGAGAGTAGACTGATAGGGAGGTAATTGGCTGGGTTGAATTTTTCCTGCTTTTTGTAGATAGGGCTTACATGGCAATTTTATATATTTTCAGGTAGAGGCCAATGTTATAGCTGCACTGGAACAGCTTGATTGGGGGTGAGATTAGTTCTGGAGCACAGGTCTTCAGCACTACAGCCGGGATGTTATCCTGGCCAATAGTCTTTCCTGTGTCCAGGCTAAGATATATTTTCAACAAATTGTTTTCTACTTGGACCAAAGCACTAAGCTATGGGGAGGTTGCTGTTCGAGTTGTGAGGAATATAATCAACTATAAGGAGGAATGTCAAACGAAACAAGTTATATCAGCCAAAAATTGCTGCAGTCTAGTATCACTGTAATATGTTTCTCTTCAGCTTGTTTTTGTAAATTTACTTTGGAATTTTTCTAAATATGCAATGCTGTAGTTGCCTTTTTACTGTGTAATATTTTAAGATGTCCTCAGCTACTGATCAGATATTATGTGCCATGTTGTAAGTGCCATATATCATCGCTTTGCTACAAATAAACTGAAATCTATCTTTCATTTCTTCAGAAGAATTTTCTGATACATGGCACATCATCCTCTTCTTTAGACATTTGTCCTTGCCAGCTTGACTACTTGCGTTTCAGTTAAATTGTGAGCAAAGACGTGCAGCGAGCTGACAGAAATCGGTTACACTGTGTACCACTGGAATTCTAATGCACAGTAACAGTCAAAACAAAAACATCATTTCAGTGTGTAGCAAAGACATATTACTAACCAGCGATGTTCTCAAATTGATTTTTTTCCCATTTAGTAATAGATACTGAATTGGATCTGCAGGAAATATTCTGTTAATGAAAACACCACCTCTCCAACCTAATTTTAGTTCCATTTGAAAAAAAATGCTTACTCGTTTAGACAGTTGTGTATCCATCATAAAATTATGCACATGTTTTTCTGCTTTGGTAAGTTCCAGCTTCCTGGCAACCACAGCTACAACCAGAGCTGTGCAGCCAGCGCCCTGTATGTAAAAAGAATGAAAAAAATAAACATTTCATAACATTTAGTTCAAAATTTCAATATATACGCATGGCTACGGTCGGGGGGGGGGTGGGGTGGGGGTGCGGGCAATGACTTAGCACACTGTCCTTTCCTCTCTGAGAGATGGGAATTAATCCAGACTGGAATTATACGCCAAGTGCTTCCTCTGTCTGCCAGCTGGAAGAGTTCTGTGTAAAATGAGTTTGGGGATTTTCAACCTAGTTTCTAGTGGCTGTGAGTCCACGGCACAAAACTATCCACAATTCAGTACAATTGGCACCACATTGGCAATCTTACTCAGGAGGCCCAAGCAATTAAAATAGAAATCAGACCAGGAAATGGGAAAAGGTGTGCTTCTGAAGTTGTGATTGATGGGGCTGAGTGTAGGGAGCAGCTGGTCCATGATATACCTAACTAGGGAGTGCTTGATGCCAGAGGTAGAAAAGTGTTCTAATTTCAAGGGCTGAAATCTTTCACCTTGATAATCACAAAAAGTCTATCAAAAATATAAATTGAAGGAAAGCTACATATTTATACATGATAAAACACAACGGGACAGAATTTCTTCTGTTATGTGTGGGCATTAATCGCCTGGACACAGCACACAGAGGAAAATCGGCTCCAGTAAGAAAAAGATAAAACAATTTTGAAACATTTGTTCTCACCAAGTCTAGCAAGGCAAATTTATTGGGCTGCGGTTAAATGGATGGGGAAGTACACGGGGTAGATTTTTATCTTTACCTTCTGGTCGTTCAGCATTTCTCAGGAAAATCCGGCGGGATGATTGTACACTCATAACGGAGCCCACCTGATTTTCCTTCTATTTAAATGAATGGGTGGGTGACCCTCCATGCCTGACTTTCCTCTCTGCGCTCTGCCCATATTTAGCACCCTGGCGGTAAAGACAAAAATCCACCTCCACAGACTCTGTCTGCACTTTTGTCAACAATTATATTAAGGATTGACTGTGGCAGTTTTTTTTTGCTTTTAGCTGCAATACTGGGGGAAATATACCTGATTTTAAAAAAATTGTACAGTAATGCTGACACAGTGCATTTTTGTCATTGAGGATCTGAATTGTGAAAAGATGAAATGAATATAAGAAAGACACCTGGGGCTATCCATGTTGCAGATAAAATAAAGTGCTCTAACTTTGATTGCCTGCAGCCCAGATACATTCATGCTTTTGCTGTACAGCATTATAGAATGAGATAAGGCACATAGAAGTACTTATTACAGTTGAGAAGTCAGCAGATTTAGTATTATTTTTAAAAAGCCAGCACTAGTGGGGGGAGGGGGTATCTATTTCTGCTATCTCCAAATAACTGATGACTTGAAACCTACTAGAAGATCAAAGTATGAAAAATTTGAATCATAACCTGTTCTGATGGATCATCAAATAATTGCTGTACAGTTATTTAGCTGGGCAAATAATGTACTTTATAGTTGCCTATAATTTGCAGTCAAAATCTTCTTCTTAGGCAGTCCCTCGGGACCGAGGATGACTTGCTTCCACATTAAAAATGAGTTCTCAGGTGATTGATGAGTCCAATGCAGGACCTACAGTCTCTGTCACAGGTGGGGCAGACGGTGGTTGAAGGGGCAGGTGGGTGGGGTGCTTGGGTTGACGTGTGCTCCTTGCGCTTCCTGCACTTGGCTTCCGCTTGCTCCTGGCGAAGAGACTCGAGGTGTTCGGCGCCTTCCCAGATGCTTCTCCTCCACTTTGTGTGGTTTTGGGCCAGGGATTCCCAGGTGTCGGTGGGGATGTTGCACTTTTTCAAGGAGGCTTTGAGGGTGTCCTTGAAGCGTTTCCTCTGCCCACCTGGGGCTCTCTTGCCAACGGATTGGCAGGATAGAACGGCGAGGTTAATGGCACACGCCGCCGTTTAATCATAAATAACACAGCAGCTTCAGGCGAAGGCAGACGTGCAGTTAAAACACTGAAATCCAAAAGTTGCTGTCTGAGATGCGCCACTCTGCCATTAGTTTTGCGATAGCGGCATTTCGCTGCCTGGTTCACCATTGAAATGCATTGAATGGCGTGAAGTTGCTGTATTTGCACGGTGGATACAAACTAAACTCGCCACAGAAACTTAAGTCTTGTCCATTTCAGTCGAAATACTTTTTCAATAATATGATAATTATTGCCATTCAACCTCTTTGGCACTGATAATTAACTATTACAATTGTGGAGTCTCATTCCTTCAGGTTTTAATTATTGGTGAATTTAAAAATGTCAAAATTTTAAAAAAAATCTACTTTTTCTTACTGTCTCTTTTTTCCTCTCCTTCTTAATCCAATCTTTTCTTCCCTCACTTTATTTCACTTTCTGTAACTGATTTGACATTGAATTCACCCACTCTACACTTCTCAGTCCTTGCGCAGTTAATTTCACAATGCTTCAATCTGATTGGTTAAGGAGATAACACAGTTGCTTGCCTTGTTCATTCAGGTCCCAGATGCCCTGTCTCCCTCGCTGTGCCATTATCAGCTCACACATTCAGCAACTTGCCACGCAAAAAAATTTGAAAACCTAAATGTGCAGGGGCAAGTCTAATTAACAGCAGACACCGTTGGATGCCCTGCCATAGCAAATTATAGCCCATTGTGTTTTTCTCCCCAAAATATTACAGGTAGAGCATAGAAATTCAGTGGCGCTACGCCCATATTTCAGGCGCAAAATGAACATCTAATTATCCAGTTCGGCGTGCTGGAAGTGCATGCCCGTCATATTGGTTAAGGCAGAATAAGAATCCCCCTTTGCATATTTGCATATGTAAATAGAGAGCCTAACATGTGTTTGAATCCCCCTTTGAAAAATTGGGTTGCCCTGATCACAGCTGGCGCATGGCCAGCTGCATTTAGGGAGACATGACCCACATGCGACCTAACCAGCAGTCCTCACAAAAAAGCCGCCACAAAAATACTTACCTGAACGTGGTGCCGGGAGGATCAGAAGTGCTATTCCTGGCTCCGTTGTGGTGCCGAACATTGTTGCTCGCTCCACCCCATCCAGATCACTTTCCCCCCTCTTGCAGGACCTACCTGGCAACACAGCGGCTCAAAACTGAAATTCACTTTGCCGGCGAGCTGCCTGGGGACACCCAGCAAGCATTTGCACCTTGCCGGCCTCTTGTAAATGAGGCACAAGGCCCAATATCTAGTGCACCTCAGGCCTACCCATTCTGGCGCAAACTAATTTCTAGGCCAAAAAGTCCCATAGAATGCCACATTCCTTTGGTTTATAAAATATTTTCAGCTTATTCCTTTGTCCATCTTATAATTAATCCATAAAACTAGCAATGTTTCTCCATTTCTAAACACAAGACTAAAATGTTTGTATACTTCACCCCAAATTAAAACACAGTAATATTTTTTCTTAATTTATTCAGCCCCACACCAATGTGGTTCATTCTTAATTGCCCTTAAGTGGCCCAGCAAACCACTCTGTTGTATCAGCACACGAGGGATGGGCAATAAATGATAGCCTTGCCAACAATGCTCACAGCCTGAGAATTAGTTTTAAAAAACCAATTTACTGTCCATAGATGTGTCAAACTAGCGACTGATGCATTGTTCAGCAGGGACATTACTTACAACTCCTTTCCCATTAAGGTAACAACAGCAGCATGACACCATAGCTCAACTTTGCGACACTGCTGAATTTTCCAAAGTTCAGTCTCCTTCATCTTAGGCAGTCCCTTGGAACTGAGGATGACTTGCTTCCACATTAAAAATGAGTTCTCAGGTGACTGATGAGTCCAATGCGGGACCTACAGTCTCTGTCACAGGTGGGGCAGACGGTGGTTGAAGGGGCAGGTGGGTGGGGTGCTTGGGTTGACGTGCGCTCCTTGCGCTGTTTGTACTTGGCTTCCGTTTGCTCCCGGCGAAGAGACTCGAGGTGTTTGGTGCCTTCCCGGATGCTTCTCCTCCACTTTATGCCAGGGATTCCCAGGTGTCAGTGGGGATGTTGCACTTTTTCAAGGAGGCTTTGAGAGTGTCCTTGAAGCGTTTCCTCTGCCCACCTGGGGCTCTCTTGCTATGTCGGAGCTCCGAGTAGAGCGTTTGTTTTGGGAGTCTCGTATCGGGCATGTGGATGATGTGACCCATCCATCGGAGCTGATCGAGCGTGGTCAAAGCTTCAATGCTGGGGATGTTGGCCTGAGCGAGAACATTGACATTGGTGCGCCTATCCTGCCAATGGTCCAGTGGGTCAATGATGGCACCCATGTGGGTATCAAGGGACATAGAACAAAGGTGGGTAAATGGAGTTGAAGTACAGATCAGCCATGGTCTAATGGAATGGCGGAACAGGCTTGAAAGCCTGAATGGCCTTCCTACCTTCCTATGTTCCTATGTTCATCACCAGTACAAATTGGTGGAGCGTTGGTGGCACATGCTCCGCCCATTTGTACCTCAAAATTGTAGCCGGGGTCCTACGTACGTCATAGGACTTCGATTTGCATATTACAATTGGCCTCCCATCTGAAGCAGGTGGGTGCTCTGGCTGCCCTTCCCAGGACTATAACTGTCCTTAATACAATAATCTATTGAATGTGCAGTGCATCACTGTTAGTTGCTGAAACATGTAACTTACCATAATCCCTGTGAGTAGACAAACTCCTTTCCCACAATATGTATTCGGTACCATATCACCATAGCCAATGGAGAGAAAGGTGATAGAAATAAGCCACATTGCTCCAAGAAAATTGCTTGTGACATCTTGACTATCATGATATCTGTAAACCAATTAGAATATCATTACACGACTGATTCCTACTGTAATAAAAGTGCACATTTCAGTTGTTACTATAATTTTTTTTGGACTGGACCTTCTCTCTAGTGTGCAAAATACAGAAATCCTTCCTCCATGTATATATTTGTAAAAATACTTTTTGAATTGTAATGATGACTGTCATACCCCAATTACACTACACATTTATGATTAGATAAATCTGGCAAAATCTGGTCTCTGACTGGTGATAATATGAACTCAGGCAAACCATAACCTGGGTTCGGGAGTTAGTCAATTTACCCTGTAACTCAGAACAGTATAGTGACAAAAATTACAGAATAGATACAGAATCTGAATCAAGAACTGCTCAGAGGCTGAAGATATAGGAAACATTATAATATGGTATTATGAATCTAGAGCCTTTGAGGGAAAGCATATAAAGATCACTTGTTCTTTTTCCATTCACTCTTGGATTACTGAAAGCAAATTTCAAACAGACGATGAAATAAAACTAATTAAGGAAATAAAATTAACATTTAGAAAAGTATTACAATAAAATTGTTAATGTTTATGTGCCTCAATCACCAGATAAAGCCACTAACCCAATACACATAGCAAAGAATAATAGGATGTTAAGGTACATAACAACAACAACAACTTGTATTTATATAGCGCCTTTAACGTAGTAAAATGTCCCAAGGCGCTTCACAGGTGTAATAAAAGAAAAAAAAATCAACTTGACACCGAGCCGCATAAGAAGAAATTAAGGCAGGTGACCAAAAGCTTGGTCAAAGAGGTAGGTTTTAAGGAGCGTCTTAAAGGAGGAAAGAGAGGTAGCGAGGCAGAGAGGTTTAGGCAGGGAATTCCAGAGCTTAGGGCCCAGGCAACAGAAGGCACGGCCACCAAAGGTTGAGCAATTATAATCAGGGATGCTCAAGAGGGCAGAATTAGAGGAGCGCAGATATCACGGGGGGTTGTGGGGCTGGAGGAGATTACAGAGATAGGGAGGGGCGAGGCCATGGAGGGATTTGAAAACAAGGATGAGAATTTTGAAATCGAAGAGTTGCTTAACTGGGAGCCAATGTAGGTCAGCGAGCACAGGGATGATGGGTGAACAGGACTTGGTGCGAGTTAGGACACAGGCAGTCGATTTTTGAATGACCTCAAGTTTACATAGGGTAGAATGTGGGAATGTAAGATATTGTAACATAGCAAATGGGAATACATTTTTTCTTATATTTCTTATAATGACAAAAACAGCCTCCTCACCATCTCCAAAAGATTAGTAAAATTGATTTCTTAGTTCACTAATTCTTAATTAGCAACAGTCTGTTACATTCAGTGAGGACTAAACTCAAGCAAATCCTTCATATCAGGTGTTCATATCAACTACAAATAACAGCAATGTACATGGCGAATAAGAAAATTAATATTTCAAACGAATGAACAAACTAATACTAAATCTCAATCAATTATCGATAGATATCAGCATTGGAATATGCACTCTTGCAATGTCATCATTGGATCATCCAATCCTGCTCTAACATTCTGGCCTACAAATTGGGCCATGTAATTTTTCAGGTGCTACACAGCCTCCTAAAGCCCCAAATGGTGGGCAAGAAGTGCGCACACATTTCTGCCTGGGAGTCCGCCGACCGCCATATTGTGTAAGGACAAACAAGAGGTGTCCTTTAGCCACGCCTGAAGCAGGCGTTAAACAGTTTGCATATGCAAATAAGGGACCTAATGTCTGCTTCAGGTCCCCGCTGCAACATTGGTTTGCCCCGAGGCAACGCCAGCCCTAAAGAAATGGCTGCAAATAAAAAGGTAAGTTACTTACCTGTAAAGTACCATCCGATCGCTGTTGCTGCCGGCCCACCAGGCTCTGAGATCCCCGACCTGCTGATCTCAAGGCCCTGACCCCAGCCTCTGCTCATCCCCCGGCCCCGACCTCTCCGCGCCCTCCAACCTCCCTCTCCACCGCCCTGGCCACCGATCCTCTCCCCCACCCAGGACCCGCAATCACCGATCCCCCACCTCAAGGCTCGTGGTCCCTCACTTACCTAAGGGCCACTGTATTCCGTCATTCCGGACAGCTCCTCCCGCAACACTTGCCTCATGGTAATGAAGTCCAAGGCCCAATATCTGGGGCTCCTCAGATCTCTGCATTCTGATGCGGGGTATTGACCCTGCCCGGTGGGAAAATTGGCGCTCCTGAATTTGTAGGTCTTTGGCTGCGATTTTGCCAACTGAGGCAAGTCCGGGGCGGCTGGAGTCGGTGTCGGGGTCCCAGCCCGCTGCCAATGCAGCCTGCACTCTCCAAGCGATTTTTCATTGATTGGGCTTGTTAAGCCCTCCCTGCGAGGTTCCCAGCCAATTAATAGGAAGCGGGTCTGATGACATCATTGGATGACATGTCATCAGCCGGTTTCCTTAAACAGACCATGGCCAAATTGATCTTGACAGTTCTGCTGTCAGTTTTCTACAGCATTGAGGTGCTGCAAACACTGACAAGCACTGCACCCAGGCTCTCCCATGACTCCCTCCATATGCTTATGCAGGGAGTCACAGCAGGCAGGGAGGTTCTCTTCCCTTCCCATAGGCGGGAGAGACCTCCCCAGGAGATCAATGCAGCCTGGTTGCACATTGCACAGGAGGTCACAAGCAGGGATGTCGTCAGGAGGACCAGCTGCAGTGGCACAAACCTTTCAATGATCTGAGCAGATCACGAAACGTTACTGCAAAGCCACACTCAACCTCATCCTGCTGTGCCACTCATCAGATCCCCATCACTCTGCCTTCCCTACCCTACTCCTGCACATCCTTACTCACACCAACTTACCTTGCACCTCCACCTATCCCTCGCTATCTACATTATCACTTCCCCATCTCACTACCCACCCCTCACACTCACCCTCATCCTATTGCAATCATATGAACTAACAACACACAAGGATAGGCATTTGGGTGGTTTAGCCAATGTTCATGTGAAGCTTTTGTTAATGTGTTGTCAAATACTGAAATCTATATTTTCAACACTTTACCTTATTGGACAGATCTGTGCTCACCTTTGGAAGTGTCTTAGTGAGTTCCAGTGAATGTTGAGACATAACTCGCCCTCCTCCCCCCGCCGCCCCCCCCACCCCCTGCCCAATTGTGATGAGTGTGAAAGGAATGGCTTGAACATTATAAGGATGCTTTATGGTGCTGGTGTGGGGTGGTGTCAACCTGGCACATCATGTGGCAGCCAGGGTGTACAGCATCAAGTGAAGTAAATCTGGCCATGGTGAAGTCATCGATGGCCTCCCGGGCAGCAATGTGGTCGGGTGCTGATGCCCTGTGTCCTGTGCAGCATCAGGTGATTGCGGAGAAGGTTGGTATTGTTGTTGGTGATGTTGGCGTGTCTGTTGATTTTGGTGTTGGGGCTGGTCATGGAGGGATTCAGAGGAGCAAAGTGAGATTTTTCCAAGGGCACCGATGTTGCTGGAATAGATGGCAGCTAAAGTTGAGATGACAGAAGCGATCTGTCAATGGTGAGAGAGCTTGCTCCAAGGAGATGACAGTTGATAGAGAGTTTACTCCAAACACTTCCAAACTGCATAAAGCTCAAAAGTGTTTTCCAGGTCCTGAAGGTTCAAGCTTCTGACATTGGAAAGTGAACAGCTGTGAAATTGTAGCTTTCATACCACTTTTGCAGCTGTCACCTATTCACAGCAATGGGGAGAGATAGAGAACCCGACCTAATTACCTGACATGATCTCCAAACAACGTGAACCCCATTAAAAAAGTGGTAAAATAGAAATAGGCTGGCAACATAGTAGTTAACAAGCGTTTAACAAGCATTTAACTGTCTTAAATGCCTCCCCCGCCACTTGGTGTCAGGTCTGTTCTGAAATCGCAGACCCGTCACTTTGGAAACTTACGTGGAGGCGGTTTCAGAGTGGGCTCCCAACCTGCTGTCAATCATTTTGATTTTGACAGCGGCCCTGCCTCCAACCCGCACTCTGAGCGCTGGCAAAATCGCAGCCTTTGTATCTATCGTTTAGCTTTTTACTTTTTAATAGGTCATTCGCTTGGTCTGTAACTTTCGGCAATCTGTTCATTTATTTTTTATAATCTCTACAATGCTGTCCATCACTCAAAAGCCACACAGATTGTCCTACCTCGCTGTCATTATTAGAGCCTATAATTAGATATCAGGATTGAATAAAAAATATATAGAAATATTAAGCACAATAAACAAATGTTTCATTTAGTGCCCGGTAGTTTGTTTTGTCATGGAGATGGGCATATCTATATATTTTTAAGAGTCTTGCAACTGCCAATATTTCCTGTCCACGATTCATACTTCCTGTTGTCATGATTTTTGAGTAACACTTTCAATGTAAACACTATAATGGGGAAAAACTATGAAAGGTACAGAAGCACCTAACCATCTGTCACGCTGTAGTTACAGGCCTCCCATTCCTTGTGGTGCTGTGGTACAAGCCACACAGGTTTCCCATTAACTATGTATTTGTGACTTGATGAGCAGATCCTGGCAAACTGTGCCTTTCACATAGGGGTAGACATTCTCAAAGATGGAAGTCATCCCATGCTAACTGTAGTTTATACTTGGTTGCGTCTGGGAGGATGGCACTTCTTCAGTGCACCCCGAAACTCAATGGAATTTATGCATTTCTGAAGCAGAACCCTGGCAAACATCAGGCCTGGCCCAAGTTCCTGGCCCCACAAAAGCACAATTATAGACTTACTCCCTGCCCCATATCAGGAATTTTGTAGTTACAATAATTACTTTGGCGAATAACTTAAATGATCACTATAACCGACTGACCAGTGTGAATGATTCCTGGTGACTATTGTATTGCACAGCAGTGCTGCTCAGAGCTTAAACAGTTGAACAACAAAAAGCCTGTCCTCCCAGAAATCATTGTCCCGCTGAAACCACTGGAATGATGAAGAGGAGGAAGACTATCAACAACAACAACAACAACGTGTATTTATATAGCACTTTTAAAGTAGTAAAACATCCCAAGGCGCTTCTCAGGATGTTACAAAACAAAATTTGACAACGAGCCACATAAGGAGATATTAGGGCAGATGACCAAAAGCTTGGTCAAAGAGGTAGGTTCTAAGGAGCGTCTTAAATGAGGAAAGAAAGGTAGCGAGGCAGAGAGGTTTATGGAGGGAATTCCAGAGTCTAGGGCCTAGGCAGCTGAAGGCACGGCCACCAATGGTGATGTGATTGAAATCAGGGATGCTCAAGAGGGCAAAATTAGAGGAGCGCAGATATCTCAGAGGGTTGTGGGGCTGGTGTAGATTGCAGAGATAGGGAGGGGCGAGGCCATGGAGGGATTTGAAAACAAGGATGAGAATTTTAAAATCGAGGCATTGCTTAACCGGGAGCCAATGTAGGTCAGTGAGCACAGAGATGATGGGTGAACGGGACTTAGTGCGAGGTAGGACACGGGCAGCAGTGTTGGGGATGACCTCAAGTTTACGTAGGGTAGAATATGGAAGGCCAGCCAGGAGTGCATTGAAATAGTCATGTCTAGAAGTAACAAAGGCATGGATGAGGGTTTCAGCAGCAGATGAGCTGAGACAGGGGCGGAGTCATGGAGGTGGAAATAGGCAGTCTTAGCGATGGCGCGGATATGTGGTCGGAAGCTCATCTCGGGGTCAAATATAACACCAAGGTTGCAAACAGTCTGGTTCAGCCTCAGAGAGTTACCAGGGTGAGGGATAGAGTGGTTGGCCAGGGAATGGAGTTTGTGTCGGAGACCAAAGACAATGGCTTCGGTCTTCCCAATATTTAGTTGGAGGAAATTTCTGCTCATCCAGTACTGGATGTTGGACAAGCAGTCTCATAATTTAGAGACAGTGGAGGGGTTGAGAGAGGTGATGGTGAGGTAGAGCTGGGTGTCGTCAGCGTACATGTGGAAACTGATGCTGTGTTTTCGGATGATGTCGCTGAGGGGCAGCATGTAGATGAGAAATAGGAGGGGGGCCAAGGATAGATCCTTAGTGGACACCAGAGTTAATGGTGCGGGATTGGGAAGAGAAGCCATTGCAGGTGATTCACAGAATCACAGAAACCCCACAGTGCAGATAGAGGCCATTTCGGCCCATCGAGCCTGCACCGACACATATCCCATCCGATCCCCGTAACCCCTACACCAACACATATCCCACCCTATCCCTGTAACCCCACGCATTTAATCCCCCTAACACTAAGGGTCAATTTATCATAGCCAATCATCCTAACCCGCACATCTTTGGACTGTGGGAGGAAACCGGAGCACCCGGAGAAAACCCACGCAAACACGGGGAGAATGTGCAAACTCCACACAGACAGTCGCCCGAGGCTGGATTCGAACCCAGGTCTCTGGCGCTGTGAGGCAACAGTGCTAACCACTATGCCACCGTGCTGCCCTGGTTCTCTGGTTACGATTAGATAGATAAGAATGGAACCAGGCGAGTGCAGTCCCAGCTAGCTGGACGACGGTGGAGAGGTGTTGGAGGAGGATGGAGTGGTCAGCCATGTCCAAGGCTGCAGACAGGTCGAGAAGGATGAGGAGGGATAGTTTACCTTTGTTGCAGTCACATAGGATGTCATTTGTGACTTTGATAAGAGCCGTTTCAGTACGGTGGCAGGGGTGGAAACTTGATTGGAGGCATGCAAGCATGGATTTCCAGGAAAGATGGGCACGGATTTGGGAGGCGACAACACGTTCAAGGACTTTGGAGAGGAAAGGAAGGTTGGAGATGGGTGGTAGTTTGCAAGGACGGAGGGGTCAAGGTTTTTTTTTTGAGGAGATGGGTGATGACGGCAGATTTGAAGGAGAGGAACAGTACCTGATGAGAGTGAACCGTTACCAATATCAACGAACATGGGAACCAGAAAAGAAAGTTGGGTGGTCAGCAGTTTAGTGGGAATAGGGGGTCGAGGGAGCAGGAAGTGGGTCTCATGGACAAGATGAGCTCGACAGGGATAAACGTCACATTCCCCCATTATTTTCAATGCAAGTTTAGCATTTCATGCATACATGTAAATTATTGATAAAGTACTGACTTAAGTAATTATCTAAAAGATTTTGCAAAGCACTATGAATCATCACGCCAGTAATTGTCTGAATTGGTCAGTGCTTTCTTTTGAAATTACATTTTCCTTTAATGGTTACATCTAAAGTTGAATTCTCCAAATCAAATTGAAGGTAATTTAGTTTTACTGCACTGCTGTCTTGCTTTCTAAATGTTATAATCCACTTATATTCATAACAAATAAATAACCACCACAAACAATGTCTTTTATTAAGAAACCTGAAGAGTGTAATCAATTTATATAAGTGAGATCAGTTGTGCTAATTAAGTAAAATCAGATTTAGAAATAATATTAGAAAATAAAGCTTCCAAGCACTTCAGAAACTTGGATCCTGTCTCTATGAAATGCGGGCCCTGATTTTGCAAGAACAGCAAAACCAGGGTTGTGCTCAACTGTGACTCCCTGCATATGGAAACGTGCCCCAGTTGGGCATTTAAAGGGCTACTGCTTGCCAGTAAAGGACAGTTGGTTATGTTTCTATCTTACACTGGAGCCCACCCACCTGTTAAAGCACAGGTGCAAGCAGCATGGACAGAGGCTGCAGATAAGATGAAGTTCTATCTTGTTTTAATCTGGAATCTGTCCCTTTTATTCAGTCACAATAAAAATGAGTTCAAAAGCACGGCGCATTATCCCAATCTATAGTAATAAATATGTTGTGAAGCTTGTTGGTTGGTTTTCAAGGTTACAGGCTTGAGACGAAACAAACCACATATTTCAAATAAATACACACTGCGTGATTGGTTCAGTTATGTGTATGACATCCAGTTATTCTTAAATCCAAGTGTTAATTATCAAAATCCAACAAATCCCAGCACCCAAAGAGTATTTAAGTTGATGGGATTGCTCATTAAGATGATTTAGCAGCGGAGAATTGAATGGTGTTGAATAGATTGGAATCTTCCACTCACTGGAAAATTCTTTTTTTATTCATTCACGAGATATGGGCATTGCTGGCAAGGCCATCATTTATTGCCCATCCCTAATTGCCCTTGAGAAGGTGGTGGTGAGCCGCCTTCTTGAACCGCTGCAGTCCATGAAGTGAAGGTTCTCCCACAGTGCTGCCAGCTAGGGAGTTCCAGGATTTTGACACAGCAACGGTAAAGGAACAGCAATATATTTCCAAGTCAGGATCATGTGTGACTTGGAAGAGAACTTGGAGGTGGTGGTGTTCCCATGTGCCTGCTGCCCTTGTCCTTCTAAGTGGTAGAGGTTGTGGGTTTGGGAGGTGCTGTCGAAGAAGCCTTGGCGAGTTGCTGCAGTGCATCTTGTACACGATGCACACTGCAGCCATAGTAAGCTGGTGGTGGAGGGAGTGAATGTTTGAAGTGATGGATGGGGTGCCAATCAAGCGGGCTGCTTTGTCCTGGATGGTGTCGAGCTTCTTGAGTGTTGTTGGAGCTGCACTCATCCCGGCAAGTGGAGAATATTCCATTACACTCCTGACTTGTGCCTTGTAGATGGTGGAAAGGCTTTGGGGAGTCAGGAGGTGAGACACTCGCCGCAGCATACCCAGACTCTGACCTGCTCTTGTTGCCACAGTATTTATGTGGCTGGTCCAGTTAAGTTTCTGATCAATGGTGACCCCCAGGATGCTGATGGTGGGGGATTCGGCGATGGTAATGCCACTGAATGTCAAGGGGTGGTTATTAGACTCCCACTTGTTGGAGATAGTCATTGCCTGGCACTTGTGTGGTGGGAATGTTACTTGCCACTTATCAGCCTAAGCCTGAATGTCATTCAGGTCCTGCTGCACTGCGTGCACAGACTGCTTCATTATCTGAGGAGATGCAAATGGGACTGAACACTGTGTAATCATCAGCGAACATTCCAACTTCTGACTTTATGACGGAGGGAAGGTCATTGATGAAGCAGCTAAAGATGGTTGGGCCTAGGACACTGGCCTGAGGACCTCTGCAGAGATGTCCTGGGGCTGAGATGATTGGCCTCCAACAACCACAACCATCTTCCTTTGTGATAGATAAGAGTCCAGCCAGTGGAGAGTTTTCCCCCTGATTCCCATTGACTTCAGTTTTACTAGGGCTCCTTGATGCCACACTTGGTCAAATGGTGCCTTGATGTCAAGGGCAGTCACTCTCACCTCACCTATGGAATTCAACCCTTTAGTCCATGTTTGGACCAAGGCTGTAATGAGGTCGGGAGCGGAGTGGTCTTGGCGGAACCAAAACTGGGCAAATGTGAGCAGGTTATTGGTGAGGAAGTACTGCTTGATAGCACTGTCAACGACATCATCCATCAACTTTGCTGATGATTGAGAGTAGACTGATAGTAATTGGCCGGATTGGATTTGTCCTGTTTGTTGTGGACTGGACATGCCTGGGAAATTTTCCACTTTGTCGGGTAGATGCCAGTGTTGTAGCTGTACTGGAACAGCTTGGCTAGAGGCACAGATAGTTCTGGAGCACAAGTCTTCAGCACGATAGCTGGGATGTTGTCGTGGCCCATAGCCCTTGCTGTATCCAGTGCGCTCAGCTGTCTCTTGATATCACGTGGAGTGAATCAAATTGGCTGAAGACTGGCTTCTGTGATGCTGGGGGCCTCAGTAGGAGGCTAAGATGGATCATCCACTCGGCACTTCTGGCTGAAGATGGCTGCAAACGCTTCAGCTTTGTCTTTTGTATTCACGTGCTGGGCTCCGGCATCATTGAGGATGGGGATGGTCATGGAGCCTCCTCCTCTTGTTAGTTGTTTATTTGTCCATCACCATTCACGACTGGATGTGGCAGGGCTGCAGAGCTTTGTTCTGATCTGTTGATTGTGGGATCGCTTAGCTCTGTCTATAGCATGCTGCTTCCACTTTTTAGCATGCATTTAGTCCTGTGTTGCAGCTTCCTCAGGTTGGCACTTCATTTTAAGGTATGCCTGGTACTGCTCCTGGCATGCTCTTCTACACTCCTCATTGAACCAGTGTTGGTCCCCTGGCTTGATGGTAATGGTAGAGTGAGGGATGTGCCAGGCCACGAGATTACAGATTGTGGTGGAATACAATTCTGCTGCTGCTGATGGTCCACAGTGCCTCATGGATGCCCAGTTTTGAGCTGCTAGATCTGTTCTGAATCTATCCCATTTAGCACAGTGGTAGTGCCACATAACACGATGGAGGGTGTCCTCAGTCTGAAGAGGGGACTTCGTCTTCACAAGGACTGTGCGGTGGTCACTGCTACCAATGCTGTCATGGACAGATGCATCTGTGACAGGTAGATTGGTGATGATGAGGTCAAGTAATTTTTTCTCTTGTGTTGGTTCGCTCACCTCCTGGTGCAAGCCCAGACTGGCAGTTATGTCCTTCAGGACTCAGCCAGCTCAGTCAGTAGCGGTGGTACCAAGCCACACTCATTGATGGACATGGAATTCTCCCACCCAGAGTACATTCTGTGCTCTTGCTACCCTCAGTGCTTCGTGCAAGTGGTATTCAACATGCAGGAGTCATAGGCCTAGAAATTCACTATAGCCCCGTTTGGGGTGCCAGCCTCGCCAGGGCGCTAAAAGTAGCGCCCCAGAAGCAGTCGCGGCCGCCCACGTCTATGGGTGCTCAGGAGAGAGAGCACCTATAGTTACCGATGGAAGTGGCGAACGGGACGTGGAGGAGCTCACCATCTACTTCCACGAGGGAAGGTGGCCAGGGTGGCTGGGGTCCAATTCGACTCAGTACTCTAGCCAGACCAGGTTCACGTACGGGGAGGCCTCCCTCCTGTGCGCCAGGGTACAGGTCATTGCCACAAGGGTCAGCGTCACCGTAGGGAAACGTGTATGTTTAACATGCAAGGGACAGATTCCTTTGGATAGGTGGTGGTGGCTCAGAAAACTGAGCAAGGATATGGGAAACCCCACAGTCGAGTGGGAACGATTGGGGAACAATACCCATCGGACGATTACAGGGACTCACGGGGGATTGAGTGTGTGCTGGGACAAGTGGTGGGAACCGGATCAGGGGATTTATGTCTGTATATGGGGGTCAGAGAAGGTCTGCCCCACAGGCATATCCATCATTTTCCACTGGAAATGGCAAGATGCCGGGGAGGGGGTGGAGTGGGATTCCAGCCTGAAGGCATGCGCGGTCCCATACTCCCCGATCCCAGTGAATGCCACTGAACTTGTGACCCGCCCCCGAAAGCCCCTGCCCACGACCCAGGCAGCAAGGACACACAGGGAGGGGTGCCCCGCCACCACCAAGGGACCAGGGAATGGGCTGGTACTAGTGCCGACGGATCAGGTGCTATACCAGGGGGTACACTATGCGGTAGCCTCCGTGATTTTAAACCTCACCGAGGTACACTTACCGGAGTGGTGCCCCAAAGAGACAGAACAGCTATACCAGGCCCTGTTAAAAGAGATGTTTAGGAAATTCTACGAGTTCGATTTTGCCAATGTAGACAAGACAGAACTGTACACTACACACCATGAGTATTTTGGTAATACGGGGAGACAAAGAAGGGGAGCCTGGAATGATGTTTTTACGGCATTTAACACAGGGTCCTCTGTCATTAACAGTCTGGATGACATAGAATTGCAGACACAGATAAACGGTTTAAAAACTCAATTGAGGAAAATCTTAATGGATGAAAATAAGGTAGTAGGCTCAGAGTTACATGAGGACCAGGCCATGACGGTCCATTTAAAAGAAATAATAGCTGAGCCAGAGAAGCACGCAAAGACTGTAAATGCCCTTATAAGAGAGGACAGAAATGCTTCTGACCAGGCTGCACAGAACGAGGTGTGCGTACTGTACGGGGCATGGTTGCTAGGTGAGGGCCGCAGAAACCTGGAGGATTTAAAACAGGGTTTAGTCCCCTCCTGGATCAGCAACAAGCACCTCACAGCCCTCCACCCATTTGAGAATGCATTGAGCCCGTGTCAACTCCGGCTAGCTTCTGAGGCCTACCCAGTCCCAGTAGATTGTGGACATTCAAACCATACTCTTATGGGTATAGTAGTAAGGATGCCGGTCATGGGTGGGACAGCCCGACCCGCACCGGTATACAGGGTAGAGAACATTGGAGTCATTCAAGGGGGTGCACACATCCGTTTCACAGCGGTCCCACCTTATGTCATAAAGTGGGAGCACGCTATGACAGGTACTGACCTCTCGGGGTGCCGGAGCCGGGGAGCACACATAATACTGTGTCCCCAGCACTTGAACGCCTATTCTAAACCACAGTGCGGGTTTAAAGCTGCTGGCGCAAAACCTATAAACTGTACCATGGAGGTAATGGCACAAGACCATGTTCCCCCACAGGTAGCATATATAGGAGGTGGGACATATTGTGTCACGACAGGTGCGCCCCACTACCAGCATGGACAGCATAGCTGGTGTCCGGTAAGTGACAGCAGTTTCTGCTTTAAACCCGAGGCAGAAGTTCAAGTGGCCCAGGAACGAATTGTCCCCATTCCTGAACCCTCCACTGTAAAAGAGAATTTCACCAACCTACAAAAGTATGTAGCGCATTTCGGCTACGAAATCCCCCCTCTCCCAGAACACCTTACCAAAATATTCAAAGCAGTAATAGTCTCACGGAAACATTTCTACACTCTGGAGCAGAAGACGGTAGAGATAGGGGCCAAGATATTGGATATTGTGGTTCCACCCTGGTGGGACATTTTTGAAAACATAGATGTCCCTTCATGGATTAGACTGGCTTCCCACATCCTCGTGGTTTGCCAGCTGGGAATAGTATTGTACCTAGTGTGCACTCAGTGCAAGGGAAAAGGCCAGATACTAGAATTCTGAAACCAAAGGACCTGGAAGGAACACTATGTTAAGGTGGAGGGAGATACACCTGTTTGAATTTTTTTGTGTTTATGAATAAAGATTGTAGTTTTTTTGTGTTCCTTTTGTTATTTTTAATAAAGATTTTCGACATGTTGTTTTAATAAAGATGTATGTGTACCAAGTGGTGCAGGGGTGTTGGTTCCTCCATGCTTGGATGTGTGTAAACGCCTGTATTCTGTCTATGTATGCTTATGTACACTACATTTTTACAGAATGGGAAATGCATGTGTTATGGGATCGTAGATAGGTAATTACAGGGGAAGATTGACTATGGAGGGTCGGGAACTTTGCTCACCTTGTCAGGATGATACTTAAAGCAAGTTTAGTATCAACAGGTGGGAGTGTAGGGTTCTCAAAATTCCCACATTCCCCGAAAGTTATGGATAAAGGGGCCCTGTATGGACAAGTTATTAAAAAGGTGTACCCAAAATGGCTTCTGAAACCTCGTGACCAAAACCTACAGGATTTTAAAAGCAAGGCCCTGCAAAAGGCAGGCTCTTTCAAAACGTGAAATGAAACCTAACATGCATGGATCTGTGAAAGACTTTGTAAAGCCAGACAGCTAGGTAAACACAGAATATGCATTCTTCATCTTGGAACAGATCAAGTCAGGATGGACCTAATCTTGAGGCCATTAACTTTCTGCATAAATAATCGGTAACAGCTCACAGTAGCTACCAAAAGGCCTTTGACAAGGTGCCACACAAAAGATTATTGCTTAAGATAAAAAATCACAGGATTGGGGGTAATATTCTGGCATGGATAGAGGATTGACTATCTAACAGAAGGCAGAGAGTTGGGATAAATGGTTCATTCTCAGAATGGCAATCAGTAACTAGTGGTGTTCCGCAGGGGTCGGTGCTGGGTCCCCAACTCTTTACAATCTATATTAACGATTTGGAGGAGGGGACCGAGTGTAACATATCAAAGTTTGCAGATGATACTAAGATGGGAGGGAAAGTAGTGAGTGAGGAGGACATAAAAAACCTGCAAGGGGACATAGACAGGCTAAGTAAGTGGGCAGAGATTTGGCAGATGGTATACAATACTGGAAAGTGTGAGGTTATGCACTTTGGCAGGAAAAATCGTAGAACAAGCTATTATCTTAATGGCAAGAAACTGGAAAGTACTGAAGTACAAAGGGATCTGGGGGTCCTGGTGCACGAAACTCAAAAGGTTAGTATGCAGGTGCAGCAAGTGATTAAGAAGGCCAATGGAATGTTGGCTTTCATTGCTAGGGGATAGAATATAAAAATAGGGATGTATTGCTTCAGTTGTACAAGGTATTGGTGAGACCGCACCTGGAATACTGCATACAGTTTTGGTGTCCATACTTAAGAAAAGACATACTTGCTCTCGAGTCAGTACAAAGAAGGTTCACTCGGTTAATCCCGGGGATGAGGGGATGGACATATGAGGAGAGGTTGAGTAGATTGGGACTCTACTCATTGGAGTTCAGAAGAATGAGAGGCGATCTTATTGAAACATATAAGATTGTGAAGGGGTTGGATCGGGTGGATGCGGGGAGGATGTTCCCGATGATGGGTGAAACTAGAACTAGGGGGCATAGTCTTAGAATAAGGGGCTGCTCTTTCAAAACTGAGATGAGGAGGAACTACTTCACTCAGAGGGTGGTAGGTCCATGGAATATGCTGCCCCAAAAAGCTGTAGAAGTTACATCATTACATAAATTTAAAACAGAAATAGACAGTTTCCTAGAAGTAAAGGGAATTAAGGGTTACGGGGAGCGGGCAGGAATTTGGACATGAGTCTAGGTTCGGATCGGACATGGCCCTGTGGGTAGTGGAGCAGGCCCAGGGGCCGTGTAGCCTGATCCTGCTCCTATTTCGTGTGTCTAATTCTGTTAGATTCAGGAGATGGTTCTGTGATAGTAGATTGGCGGTTAGGATCAGATCAGCCATGATCTTATTAAATGGTGGAGCAGGCTCGAGGGGCCGATTGGCCTACTCCTGCTCCTATTTCTTATGTTCTTATGTTCTTATGTTAAGCCAGGAAAGACGATTAAATTTCATAAATAACAAACAGCCAGGATATCGAAGCCATTAAACAAGGAGACAACCGCCCCAATAGCCGTTAAAGTGAATGACTGTAATCACTTTAGACGAGCCCGCCAAAAAGTAGACAAAGAACTGACCTGATTTGGTGCGCAGATAAGGGGCGAAGAACCGGGTATAATTGTAGGCCCACCGGTAGCCAGCTTGCTCTCTTGCCTCTCGCTCTTGCCTCGTGCCTCGTCGCGGGCTCTCGTCTCCCTCCCCGCGCTGCTCGACACCAAGGACGCCCATCACAACACCGGGGGCCAAACACAGGAGGAGAACAGGACCCAAACCGAATGCACACAGGACACACGGGACCACAAACGGGCAGACGAGACGAGACAAACGGCAAAACCGATAAGGCAGAGAAGGGCAGTGAAAAAAGAAGCATTGGGGACAAGCGGGTACGCACCCCGGCCTAGTTATAAGCTGGTGTTTGAAGCATGGGTAGAAAGATCAAAATAACGATATAAACCGCCAACCGAGCCCCAACCGCAACAAAACCGTCAGCGACCAAACCACCACCAGAACGACAACCATTCCTGCAAGGTGAAGTACCCAACGAAAGACTTTACACCATTTCTCTAACGGAGGAAAAGGAGGGTACTTTACACAGACGACTCCACCGCTGCGCCCTGGGACCACGTGATGACGGCAGGCCCCAAAGGACAACAAGGGTGAACCCCAAAACCACAACCGGCTTAGTCGACAGGTTTCGAACTGTCAAGGAAACCCCATTGGTGAGCATAAATCCCTGACCCCATAGCTTAATCTAGTTAGGTATTGGGGGTGGGATAAGGATAAGGGGATTTTTAATGTGTTTGTTCCCTTGATGTGCCGTGTGTTCCCCATTCCCAAATAAGTGTAATTTTATATGCCTGTAATTATTCTAGTAATTCTCAGTGTTTTGACTTTATTCTGCCTTTAATAAAAATTACGGTTTTCTTGCACCAAACCAGTTGTCTACTCTATTTCTGTATCGCCGCCTGTACCTAAGTCCGGTGTTTAGAACCCAGGGGTATGGGAGCGATTCAAACTGCTCAGAGACAGTCAGGGGCAGAGCTAACTGAGCACACGCCACCCCCTACAGTATGTAATGGAACCAACCAGGGAGCAGGCTATCTTGGATCTAGTACTATGTAATGAGACAGAATTAATAAATGATCTCACAGTAAAGGATCCTCCAGGAAAGAGTGATCATAGCATGGTTGAATTTCAAATTCAGTTGGAGGGTGAGAAAGTTGTATCTCAAACCAGTATCCTGATCTTAAACAAAGGCAATTACAGTGACATGAGGGCAGAACTGGCTAAAGTGGACTGGAAAAATAAATGAAATGGTAAGACAGTTGAAATGCAGTGGCGGACATTTAAGGAGATATTTCATAACTCTCAACAAAAATATAATCCAGTGAGAAAGAAAGATTTTAAGAGAAGGGAGCACCATCCGTGGCTAATTAAGGAAGTAAAGGATGGTATCAAATTGAAAATGAAGGCATACAATGTTGCCAAGATTGGTGGGAGACCAGAGGATTGGGAAATTTTTAAAAACCAGCAAAGGATGACTAAAAAAATAATAAAGAGACAGAAGATGAATTATGAGAGTAAACTGGCAAGAAACATTAAAACAGTTAGTAAGAGCTTCTACAGGTATATAAAAAGGAAGAGGGTAGCTAAAGTAAATTTTGGTCCCTTAGAGGATGAGACTGGGGAATTAATAATGGGGAATGGCAGAGACTCTGAACAAATATTTTGTATCTGTCTTCATGGTAGAAGACAGTAACAACATCCCAATAATGGATAATCAAGGGGCCACAGGGAGGGGGGAACTAAAGACAATCACTATCATTAAGGAAATAGTACTTGGTAAAATAATGGGACTAAAAGATGACAAGTCCCCTGGACCAGATGGCCTGCATCACAGGGTCTTAAAGAAGTGGCTGCAGAGATAGTGGATGCATTGGTTGCAATATACTAAAATTCCCTGGACTCTGGAGAGGTCCCAGCGGATTGGAAAACCGCAAATGTAACACCCCTATTTAAGAAAGGAGGGAGACAGAAAGTAGGAAACTATAGACCAGTAAGCCTAACATCTGTCATAAGGAAAATGCTGGAGTCCTTCATTAAGGAAGCAGTAGCAGGGCATTTGGAAAAATCATGAAGCAGTCAAACAGAGTCAGCATGGTTTTATGAAAGGGAAATCATGTTTAACAAACTTGCTGGAGTTCTCTGAGGAGGTAACGAGCAGGGTGGACAAAGGTGAAATTTGGATTTCCAGAAGGGATTCGATAAGGTACCACGTAAAAGGTTATTGCATAAGATAAGAGCTCACGGAATTGGGGGTAATATATTAGCATGGATAGAGAATTGGCTAACTAACAGAAAGCAGAGTGTCGGGATAAATGGGTCATTTTCCGGTTGGCTAACGGTAACTAGTGGGGTGCCACAGGGATTGGTGCTGGGGCCTCAACTATTTACAATCTACATTAATGACTTGGATGAAGGGACTGAGTGTAATGTAACCAAGTTTGCAGATGATATAAAGATGGGTGGGAAAGCAAGTTGTGCAGAGGACTTAAAGAACCTGCAAAAGGGATATAGACAGGCTAAGTGAGTGGGCAAACATTTGGCAGATGGAGTATAATGTGGGAAAGTGCAAGGTTATACAATTTGGCAGGAAAAATAAATAGGCAAATTATTATTTAAATGGAGAGAGATTACAAAATGCTACAGTTCAGAGGGACCTGGGGGTCCTTGTGCATGAAACACAAAGTGCTGGATTTTCATCGGGCCGTTGAGGCGGGATTGGAGGCGTGCGGGGTGCTAAAATCACAAAAACTGCCAGGCGGGCCCAACCCCGCCTCCAAGCAATTTTCAAAAAATCGTGTCCACTGGTCTCATCTCCGTCCCGCCTCCAAGAGGCGGGATAGGCCGTTAAGGTCCTTAACAAGCACTAAATTGCCTCTATAATGCCATTTTGATAGGCCTTGGTGATTTTAACCCTTTTCCGACGTGAAGCACGCCTGTTCTGAAACACGACGGTGAAACCTGGCGGTAGCACAATTGGTTTGCTGACTAGTAGCTGCAGCTCCACCATTAAATAGGATATTTGATCAGCCATCATTTGCAGGTGGCAGGACTTTGTTGTCTCAGGTCTGGGGGAACTTTTAGAAGGCATAACCACAGCTGACATCCATCTCCAGTGTGACCTCCTGGGAAACCCCTCTCGCCACCTTCACTGAGCGCTTCCTCAACTGAGGCATATACCAAGTAATCCTAAGCCCTCAATGTGGAAGTCCCATTAGCGAAATGACACACGCCACAACTACAGCAGTAGCCATTAGATTTTTTATTTACAGTAATCATCTGATGGCTTTTTAACATAAAACATCAAATTTCACCCAAGTGAGTGTCACTAGTGACTATTTGTGCAGTATTTTTCTCTTACGCGTGCTCCTACGTGGTGCTTCCCCTGTGGCTTCAGCAGATGTGGAGGCCCCTTGCTCACTTTCCTGCTGCTCCTGTCTCGACAGCTTTGGCGGGCGTCCTCTGGGGTTGCGAACCTGTGAGGGCTCGGCAACAGTCTGCTGCTCCTGCGGCTGTGCAGGGGTTGAGACGCCGATCTCAGATGGGTGTGGACCCTGGTGGGGCTCTGACCGAGGGCTCTGCAGTGGCATGGAAGTGTGAGCGCTTGGAGAGGAGCCCCCACTTCCTTGATGTCTGCCACCAACTTCCCTCTCATGGGTCAGGTCCCCCTCAGCGCTTGCAAGTGGCTTGAGAGCACCTTGCTGCACATCAGGGGGGCCATGGGGACCCGTATCTGCACTGGCAGTCCTACTCAGAAGGACTTCCATGAAGGTCTGGTTTCTCTGTTCAATAGATGACCATCGCTCCTCCAGAGATGTCATTCTATTCAGAACACTCACCATGTTTTCTGCATTCTGGCGACTTATCACCTCCATGGAGGTTGCCATCCTTTTCATGGTGATGCGTTCATGTGCCAATGACTCCACAAAGGCTCTGCTCATGTTCGCAATGGACTCCTCCGTTCGCTCCACACTCGCAGCGACCCTGGAGACAAAACCTGCCAGAGACTCCTGCATCTGTTCCTGGAGTTCCAGCACCGCTGATCTTATGGATGGACCCAGAGGCAGAGGGTCGACATGCAGCTGAGCCGAGCTGGCAGAGTCGTGCGCCCTCCGACTAGGACTCTCCACTGCTGTCCCTGTCTCCACAATCTGCTGATGCTCACTTGTGAGCTGTGATACACCAGGTGAGAACACTACTCTATCTCGCGATGGTCCCACCAAGGTGTGAGCGTCTGCGCTGGTGCTGGGTGCGCTGAATTCTGCTGACGCTGCACCCTCAGAGGTTGCAGCTTCCTCTGAGGAGTCTGGATGCTCAGACTCTTCCTCCTGGCTAGTGGGGACGGGTGCTTGCGATGGTCCTGTGGGGGAGTAAAGGAAAGAGTTAGAGATGTGATGCCAAGGTTACATGCACATTGCATATGATCATAAGTCCCTCTGTTAGAGCTTCAGAATCATTATCAGCAACTCATGCAATGTCATTGAGAGAGATGGAAAACTTTTCTGTCACCAGCTTGCTGTGATGCACCCATCTGTCTGTCCCCCACTTGTGCATCATCCTCCACTCCCACGATCTCCAGGACCGCATCCTCCCAGGGGGTGAGGTGGGTTACTGAGGGTGGCCCTCCTCCTGTCCTCGCTCTTTCCCTCTTATTGTGAGCTCTCTTTTCCTGCAATGAGGGAGACAAGTGGAGGTTGAGTGAGAATGAAGGAGTGAGTGTAGAGAATCCATAGCATAGATGCTTAGAAGGAGACAAAGATGGAGTGAGGTGGCAAGACCAAGGGCCCTCCCTGTGTGTTGTAAGTTGTTTTCATAGCATCAGAGTGATAGGGAGTGTGAGGGCTGCATAGTCGAATAGTTAGGTGAATGTAACCATAGAGAGAGAGGGAATGGGTAAGGGTGCATGGATGTCAGTGTCAAGTGGGATGTGGAGGAAGAGATTGCTAAAGCTGAGTGCTGGTGAGGAGAGGCAATGGGGATCAGATTGAGGGTGATGGGAAATGCATACTCACTTTCCAGTGTGCAGAATGTCATGAAATCTCTTCCTGCACTGAAGCCAGGTTCTGCAGGTTACTGACAAGGAGTTGACCTCCTCTACCACCTGGATCCACACAGCCTTGGTTTGCTGGGGAGGCTTCTTCCTCCCTGAAGAAGGGAAGAGCACCTCTTTATGTGCTCTTGCTCCCTCCACTAAAGCCTGCGGGGCAACGTCATCGAAGCGGGGTGCAGACCTAGGTCTCTGGCTGGCCGTTCTTCCTGCAGGTGCCTCTCACTGCAAAGGCCAAAAGCTTGGCAGTCTGCAGAAGAAGCAAGGCTTGTTGCAGACCTTAAATGCAGCAGCAATGATGACGTCATCGGAGGCGACTTTCAGACTGGAAAAACTCATTGGCCATGGGTTCCCACACATTGGAACTCAATTGGCCAATTAAGTTAAAATCGCATAATTCTCCCACATCGATTTAGAATCGGGTGGATAACGCGAAATGCGGATTACACGACCCCAGCCCGCCTCAGTATCAAAATCCAGCCCAAAAAGTTAGCATGCAGATACAGCAAGTAATCAAAAAGGCAAATGGAATGTTGGCCTTTATTTCAAAGGGGTTGGAGTATAAAAGCAGGGAAGTCCTTCTACAACTGTACAGGGTATTGGTGAGACCACACCTTGAGTACTGCGTACAGTTTTGGTCTCCTTATTTAAGGAAGGATATACTTGCATTTGAGGCAGTTCAGAGACGATTCACTAGGTTAATTCCAGAGATGAGGGGGTTGACTTATGTGGAAAGGTTGAGCAGGCTGGGCCTATACTCATTGGAATTGGTTGGGCCTATACTCATTGGAATTTAGAAGAACGAGAGGTGATCTTATTGAAACGTATAAGATTCTGAGGGGGCACGACTAGGTAGATGCAGAGAGGATGTTTCCCCTCATGGGGGAATCTAGAACGCGGGGGCACAGATTTAGAATAAAGAGTTGCCCTTTTAGAACTGAGATGAGGAGGAATTTCTTCTCTCAGAGGGTCGTAAATCTATGGAATTCTCTGCCTCAGAGAGCTGTGGAGGCTGGGTCATTAAATACATTTAAAGTGGAGATAGACAAATTTTTGCAAGATCAGGGAGTGAAGGGTTATGGGGAGCGGGTGGGGAAGTGGCTTTGAGCCCAAGATCAGCCATGATTTTATTGAATGGCAGAGCAGGCTCGAGGAGCCAAGTGGCCTATTCCTGATCCTATTTCTTATGTTCTTATGCTTTCCAGGACCTGTCTGGCCCAAATTACTGTGATGGCAGTGTGACTCTTTTCATCAAATCACACCTTGCTTTCTCCTTCTATTCCTCTTGTACCATCTCCTCCTTCAAGTACCTCTCACCTCTCCTATAAAATTTTCTGTGTCTACCACGCCCCCCAAGCCCCACCCCAAGTTTCAACCAATTATTCTCCTTCCTTTCCTTGCTCAGTCTTTGCACTGACTGACTCATCATCCTTGATCATTTAAATCTCTATCTCAGCTCCCTTTGTGCTCTCTCCTCTAAATTCACTCCGCACCTGTCCTTCCTAAGCCTCTCCCTCTGTATAAACTCTCCTACCCATTTCACAAAATCCCCCTTGACCAAACATTTCCTGTGGCCTCTCTAATCCCTTGATCTTGATCATGGAGAAGGCCACCTCCAACCACTTCCTTGTATCCATCACCACCCACATCCCCCTAACCCCTTCCACACCCACTTCCTTCTGTGTCGACCTCTTGAAGAAAAGGATTTCGCCCCCAAGGCATTTCAACTACAACTCCAAGGCATTTTTAAACTCCCAGCTGCCTAGCCTATGGACCTCCATTCGACACGATACTTCTGCACCTGACGATCTGCTCAACTACTCTTCACCTCCACCTTTGATGTCCTTGTTTCCAGCAAAACCATTACTCTCATCCTGATCGTCCCCCCAAATGTCCCACGTTTTTGCTCCCTCAAGTTCAAGGGACGCAGACTTGAGAGTATCTGGCGCACAACTGGTTTAACCATCCATCACTGTATCTGGCTGGACCATATTAACTGCTATTGGGCCTCACTATGCCAAAACTGACCAGTACTCCAGGATAATCTGGAGAGCAAAGATAACCCCAAGCTTTGTTTCTCCCCTACCAACGGTCTCTTTAAACTTCTCTCCCCTGCTCCCTCCACACTCATCTCCAACAAGTGTGACGTGCTCATGGACTTTTTTGTCATTAAGATTGAGACCATCCATTCAGATGCCTCTGTTTGTCCCACCCAAATTATCCTTGTCCACCAAGTCAAACTTCCCCTAAGGCTCCCCCGTCCTAGCCCTGAACTGATGCCTTTCTCTAGTTTCTCTCCTATCTCCCTTCATGCTCATTCTGAATTAATTTTGTCCATGAGACCCAACTTCTGCTCCCTTGACCCCCACCTCCTACTAAATTGCTGACCACCCAACTTCTCTCATAGCACCTCATGCTGGGTAACATTGTACATGGTTCCCTCTCCTTAGACACTGTCCCCCTCCTTTCAAAACCACCGTCATCACCTCCTTCTCAAAAAAACCACCCTTGACCTCTCAGTCATTGCAAACTACGATTCCATCTCTAACTTCCATTTCCTCTCAAATCCATGCCCATCTTTTCTGCAACTCCATGTTTGACTCTCTCCAATCAGATTTCTGTCTCAGCCATAGTACCCATCAAAGTCACAAATGTAATCTTCTATGTTTGTGACCATGGTGGATTTTCCTTCCTCGTCATCTCTGCAACCATTGACAGTCAACCACACCATCCTCTTTGGACACCTTTCCTCCAATGTTCAGCTCAGTGGGATGCCCACAAATGATCAGATTTATTGAATTCAGTTTGACAACATGCCCCGGTGGGATTTAAACCTACAACTTCTGAGTTGCTACTCCAGTATCATAACTATTAGGCTACAATACCCATCTCCATTTCAGCTACCCTTTCCCTCTCTCGCAACATCAACCTCCCACCCAATGGAATCAGACACATGAAAATTCACCCCATAATTTCCCATTTCTGGCATCATCCTGGCGAATCTGTGCTTTCTCTATGGCTTTAGTGTCTTTTCTATAATGAGGTGGCCAAAACTGCATATCCTAAGAACAAATAAAACAAAAAATCACCTAGGATGAGATTACTGAGTGCCGCGTCCAGTTAAAACATTGGGTAGGATTTGGGGCAGTGATAGACAATGTGGATATGAAACGAGGCAAGAGGGGTGAAACAGAGTAAGGAGAAAGTGTCAGAGGAGTAAGGGGAAAGTCAAGGTGTGACTTGCTGATAAAGGCCATTCTGCCACCACCGTTGCACAATCTTCTGAGAGAGGCGAAATAAAAAAAGAGAAAAAAGGTCTTTGGCCAATTTTGGAAAAATTGGTGGGAAATTCTTTTCGAAATCCCTATGATAATCAAGCAAATTGCCAGGAAAGTGGGGCATGTTCTTTATTTTGTACCATATGCCACACTGATTGAACTAAATGAGTCCAATCATAATGGTCATTCTGTATGTTCATCTTACCATGAAATAAAGCAAGTTATCAATTTGTATCAGGCCTCAGCTCACCAGTTGGCTTGGGCTGCCTTCAGAGAGATTGAAGATGCATTTGTGTGACAGATACAAATATCAAGTCTAGGTGACAATCAAATGCAATTGTTATGACCCTGCGTATGCTATCATGCAAGCAGATATAGGGCAGTGTGAGTCAATTCCCAGAAATGTAAGACCGCTTACGGGAACGACTGATGCCACAGGACCCAAAGGTATTTACAGCAGACCTGAATTTGTAACATTCCTCTAAAGCTTTTTGTTTCTCTTATGAAAATAGCCCCAAATCCTCGAGCCTTTTTCAGAGCTAGGAGCCCTAGCACTGGATATCATTTTGATTGCCCTCCTCTTTAGCTTCTCCATGGCCTTAAAATCACCTTCACGGGAGTGGACCAAAACTGACCGAAATGCTCCAAATATGGTCATACCAGACTAAGCATAGTATTGTCAGTTTGATGTTATACGGTCAATTTCTACACTTCCCTAGCCATCACATGGTCCATCTCCAACTCTTCCCTTCCCTTCCTCTACTTCTCTGTCTCCATTTCTGGGGATAGGCTATCAACAAACATCCACTACAAGCCCACCGACTCCCACAGCTACCTGGACTACACTTCCTCCCACCCCGCTTCCTGTAAGGACTCTATTCCATTCTCCCAGTTTCTCCATCTCCATCACATCTGTTCTGACGATGCCACCTTCCATACCAATGCTTCCGACATGTCTTCCTTTTTCCTCAACTGAGGATTCCCCTCTGCCATGGTTGACAGGGTCCTCGACCGTGTCTGTTCCCTTTACCGCACTTCTGTCCTCACCCCTTCCCCTCCATCCCAGAACCATGATAGGGTTCCCCTTGTCCTCACCTTCCACTCCACCAGCCTCCACATTCAACAGATCATCCTCTGCCATTTCCGTCACTACCAGCGTGATCCCACCGCCAAACACATCTACCCCTCCCCTTTCAGCATTCCGAAGAGACCGTTCCCTCCGCAACACCCTGGTCCACTCCTCAATCACCCCCCACATCCCCTCCCCTTCCCATAGCACCTTCCTGTACAACTGCAGGAGATGCAACACCTGCCCTTTTACCTCCTCCCTTCCCACTGTCCAGGGCCCCAAACACTCCTTCCAGGTGAAACAGCGATTTACTTATACTTCTTTTAATTTAGTATACTGTATTCACTGCTCACGATGCAGTCTCCTCTACATTGGGGAGACCAAACGCAGATTGGGTGACCACTTCGTGAAACACCTCCATTCAGCCTGCAAGCGTGACCCCGAGCTTCCGGTCGCCTGTCACTTTAATTCTCCGCATGACTCCCACTCTGACCTCTCTGTCCTTGGCCTCCTACACATTTCCAATGAAGCTCAATGTAAGCTCGAGGAACAGTACCTCATTTTGAATTAGGCACTTTACAGCCTTCTGGACTCAACATCGAGTTCAACAATATCAGACCATAACCTCTGCCAGCATTTGTTTAGACAGCAGCTGTTGGTGATTCTGCCATTCCCATTTACACCTCTTCTAGACCTATCTTTTGTTTCTTAACTTGTCCCATTACCATCTCCTTTTGCCTTGCACCATCATCCCTTTTGTCTTTTAATCTCTTCTGCCTTCCATCCTATCACAGACCTTCCCTTTTGTTCTTACCTCCCCTCCCCCCTTTCCCAGCCTCTGTACTTGCTTAAAACCTGTATTTCCAACTTTTTCCAGTTCTGACGAAAGGTCCTCGACCTGAAACGTTAACTCTGTTTCACTCTCCACAGATGCTGCCTGACCTGCTGAGTATTTCCAGCATTTTCTGTTTTAATTTCAGATTTCCAGCATCCGCAGTATTTTGCTTTTTGTATTAGCCTAAAACTTTATTAATTTTCCCAATGGCCTCGCCATAATACATGTGTGCTGTCAATGCTTCATCCAGTATGGCCCCTACATCTTTATCTTGCTCTGTAATCTTTGAATGTCATTATGGATGCAGGACGCGGAATTCAACAACATACACCAAGAGTTACTGTTACCTGTAATATAAAAACAAACTGGAACGGTAGCGTAGTGGTAATGTCCCTGGGCTGGCTAATCCATAAGACCTGGATTAATGATCCAGAGATGTGAGTTCAAATCCCACCATGGCAGCTGGGGAATTTAAATTCAGTTAATTAAATAAATCTGGAATAAAAAGTAATGGTAACCATGAAACTATCAGATTGCTGTAAAAACCCATCTGGTTCACTAATGTCCTTTAGGGAAGGAAATCTGCTGTCCTTACCTGGTCTGGCCTATATGTGACACCAGACCCACAACAATGCCCTCTGAAATGGCCTAGCAAGTCACTCATTTGTAACTAACTGCTACGCAACATAATAAGAATGAATAGGCACACCCAGCCCAGTCAACCCTGCAAAGTCCTCCTCACCAACATCTGGGGACTTGTGCCAAAATTGGGAGAGCTGTCCCACAGGCTGACAGAATCATACCTTTCAACCAATGTCCCAAACTCCTCCTCCATCACCATCCCTGGGTAGGTCCTGTTCCTCCGGAGTCTCATTGCTTCAGGTCACCTCTTGCTGATTACCACCTACTGCCCTCCCTCAGCTGCTGAATCAGTACTCCTCCATGTTGAACACCACTTTGTTCAGAAGCACTGAGTAGCAAGGGCACAAAATGTCCATCACCAAGAGTGGCTCGGTAGCACCACTATTGATCGAGCTGGCTGAGTCCTGAAAGACATAACTGCAATTCTGGGCCTGCGACAGGTGGTGAGAGAACCAACACGAGGGAAAAACCTACTTGACCAATTGGTAGCAATAATCACCTGTCTTCACACTGAGGACACCCTCCATCGTGTTGTGTGGCACTACCACTGTGCTAAATGGGATAGATTCAGCAGCTCAAAACTGGGCATCCATGAGGCGCTGTGGGCCAGCAGCAGAATTGTATTCTACCACAATCTGTAACCTCATGGCCCGGCATATCCCTCACTCTACCATTACCACCAACCCTGGTTCAATAAGGAGTGTAGAAGAGCATGCCAGGAGCAGCACCAGGCGTACCTAAAAATGAGGTGGGTAGCTGCAACACAAGACTATGTGCATGCTAAAAAGCAGAAGCAGCATCCTATAGAGTAGGACTAAGTGATCGCACAATCAACAGGTCAGATCAAAGCTCTGCAGTCCTACCACATCCAGTCGTGAATGGTGGTGGACCATTAAACAACTAACGGGAGGAGGAGGCTCCACGAATATCCCCATCCTCAATGATGGTGGAGCCCAGCACGTGAGTGCAAAAGACAAAGCTGAAGTGTTTGCAACAATCTTCAGCCAGAAGTGCCGAGTGGATGATCCATCTCGGCCTCCTCCTGAGATCGCCACCATCACAGAAGCCAGTCTTCAGCCAATTCGATTCACTCCACGTGATATCAAGAAACGGCTGAGCGCACTGGCTATGGGCCCCGACAACATCCCGGCTATCCTGCTGCAGACTTGTGCTCCAGAAGTAGTCGCGCCTCTAGCGACGCTGTTCCAGTACAGCTGCAACACTGGCATCCATCCAACAATGTGGAAAACTGCCCAGGTATGTCCTGTTCACAAAAAGCAGGACAAATCCAACCCGGCCAAATACCGCCCCATCAGTCTACTCTTAATCATCAGCAAAGTGATGGAAGGTGTCATCGACAGTGCTATCAAGCGGCACTTACTCACTAAAAACCTGCTCACTGATGCCCAGTTTGTGTTCCGCCAAGACCACTCGGCTCCTGACCTCATTACAGCCTTGGTCCAAATATGGACAAAGGAGCTGAATTCCAGAGGTGAGGTGAGAGTGACTGCCCTTGACATCAAGGCAGCATTTGACCGAATGTGGCATCAAAGCGCCCGAGTAAAAACTGAAGTCAATGGGAATTGGGGGAGGGGGGGGAAATGCTCCACTGGCTGGATTCATACCTAGCACAAAGGAAGATAGTTGTGGTGGTTGGAGGTCAATCATCACAGCTCCAGGATATCGCTGCAGGAGTTTCTCAGTGCAGTGTTCTAGGCCCAACCATCTTCAGCTGCTTCATCAATGACCTTCCCTCCAACATAAGGTCAGAAATGGGGGATGTTCGTTGATGACTGCACAGTGTTCAGCACCATTCACAACTCCTCAGATAATGAAGCAGTCCATGTCCACATGCAACAAGACCTGGACGACTTTCAGGCTTGGGCTGATAAGTGGCAGGTAACATCCGCGCCACACAAGTGCCAGGCAACGGCTATCTCCAACAAGCAAGAGTCTAACCGCCTCCCCTTGATATTCAACGGCATTACCATCGCCAAATCTCCCACCATCTACATCCTGGGGGTTACCATTGACCAGAAACTTAACTGGACCAGCCACAAAAATACTGTGGCACCAAGAGCAGGTCAGATGCTAGATATTCTGTGGCGAGTGTCTCACCTCCTGACTCCCCAAAGCCTTTCCACCATCTACAAGGCACAAGTAAGGAGTGTGATGGAATACTCTCCACTTGCCTGGATGAGTACATCTCCAACAACACTCAAGAAGCTCGACACCATCCAGGACAAAGCAGCCCATTTGATTGGCACCGCATCCACCACCTTAAAAATTCACTCCCTCCACCACCGGCGTACCATGGCTGCAGTGTGTACCATCTACAAGATGCACTGCAGCAACTCGCCAAAGCTTCTTCAGCAGCACCTCCCAAATCCGTGACCTCTTCCACCTGGAAGGACAAGTTCCTTTTCTCTCCAGTTTTGAAGAAGGGTCAAACCCGAAACGTCAACTCAAATTTCTCTCCACGGATGTTGCCTGACCTGCTGAGTTTTTCCAGCATTTTCTGTTGTTATTTCGGATTTCCAACATCTGCAGTATTTTGCTATCGTAAGGGTAGCAGGTGTATGGGAACACCACCACCTCCAAGTTCCCCTCTGTAATGTATGTACCTTTAAGGGGGAGAACTACTTTTTACAGCTCCTGTATCCTGTAGTACCGGCAGTGACCACACCTGTATATAAACCCTGAGTAGTGATTTGTACAGTCAGTGGCAGTTTGAACCCTCATTCAGTAAACACCTGTTGATCGTTCCCTGCAGTCTGTTGTCTGATTATTGAAGGACACAACATTAAGATACACGGATATAACATTGGCGACGACGCAGATTCGAACCTACCTGCAACTCTGCATCACCTCCCAGGGATTCGCTCCTGGAGAACAGTGGAAGGAGGTCGAGTCCATAAGCACGGACGTCGATCATGGGCAACCGCCCAGTCATCCAGCGGAGATTTGAGCATCGCAGGGGAGGCTGTCGAGAGCCAGGCTTGGCTTTCCAGTCACAGTGGTCCAGCGAAACGGGCTGGCAACAGGTGCTGCGCAGACCCTTCCCGGACAGCGGCGGCTAGAGCCAACCGAGCGGCACAGAAAAAGGCCGAGCAGCGTCGACGGGGGAGAGAGAGAGGGCAGAGCGCACAGGGCGCAGCTGGTGTTCAGGACCGAGCGGCGTCAACGGGGAGAGAGACGAGAGAGAGCAGATAGCAGCCGGTGTTCAAGGGCCGAGCAGCGTCAACGGGGGAGAGAGGCGCAGGAAAACGCGAGGCGCTGCCATTGCCACGAGGACCGCAGAGAGCGGCATTGGCAGCAGCGCAGGAGCAGCGCACGAAACCCACAGGGCGTCGCCATTTGCCATGAGGACCGCCGAGAGCGGCGTTGGCAGCAGCGCGGGAGACGCCATTTTAAGCCGCAGCGGGGAAGGAAAGCGCGGGAGATGCCATTTTAAGCCAGTCTAACCACACCCAAAAATGCCGAAGAGTGGCAGTATCACAGCGTTCGACAATGAAGTCGAAGATTGGACGACATATGTCGAACGCATAGAAGTATACTGCAAGGCGAATGAAGTGCCAGATGACAAGAAAGCGCTGGTATTGTTGAATTCAATGGGTGCAAAAATGTATGGCTTACTACGAAACCTAGTAACCCCAGAGAAGCCAGTAGAAAAGGATTTTGAAAACATAGTGTCAATCCTACAGGACCACTTAAACCGCACACCGCTGCTGATAGCAGAAAGATTTAAGTTTCACAAAAGGAACCAGCATAAAGATGAAAGTAATGCTGAGTATTTAACGGAACTGCGCAAGCTATCGAAACACTGCCAGTTTGGAACGGGACTAGCAGATGCTTTAAGGGACAAGTTTGTGTGTGGGCTTCAAAGTGAAGGAACCCAGAAACGGCTTCTATCAGAAAAGGATCTTACGCTGGACAAGGCTTTCAGCATTGCAGTAGCACACGAAGCAGCAGCACGGGGCACTGCAGAGATACAACAGAGCCCGCAAGAATATGGCACCAATGAAATGTCATACGGAACAGTGAAGTGCTATCGCTGCGGCAGAACAACACACGACCATAATGATTGCTGGTTCTAGGACAAAGTGTGCAGACAGTGTGGAAAAGTAGGACACATAGCAAGAGTCTGCAGGTCGGGAAAGAAAACCAGCAGCAAGAAATCGCCACAGGAGAAGTACAAGAAGGTACATAAGGTGACGGAGAGTAGCTCAGACGAACAGAAGAGTGATACAGACTCCGGAAGCAAGGAGCTGGGTTGTCTGAAACTACATAATGTGATCAAAACGGAGGATCACCAAACTATCTGGGTCACGCTCAAGATAGCAGGAGACCAAGTGAAAATGGAATTGGACACAGGATCAGCCCTAACAGTCATAAACCGCAGGGACTACAAGCAGCTATTCTCACATATACCCTTGAGAGATACAAAGATTGTCTTGAAGATGTACACGGGGCAAAAAGTCTACCCCAAAGGAAAAATAAGGGTGAACGTTATATATAACGGCAAGGAAACACCAAAAATGGACCTTTATGTATTGCCAGATGGAGGACCACCACTACTAGGACGTGAATGGATCCGGAAGATACAGCTAGATTGGCATTCCATACAAGCACTGACTGTAGATGCCAAAAAGGATGACGACGTCACACCTGGACGACTGTCAAAAATGCTAACTGACGCACAAGAGGTGTTCCAGCAGGGACTCGGAACACTAAAAGGCGATCAAAATAGAAGAAAATGCAAGCCCAAAGTTTTTTAAGGCCAGACCGGTACCTTATGCGATCCGCCCAGCCGTCGAAGCAGAGCTGGAAGGTTTGGAACGTTCAGGAGTACTGTCCAAAGTGGACTGGAGCGAGTGGGCTACACCTATCGTTCCTGTAATGAAGAGGTCATTGAGTAATACGCCTGGGGAACCAAAGAAGGTTCGCATCTGTGGGGACTTTAAGGTGACAGTGAACCCAGTCCTTCACACTGTACAATATCCGCTTCCGCGGATTGAAGATATTTTCGCCTTGCTATCTGGAGGGAAACTCTTCACTAAGATTGATCTGGCCCAGGCGTACCTGCAAATGGAGGTAGAAGAAGCCTCGAAATAGTACCTCACGATCAACACTCATAAAGGTCTCGACCAATACAACCGGCTGGTGTTCGGGGTAGCATCAGCTCCGGCTATTTGGCAAAGGGCAATGGAACAAGTCCTGCAAGGGATTCCAGGGACCCAGTGTTATTTGGACGACATCCTGGTCACGGGCGAAAATGACAGTGATCACCTCGCCAACCTGGAGCAGGTGCTCACTAGATTGAAGGAATATGGGCTCCGAGCTAATCGCCACAAATGCGAGTTTTTCCAGAAGCAGATCTCGTATTGTGGCCACGTTATTGATGAAGAGGGGTTACATAAGTCCCCTGAAAAGATTGAGGCAGTCGTCAAGGCTCCAGCACCGGAAAATGTGTCACAACTGAGGTCGTTCCTCAGGCTGGCGAACTACTACCATAAGTTCTTGCCGAATTTGTCTACCATACTACACCCACTGAACACCCTACTGCAAACGGGGGTACCATGGAAGTGGAGTGATGAATGTAAATGAGCTTTCCAGAAGAGCAAAGCATTGATCACATCAAAAGAGGTGTTGGCTCATTTCAACCCAGCACTACCAATTCGGTTGGCGGGTGATGCATCACCCTATGGCATTGGAGCGGTGCTGTCGCACAAATTCCCGGACAGCCCCGAGAGGCCAGTAGCCTTTGTGTCTCGGTCACTAACCTCAGCTGAGCGTAACTACATCCAGATTGACAGGGAGGCCCTCAGCCTAGTGTGGGGATTGAAAAAGTTCAATCACTATCTGCAGGGGCAGAAGTTCACCTTGCTGACTGACCACCAACCACTTGTCTCCATCTTTAATCCAAAGAAGGGCGTTCCAGTGATGACTGCGCAACGGCTACAAAGATGGTCCCTTTTTCTAGGGGCGCACCAATATGAAATCGAGTATAACGGCACGAAACAGCATGGAAACGCTGATGGGCTATCACGCCTGCCACTGCCTACTGCGGAGGAAGCACCAGCAGTGGATCCTGTCGAAATATTTCATTCAACTATAATTGAATGCTTGCCAGTAACTAACGCTGGTATAGAGAAGGAGACCCGAAATGACCTGACACTGTCTCGGGTATATGATTTGACGGTGAAGGGATGGCCAGCACACGGCGACTCACTGTTGCCAGCATTCTCATCCAGAAGAGAACAGCTGTCAGTATGCCAGGGGACCTTGATGTGTGGATCCCGAGTGGTAATTCCACCCAAGTTAAGGGGGAGAGTGCTCAATGAGTTTCACGAAGGTCATCTGGGAGGGGTGAAAATGAAAAGCCTTGCTAGGGCTTATGTGTGGTGGCTGGGGGTCGATCAGCAAATCGAGGACCTGACAAAGAGCTGCTCAGGATGCCAGAAGGTCCAAAATGCACCACCACATGCCCCTCTACACCCATGGGAGTGGCCCTCATCTCCATGGCAACAGGCGCATATTCATGGACTCAATGTTTTTAATAGCCGTGGATGCGCACTCGAAATGGCCTGAGGTGATCAAAATGTCCTCCACCACCACGGAGAAAACTATTGCAGTCCTACGGACCATTTTTGCCAGGAACGGCTTGCCAGAGCAGATTTGCTCTGATAACGGACCACAGTTTGTGTCCGAAGAGTTTCGAAGATTTATGAAAAGGAATGCGGTAAGGCATTACACATCCGCCCCGTATCATCCAGCCACAAATGGATTGGCTGAGAGGTTCATACAAACCTTTAAAAAAGCAGTAAAGGCCATGTGCGATGACGACATTCCACTGCAGCATAAGGTGGACAATTTCCTGTTAGCCTACAGAAATGCGACACATGCAGTCACCAACCAGGCCCCGGCCATGATGTTCTTTAACCGAAGGTTGAGATCTCGTCTGGATTTGCTCAGACCAAATGTACGAAGAGATGTTGAGAGTAAGCAATTCCAGCACATCAATGAGAAGCCGACAAGGAGCTTCAATGTAGGGCAACCAGTCTTGGCCCGCGACTACCGAACAGAGAAATGGCAACCAGGAACGATATGCACACGGCAGGGGCCACTAATGTACACAGTGGATGTTGGGGAGAACATTGTGAGACGCCATGCTGACCAGATCCTAGAGTCACAGGAACGAGTCAACCCCATGTCTCGGCCATACGTACCTGGTGAGGAACCCGACGTACAGGTCGCATCTACCTCAGAAACAATAGCATTGGAAGCTGATGAATCCACTGACGACAGGGTGTTAGAATTGCCTCCGCACCAAGAGCGAGACATGCGGGAAAGGCGTTATCCAGAAAGAGTCAGGAAGCCTCCCCAAAGACTGAATTTATAAATAGACTATTTTCAGTTAATGTTGCATGTTAAAAGTGTTAATTGTAATTAGTTTGATATTTAATTGTTAAATGAGTGTTATGGTACTGTTAATCTAAAAGGGGAGGAATTGTAATGTATGTACCTTTAAGGCGGAGAACTACTTTTTACAGCTCCTGTGTCCTGTAGTACCGGCAGTGACCACACCTGTATATAAACCCTGAGTAGTGATCTGTACAGTCAGTTGCAGTTTGAACCCTCATTCAGTAAACACCTGTTGATTGTTCCCTGCAGTCTGTTGTCTGATTATTGAAGGACACAACATTAAGATACACGGATATAACACCCTCCAAGTCACACACCATCCTGATTTAGAAGTATATCGCCGATCCTTCATCGTCGCTGGGTCAAAATCCTGGAACTACCTACCCAACAGCACTGTGGGAGTACCTTCACCACATGGACTGCAGTGGTTCAAGAAGGCGGCTCACCACCACCTTCTCAAGGGCAATTAGGGATGGGCAATTAATGCTGGCCTTGCCAGCGATGCCCACATCCCATGAAATTAAAATTATACAGAGATTAGAATTAATAATAAATACTGGGAAATGATTGTAACTCTGCAATCTATAAACTAATTAAACTTCATTGGTTGGTTTACAAGATTACCTAATCCTTCGATGAGATTACTGCCTTGTAATCATTCCTAAGTATCTTTTATTCTCTGTACAATTGACAGTGCCATATTGCATGAACCTATTGTCTCCTCGGATTGACAGCTCCTGCTAAGTGACAACAACAGGAGGGAACAGGACAAAAGGCCAGCACTAGTTATACAGTCTTAGAAACAGATTGAACCAAATAATTTGTTTTCTGTGGAGAATGTCACTCCCTATGAGCAAGAATAGCGAATTAGAAGACAGTGTATTGCATAAGGCCGATGATCCTGATCATTTCAGCATGATTGCAAAATGGGTGCCTTATATGTCTGAAGAACTGAATTGGAAATATTGGCCCAGATTTTGTGGTGGGTACCCTCCGAAACTGACCACAATTTCAGGATTTAGCGCATGCGCATCTAAGCGCGGAAATCCTGAAGATGTGGTCAGTCATTTACTGCTCTGACACTGACTGCGGACCCCCGCCCCCACCCCCACTCCCACCCCCACCACCCCCCATAGCCGGCAATCAGTGAAACTGGCAAAAACTTGGGCTTTTCCATGGTAATATTGCTGTTAATTTCTCCATGATGATAAAAATTACAATTTTTAAAGCGTTTGTTCATGATATTTCAGATTCTACCTTATCCCCAATCTTTGTTTTGCTCTCTGTAACATTTTTAAAAGGTGGGGATAAAAGCAGCTTTTCATTTCCTGGTTTGCTGTCTGTGAAAATTCTTCAATGTGATTGGCTGCTTAGACAGCTTGTTGATGTCACTGCAGCTCTTTGCTGGGAAACCCCGTTACACTGTGGTACATTAAATTTCACGTCGAGAAAGGCAAACTTCTTGCCACAGAGATCATGGGGCGAGGCACATCCCGGCACAAGCACCGATATGCGCCAGTCTGGGACTTCCGCAGCTGCAAATTCGGCACAAGTAGATGGGGGAGGGCAGGGCAGTGTGGCGGGAGGGCAGGGCAGGGTGACGGGAGGGCAGGGCAGGGTGACGGGAGGGCAGGGCCGGGTGGCGGGAGGGCAGGGCAGGGTGACGGGAGGGCAGGGCAGTGTGGCGGGAGGGCAGGGCAGTGTGGCGGGAGGGCAGGGCCGGGTGACGGGAGGGCAGGGCCGGGTGACGGGAGGGCAGGGCAATGTGGCGGGAGGGCAGGGCAGGGTGACGGGAGGGCAGGGCAGGGTGACGGGAGGGCAGGGCCGGGTGACGGGAGGACAGGGCAGGGTGACGGGAGGGCAGGGCAGTGTGGCGGGAGGGCAGGGCCGGGTGACGGGAGGGCAGGGCCGGGTGACGGGAGGGCAGGGCAGGGTGACGGGAGGGCAGGGCAGTGTGGCGGGAGGGCAGAGCAGGGTGGCGGGAGGGCAGGGCAGTGTGGCGGGAGGGCAGGGCAGGGTGACGGGAGGGCAGGGCAGTGTGGCGGGAGGGCAGGGCAGGGTGACGGGAGGGCAGGGCAGTGTGGCGGGAGGGCAGGGCAGGGTGACGGGAGGGCAGGGCAGTGTGGCGGGAGGGCAGGGCCGGGTGACGGGAGGGCAGGGCAGGGTGACGGGAGGGCAGGGCAGTGTGGCGGGAGGGCAGGGCCGGGTGACGGGATGGCAGGGCAGGGTGACGGGAGGGCAGGGCCGGGTGACGGGAGGGCAGGGCAGGGTGACGGGAGGGCAGGGCAGTGTGGCGGGAGGGCAGGGCAGGGTGACGGGAGGGCAGGGCAGTGTGACGGGGGGGCAGGGCAGGGTGACGGGAGGGCAGGGCAGTGTGGCGGGAGGGCAGGGCAGGGTGACGGGAGGGCAGGGCAGTGTGGCGGGAGGGCAGGGCAGTGTGGCGGGAGGGCAGGGCAGGGTGACGGGGGGGCAGGGCAGGGTGACGGGAGGGCAGGGCAGGGTGACGGGAGGGCAGGGCAGGGTGACGGGAGGGCAGGGCAGGTTGACGGGAGGGCAGGGCCGGGTGACGGGAGGGCAGGGCCGGGTGACGGGAGGGCAGGGCAGGGTGACGGGAGGGCAGGGCCGGGTGACGGGAGGGCAGGGCCGGGTGACGGGAGGGCAGGGCCGGGTGACGGGAGGGCAGGGCAGGGTGACGGGAGGGCAGGGCAGGGTGACGGGAGGGCAGGGCAGTGTGGCGGGAGGGCAGGGCAGGGTGACGGGAGGGCAGGGCAGTGTGGCGGGAGGGCAGGGCCGGGTGACGGGAGGGCAGGGCAGTGTGGCGGGAGGGCAGGGCAGTGTGGCGGGAGGGCATGGCAGGGTGACGGGAGGGCAGGGCAGTGTGGCGGGAGGGCAGGGCAGGGTGACGGGAGGGCAGGGCAGGGTGACGGGAGGGCAGGGCAGTGTGGTGGGAGGGCAGGGCCGGGTGACGGGAGGGCAGGGCAGGGTGACGGGAGGGCAGGGCCGGGTGACGGGAGGGCAGGGCAGGGTGACGGGAGGGCAGGGCAGTGTGGCGGGAGGGCAGGGCAGGGTGACGGGAGGGCAGGGCAGGGTGACGGGGGGGGCAGGGCAGGGTGACGGGAGGGCAGGGCAGGGTGACGGGAGGGCAGGGCAGGGTGACGGGAGGGCAGGGCAGGGTGACGGGAGGGCAGGGCAGGGTGACGGGAGGGCAGGGCAGGGTGACGGGAGGGCAGGGCCGGGTGACGGGAGGGCAGGGCAGGGTGACGGGAGGGCAGGGCAGGGTGACGGGAGGGCAGGGAAGTGTGGCGGGAGGGCAGGGCAGGGTGACGGGAGGGCATGGCAGGGTGACGGGAGGGCAGGGCAGTGTGGCGGGATGGCAGGGCAGGGTGACGAGAGGGCAGGGCAGTGTGGCGGGAGGGCAGGGCCGGGTGACGGGAGGGCAGGGCCGGGTGACGGGAGGGCAGGGCCGGGTGACGGGAGGGCAGGGCAGGGTGACGGGAGGGCAGGGCCGGGTGGCGGGAGGGCAGGGCAGTGTGGCGGGAGGGCAGGGCAGGGTGACGAGAGGGCAGGGCAGTGTGGCGGGAGGGCAGGGCCGGGTGACGGGAGGGCAGGGCCGGGTGACGGGAGGGCAGGGCAGGGTGACGGGAGGGCAGGGCCGGGTGGCGGGAGGGCAGGGCCGGGTGACGGGAGGGCAGGGCAGGGTGACGGGAGGGCAGGGCCGGGTGGCGGGGGGGCAGGGCAGTGTGGCGGGAGGGCAGGGCCGGGTGACGGGAGGGCAGGGCAGGGTGACGGGATGGCAGGGCAGTGTGGTGGGAGGGCAGGGCAGTGTGGCGAGAGGGCAGGGCCGGGTGACGGGAGGGCAGGGCCGGGTGACGGGAGGGCAGGGCAGGGTGACGGGAGGGCAGGGCAGGGTGACGGGAGGGCAGGGCAGGGTGACGGGAGGGCAGGGCCGGGTGACGGGAGGGCAGGGCAGTGTGGCGGGAGGGCAGGGCAGGGTGACGGGAGGGCAGGGCCGGGTGACGGGAGGGCAGGGCAGGGTGACGGGAGGGCAGGGCAGGGTGACGGGAGGGCAGGGCAGGGTGACGGGAGGGCAGGGCCGGGTGACGGGAGGGCAGGGCCGGGTGACGGGAGGGCAGGGCAGGGTGACGGGAGGGCAGGGCTGGGAGGGCAGGGCCGGGTGACGGGAGGGCAGGGCAGGGTGACGGGACGGCAGGGCCGGGTGGCGGGAGGGCAGGGCAGTGTGGCGGGAGGGCAGGGCTGGGTGACGGGAGGGCAGGGCAGGGTGACGGGAGGGCAGGGCCGGGTGACGGGAGGGCAGGGCCGGGTGACGGGAGGGAAGTCCAGCTCCCCTGCAAAAAGTTATAGGGGTAAACCGCAGCTCCCCTTCTAAAAGGGCTCCTTTAAGACAATTTTTTTTTAAATTGAAATATTTCTTTGGGCGTTCTGGCTGTGAGCCCAACCACAACATCCAGGTGGTGCCCACTTCCACCTCTTAAGTTGATGTATCCCGCTGACCCTACACCAGTTCCCTCTGAGGGTTGAGAAGTGGGAACTCCCACTATAGGGAGTGTTTGTCCCCTCTTACAATGATGACCTTGTTCAGGGTGGATTAAATCTCTGCCCCACAACAAGACATTCCCAAATCATCGACATAATTAGATCCCAGCCTAATTAGCAGCCCTTCCAGCACACTCGCATTGAAGTTACAGCAGGACTACACTGCAAAGGCCATGAATTTTCAAACCCTGCAATTCCTGACCCTGTTGTGACCTTAATGCTTGAAAATATCAGTATAAAGAATAGTGACTCAATCTATAAAAATAGTGTGCAGAAGATTGTGGCTCTAAAAATTGAAGGTTGTATTTGTGAATTGTTTTTGAATGTGTTTGCCTCTGACAGTGTGTAAAACACCAACGTTATACCAGCATAGAAAGATTACCACACAATTGGTTATTTTAAGTTAGAAATCATTTTTTATAATATTTGATTGATAGTTTTGCTTACTTGTATTTTATGCTATATATGGATTGCTTCTGCTTGTTTTTATCACGCAGCAGCTTTCTGTGATGTTAATTCCTCAAAGAAGAAACCAATTACATTATTTTCTATAATTAAGTTAAATCAGCCACTAAAAACAACATGATACAAAAAATATGAATGACATATGAATAAGATACAGTGTGTGGCTTAATGGCTTATGGAAAACTGAACCACCAGTGAGTTGTGCCTGCATTTATTTTTCTATGAATCACCATCCCATTGTGCAGCCACATGTTACATAACCAGTACTTAAATGTTTCTTCATTGTCTTATACACTGATAATGTCCTGTTCCATGAAGCTCTTATTGTATCTTTTCTGTTCCTCCTCTGGATATTTATGTGTATTGAAATCTTATTTAACCGTATCTAACAACTCACACATTAATATGGAATCTTCCTGATTATTTTGTCTCCTTAATTTGTAAACAATAACAAACTTACACAAAAAATTCTGAAATTTTCCTCTTATCCCTGAAGATAATCAAGCAAAAACTTCATGACGTCAGATTAATCTTACAATCTATATTGTTCAGGGTAGAACTTCTGATCAGCAAAGTTCAGGGAAGTGCTTATACTATAAATGGCCTTTTTCTTCTTTTTGCTTATTTTTTCTCCATAGGCACTGAATCATAGAAATATAAAAACATAGAAGATGGGAGCAGGAGTAGGCCATTCGGCCCCTTGAGCCTGCTCCGCCATTTAATGAGATCATGGCAGATCATCCAAATTCAGTACCCTGTCCCTGCTTTCTCCCCATATCCCTTGATCCCTTAGCCTTAAGAAATATATCTAACTCCTTCTTGAATATATTTAATGACTTGGCCTCAACTGCCTTCTGTGGTAGAGAATTCCACAGGTTCACCACTTTCTGGATGAAGAAATTCCCCCTCATCTCTGTCCTAAATGGTTTACCCCTTATCTTTAGACTGTGACCCCTGGTTCCGGACTCCCCCGCCATTAATCATTTTGATATGGGTTCACAACAATGGACAGCTCTCCTGTACCTGTCTCAACTATCTATTCTTCATGTGTAATGCTAGATAGTGTGTTTACCAGACTATTGGACTATGGGGAGCGTCACTACTGAGCTAATCCTGTCCTCTTTGGACATCCACAGATGGAAGTTTCCAGCAAGGGTTACTAGATAGCAATCAGTAGTGGGAGCTCCAACTTGGCTTCAGTTTTGGTAATAATTATGCAGAAGGAAACGACAATGTTCATTCACATGGTTGAGGATACTATCATTAATGCTAATCAACTTTTGGTATGAACCTTGACGGAATTTGATTACAAACTGAAACACACTGACCGTAATTTTCTGCACCTGGGCAGGTCGGGTGCGGGCGATCACCCTGGCGGGTTCGTGACCAAGTTCCTGATTCCATCCCGCTCCTGAGATCGACTTTCCATTAATGGCGCCTATTAAGGCAGCCCTGCACGTTACCCAGTCCTATTAAATGGTGTGGGTCTGATGATGCCATCGATGACTCGTTTTCAGTTGGGATATTTAAAGGAGCCCTGGTCACATTGCATTTGAAGGTTCATCTAGGAGTGTGCAGACATTGTATTGGAGCATTGGAGTGTTGCAAAGAGTGGCAAACATGACTGCACAGAGACAGAGGGCTGCACCCAGGTTCTCAGATGACTCCCTCCATATGCTTCTGGAGGGAGTGAGAGCACGCAGGGAGGTCCTCTTCCCTGCCGATGGGTGGAAGAGACCTCCCCAGGAGACCAAAAGAGCCTGGCTCCAAATTGCAGAGGAATTCACCAGCAGGGATGTGGTCAGGAGGACCTGGGTGCAGTGCCGCAAACGTTTCAATGATCTCATTAGATCAGGAAAGGTGATACAAAGCCAGACTCAACTTCATCCTGCCTCTCATCACATCCCCATCAATCTGCCTTCCCTACCCTACTCCTGCACATCATTACTCACACCAACATACCTTGCATCTCCACCCATCCCTCTCTCTACATTATCACATCCCCATCTTACTAGCCACCCCTCACACTCACTCTCATCCTAATGCAACCATACCAACTAACACACAAGGAGGCCACTTGACATTGGCACCCACTCCATCATATCACCATCTAAAGATGTAACCCATCCATTTCTTACACTCATTCCATCACTCTCACTCAACCTTGTCTTCTTTCCCTCCTTGCAGGAAAAGAGAGCCCACAATAAGAGGGAGAGAACCAGAGGTGGCCCTTCATCATTGGCCACCTTAACAGCAGCAGTTGTGGTTGCCTTGGAAGTGTCTCGAGTCGCAGAGCAGCTGGAGGTGGGAGACGTAGAGAGGGGGACATCTCAGCAACCTGGTGACAAAATTAAGCTCATACGACCGCATGGCATACAGCAGTTTATGGGGACTGATGTCAGCAACCAGTTCATCATGTGCATAATTGTATCTGTACCCATTCTTGATATGACATATCTAACTCATCTCTTTACTCTCCCACAGGTCCATCAAGAGCTCCCCCCAATTGTCCAGGAAGAAGAGCAAGATGACTCCTCAGAGGAGCCTCTAGCCTCTGAGGTCACACCCAGCACCTGCGCAGATATGCACACCTTGGTGGGTGCAACGCGAGATAAAGTAGTGTTGTCACCTGGTGTCTTACAACTCACAAGTGAGCAAGAGCAGATGGTGGAGACAGGGACAGCAGTGGGGACTCCTCGCCGGAGGGCGCAGGGCGCTCCCAGCACTGCTCAGCTGCATGTAGACACTGAACCTCGGGGGCCATCCAGAAAGAGGGAGGTCCTGGAGGTGCAGCATGAAGTGCAGGGGATTCTGACAGGTTTTGCGAGCGCGATGTCGGCAAATGTACAGAGAATGGAGGAGTCCATCTCCAACATGAGCACCACCATATCACAGGCGATGGCGACTGCAGGCTCTTCCATAGAAAAGATGGCCACCTGCATGGAGCAGCTAATGCGCCACTCACAGGAGCACATGGTCTCTATGGAGAATAGATAGCAGAGGCTGATAGACCTCCTCTATAGGAGGGATGTCAACATGGGCGTGGGTCCTCATGGCCCCACTGATGTACAGCAAGGTGCTCTCCAGCTCCTTGCTGGCAGGGAAGTGCAGGTGGCCCATGAGAGGGATGATGGTGAGAGGGGACATGCAAGTGGGGGCTCCTCTCAAAGCGCTCACACTTCCCCCATCTCAGTCAGAGCCCCAAATGGCTCCTCGGATTGCAATGGCCGAGTCTGCGCCTGCACAGTCGCAGGAAGAGCAGACTTTGGCGGAGCCATCACAGGCTCCAAAACCCAGAGGACGTCTGCCAAAAGTGTCTAAGCAGTCGCAGCAAGGGAGTGAGCAGGATGCCTCTACCTCTGCTGAAACCACAGGGGTTGCACCTCGTAGAAGCATGTGTAAATGAAAGATGACACACAAGTAGGTTCACAAGGGTGATTTAATAAATGTTTCTGTAAAGTTTCAGTTAATGTGATGTCACACATGAAAGTATTTATTTTCACCACATGGACAAATTTGTATCCAACTTTGGAACTGGCTTAGTGACTTGAAGTGATTGGTCAGACATAACGTTACCTCCAGCAATGGGGGTCAGTGTGAAAGGAATGGCTTGGTTATTGTCGGGATACTTTATGGTGTTGCTGTGGGGTGTTGCCAACCTGGCCCAGCATGTGGCAGCCATATGGGTGTAATGCATGAAGTTAAGTATATCTGGCCATGATGAGGCCATCCCTGACCTCCCAGGCAGCAATGTGCTCGGGTGCTGGTAGGATCTTGACCACAGGCTCCTCCTGCTCCTCCTCCTCCTCATCCTCCTCCTCTGAAGAGGCTGTGCACTCAGAGCCTTGCTCCTCATGCAGCGCTAATCCTCGCTGCTGCGCTGTGTTGTGCAGGGTGCAGCAGACCACATCGATTCTGGAAACCTAGGCTGGTGCATACTGAAAGGCTCCTCCAGATCTGCCAAGGCATCTAAAGCGCATTTTCAGCATGCATATTGTCTGCTCTATGACAGACCTGGTGGAAATGTGGCTTTCATTGTATCTCTCCTGGGCCTCAGTACTTGGCCTCCTCAAGGGTGTCATGAGCCACGTCTTCAGTGTATAGCCCTTGTCTCCAAGCAGCCAGCTGGAAAGTATGTTTGGAGGAGCAAAGAACTGAGGGAGGGTGGACTGGTGCAGGACGAAAGAGTCATGGCAGCTGCCAGGGAATTTTGTGCACACATGCATGATGATCCTCCTATGGTTGCAGACCAGCTGCACATTGAGGGAGTGGAAGCCCTTGTGGTTAACAAAGATTCCTGGGTGATGATGGGGTGACCTGATGGCCACGTGTGCAGTTGATGACGCCCTGCACCCGTGGGAAGCCAGCCAGAGCCGCAAAGACCAGCGCTTGCTTGGTAACAATGGCTTCATCAGTGGCAAAGTTGATATAATTGGCTGACTTTTCAAAGTAACTTGTGTGATGCATCTGTGGACGGCCGACTGTGAGATGCTGAAAATGTCGGCTGCAGAGCTATGGAAGGAGCCTGAGGCGAAGAAGTTGAGCTCACTGGTGACTTTGACAGCCACTGGTATGGCGTGTCCACCCGCTTCTCTGGGATGCAGGTCTTGCTCCAGCAATCTGCAAATATCTGCAATGACCTGGTGCGATAGGCTGAGCCTCCTTTGGCATTGCTGCTCCATCATGTTGAGGAAGCTCATCCTCTGCCTGTATATCCTGTGTTGGGGGTATCGCCCCCGGCGCGGTGCAGCCCTGCGCTGATGCCCTCTGTCCTGTGTAACATCAGGTAGTTAAGGAGATGGTTGGTGGTGGTGTTGTTGGTGTGCCTGGTGCTGTTGGGGCTCATCATGTCCGAATCTGAGGACCAAGGTGACACAGTATAGATGGCACCCATGCTGATGTAATAAATGGCAGGTCAAGTAGAGATGACAGAAGCAATCTGTCAGTGGTGTGAAAGGTTCTACCAATTAGGTGATAGTGGATCCTGACTTTGCTGGAAACACTTGCAACCTCTAGAAAGCTAAATCTGTACTGACAGTGCACTCAGCAATAGCATCTGCTTTAGGAAAGTGACCAGCTCTCAGATGGGAGTTTTTATTGTACTTTTCATGCTGTGCACTAATGAGGTGGATCAATGGCCATTGAACCTTCGCCTCAGGTTCACAGACGTGGCTCCCGAGCTGTGTGATTCCTGTGCTCATCCAGGGAAATTTGAAAGGTCGGGTTATAAAGATGCTTAAGGGTCTGACAAGTACCTCATAATGACCTCAATTACCTCAGTCGCCTCTGCCGTTCGGGTCGCTGATGCGCTGGCAAACGCGCCCGAGGGAAAGGCACATGGGGGCAGGAGGACAGCGAGTCCTGACACGTTCCAAGGTTTTTCAAATTTCTTTCCTGACCCACCTCTAATCACGCCCAAATGGACCACAGAAAATTCCGGCCATTATTTTAGCCTTCGAGAACTCATTGGTCAGATCATCTTACAATATTATGCATAATTTTGGTCGCCCTGCCTTGAAAGAGAATTTTGATGCATTGGGAAGTGTTCAAAGAAAGGTCACAGAAGTGATTCCTGGATTTTAAAGTCTTCTGTTATGAAAAAAGGCTCATAAAATTGAGTTTGGCTTCATTTGAGAAAAGAAGATTGAGAGGGGATATGACCTTTAAAATGCTGAATGACATGAATAATTCTAAATATATGCAGGTTATTTAACTGTGATCACAGAGGTATCGGCATAATCAGCTACCTTAGCTTGGTACTACATGATAAGGTGCATTTCTCCACAAAGACAAAAACCTACTAACAATAGTCAATGAATTTTAAAGGTCATAACATCAGAAATCCAGTGGTAAAATTATTAAACTTACACATTGGATTGTTTTCGCTCTGCCCCCAAAAGTTAATTAAATCTCACTTATAATAGTCAAATAGATCAATGTGGGATCACTTTTATAATTCCACACTTTTGCATAATCATTGGTTTCATGGAATTACTCTTAGAATGTATACTGCAAGTTTGGATTTTGTTACAAAACAGCAACCAACAGTACATTTGAAATGTATTAAAATGTATGCGGTAATACTAGAAATTCATACTATTTTGGTAACTTATTAGTGAACTGTTCTTGGAGAAGGGATAACACTTCCAGTCAGCACCTCCCTAATTTTTTGACAGAGATCAGGAATATATATGGGTAATCGTGGTAGAGAACATGGAGGTATACCTTCTTTTGTTTCCTAATTGGCAAACAGAAGAAACTATAGCCCTTGATGTCCTAATTCCACACCTATAGAATTGGGATAGGACTTCTGCCCGCTGCTCCAGCCCTACCATAACCTTGGCCTGGTTTCCTAGGTCAGGGATCATTAGGTATTAATGGCAGGCTCCCAGAGGGATCTGTACCAGTAAGTTGAGGGCCTTCAGCAGGTAAGTGATCAGACAGAAAGGAAGCCTCTACTATGTCCTCTCTCTCCACTTGGAGCATCTAGCTCTATTCCTGCCGCTACCACAGGCTTAGTGCCGTGGTTCACTTCAGGAACAGGGTTCGAGGGAGGGAAATGTACTGAAAGCCCAAACCCTGCACCTCCATGGGCATTAGCATGTGGGAAGTGGGGAAGAAGCGACTGGAGGCAATCCCAGCAGGGGCAGGAGGAAGAGACATTCAAGGTGGACTGG